>NC_141087.1:2102538-2111871 GCF_041138505.1 Cibotium barometz | reverse complement strand
GGATTGACAAAGGTTATACTGCTAGGGGTGTCAAGTTCGGGTTCATATTTCGCCTGCACAACAATTCGCACCACTACTTGTGAGCATTGGGAAGAAACTTCTTCATCAAAGTTAGAGGAGATTGGATCTAGCCTCAAGAGCTTTGGTGGTTAACCAAGTCATGCTTGCCTCAACCTAGTTCATTGCCTCTTGTTGCTGGTGCCCAAGGGCTTCTCTAGTGGATGCTTGGCCAACTGCGGAGATTGGTCCATAAATTTCTTTGGTCAGGTTTGGATGGTTCATTAGACACCCAGGCCAAAGTGGCTTTGGAGACTGTTATACGCCCCAAACACAAAGGGGGGCTGAATATTATAGATCCAGATATGCAGTGCAGGGCATTGCCTTGCAAGCTAGCGGTCAGGGCATGCCTTTCACGCAGTAAAGCCCAGGAAGGATTTTTTAATTTTTCACATTTACAGTTGTACACCTCATGGTGGTGGAGATTGGATTCTTAGTTCACGTATCGTTTTTACCGAGGCAAAGTGTAGGCCACCTTCTTCTCCACTTATAGCTGCCAGTATCAGAGCTTCGAGTAGCATGAGGCTCCCTACATCAGTGGATGAAGCTAATAGACAACCCATTATGTGGAATGACCTCACTGGAGATGAGGTTAGATGACCTTCAGGTGTGTCTGGATATATACAGTGGCGTGGCTAGGAGAATGTGCATCAATAGTTATTGCCCGGAAAACTTTACCAAGTCTACCCATGGATCAAAGACTTATATCTACCCAACACCTCAAAGGGAATCTTAAACGAATCAATCGAATTTATGTTGCTATCATCCTAGGTGGCTGGGAGTTTTCTCCAGGACAGGAGTGCCATTACAGGTGTTAGCCTTGCTAGATAAGGATGAGGAGGGAGATCGTGTTTTTTATTCTATCCAGCCAGGATGGAGATTGTTGAAATGTGACACGCTAGAAATTATTCCTCACACTGCCCTTCATCCACTGAGAGTACTTATCCACTGAGGAATGCAATGGCATGTTGGCCCTCCACCGGATACTGTGACCCACGGGTCTTGGTGCGTATGGTTGTATGGTGGATGTTCTATCAGATATCTTCATTCGCAACCTGGTGAGTGGGAGTGGATTGATGCAGTCAATTTTATGACGAGTATGTCTTTTTCAGCTATAGTGTCCATAATGCTAGGCTCCTTTTTGAGCAAATTCAGAGGACTCCTACTCTCAAGTTGCACTGACATAGTTGCCAGGCGTTTCATGAAACGAGTTTCATGAGTGTTCCTTTCATTTCCCAGACATTTCAAAAACGTTTCATACAAAAGAAGGGAGGTTAAGGCCCAAAAGCTTATATATACGTTTATAATATGTAAAAAATATGTTGCCTTTCCTGCAAAACAATATTAAGCATGCATCATTTACACATTAAAACATGTTTACAAGCTGAAACTAACGAATCTCGGTGACCCAGTTACAATGGGCACCGAAGCGACCAATTGGCATAACTAAGCTGGCAACATCAAGAATCAGGATCCGGATTCCATCATAAATAATGGCAACTACTCAATAATGGCACTCAAAGTAATCACAAAAAGTAAATCCTGAGCTGATACCAAAAAAAAAGAAAATTGAATTCTGAAATACACAAAGTAAAGCATGTTGATAGATGCAATCATGCATGACAAACAGTAAACTAGAGAAACCTGACAACCCCATAGACTAGAGTCCTAAATCTGGAGTCTGGGCACTCAATCCTCGATGTCCTCGTCGGTAGCCTCCTCGATAGACTCAACGTCGCTCTCAGAAGAGGATGACGCCGCTCAGCTGTTGCACTCGTCTCATCTGCTGCATTGGGTCTCAAAGAGTAGAGTTCTTAATCTGGAGTCTGGGCACTTAATCCTCAACATCCCCGATATACTCATCAATGGCCTCCTGGGTAGGCTCAATGTCAATCTCAGGAGAGGACGATGCTACTCAACTGCCGACTCATCTCATCTGCCGCACTGGTATTAGCACCTCCTGATAATGCTATTGTAGATGCGTGGGATGAGCAGGTGCCATAAACTCCTCATACAACATGGCATATATGTCGCACTCCTCCCCAGGAATCTCTAGGACATCTTTCATCTTCTCAATGTCGATTTCTCAATACACCAACCGCTCCAACTGAGCAATAGACAACCTATTCCTCTTCTTTGTATGGAAGAGGACCCATGTGCTCCAATTCCTCTCAGAAGGACCTAAACTGCAATCCTATGAACGGACTCGAATGGCGAGGCGTTTCTACCATTAAAATACACAAACTTTGTAGGTATAATCATCATTGATCAATGTAAATAACACTCTTGTCTTTTAGAGTTGTACTCACCAAGTGAGAGCTAATGATCCCATACTTCTCCCACCAAAAGATTGACTGAAGCTCTCTCTCTCATATCCATGCAGTCTGTCTAACCAAATGCGTGGTTGGCATTCCGACACACTAGCTGCTCATCCTCCAAGAGTCTCATGAGCTCCATGTCTCCTTCTATCCATTTCTGAATGTAATCTTATCTTCAAACTCTTCATTAACTTAGTGCGCCTCACTCCGGGTGCAATATGTGGGCAACCGCGTGCAAGGTTGTTAAAGGCGTCAGAGGCGTTTGGTACGAGGCGGGTATGGTACGCGCCTCGAAAGACTCGTATTCTTTAGAGACGTTAGAGTATATATACATATATAGTGATAGATAGATATAATATATATAGTGAAAGTTGAGAGAGAGAGAGAGAGAGAAATGAAATGAAATGAAATGTTATATTAACGTCTTCAAAAGGCCATAATGACCTATTAGAGTGTGTATGTATGAGCCTTGAGGGAGGGAGAGAGAGGGTGTGTATGAGAGAGGGAGAGAAAGTGTGTGTAAGAAAAAAAGAAAGCTGTATTAAACGTCTGCAAAAGGCCAAAATGACCTATGAGACCAAAATAGTCCATCCTCATCATCTGGATACATTATCAAGATTCAAGGGTACAAAGTAAAATGAAATGAACTAAAATGAACCGGTAGAGTAAAGAGAGATCTCCAAAAGTGGGTATAAAAAACATCATCATCCTAGTGTGTTTGAAGTTTGAACTTTGAACTTTGGGTCTTGAGAAAGGCTTAAGGGAGGGAGGGAGAGAATGAGGGAGAGAGAGTGTGTGTGAGAGGGGCTGCCTTGGGCCCTTAAAGCCCCTATCTAAAGACTTAGACCAGCAAAAAAAAAAAAAAGTGGACGCCTCGATCAGGCAGTCGTACGCCTCGTACGCCTCGAACTGTTAAAGGTGCGCCTCGTAACAACTATGACCGCGTGGATTCGTCTATGGAACCAATCCCACCGGTCGTTCCAAACCCGTCGAATACCCTCAACCTTGTAAATAAGCCATGAATGATCGAAGCTCTTAGCTAAAGCCTAGGATACAAGAAGGCAACTAGTTGGAAGTTCAAATTTCAAACCTGGCATATTCAGTACCTCTCATCTATCAAGAGAGTGCATCGGTTGCATTTGACCCCCTTGCTGGTGTTTCTGTCTTTCTAGTTACGGTGTGCTTCGAAGTGCCAGATGCTACGATTGTATCGATTATGCTCGCTGAAGCTCCCGCCTCCCCTCTCCCTGCTCGCGATTCTGCATAGCGCCTGTCGCCCCCCCCCCCCCTACCTGCTCGCCCCCCCGCCTTCCCATCGCTCCTTCCCCCCTCCGCCTTCCCTACGCCCACCGCCTGTTTTTTAGCCCCCCCCCCCCCCCCCCCCCCCCCCCCCGCCTGCTTCCGCTGCTCGCCCCCCCCCCCCTTTTTCGTTCCGCCTCGCTTCCTCTCTCGCGCCTTCCCCCTTGTCTTCGCGCCCCCCTCCCTCTGCTGCGCCTCATCCCCCCCCTTCCGCCTGCTCGCTTCCTCCCTGCCCTCTTGCACGCAGCCCCGGCCTTCCCCTTTTTTAGGGTTTTTTTTATTTTTTTTATTTTTTTTCTTTTTTTTTCTCCTTCGCCTTCTCCCACCCCCCCTCCTTCTTGCTTCCGCCCCCCCTTGGGGTTTTGTTTTCCTTTTTCGCTCCGTATCCCGCCTCTCTCTGTGCAGTTCGGTTCCAGCAGGATCCCGCCTTCGCCTCGCCTTCGCCGCAGCTTCAGACTCTGATGGAGGCTCCTCCCGCCCCGCCTCAGAGGGACTCATCCGCAGCCCCCTCGCCCGCCCCTGAGGACACCCCCATCAGGCTTTCTCTTTCGCCGGAAGAGGAAGCGAGCCTCACCGCAGAGGTGGAACGCCTCCAGGCTCATTCCACATCTGCCGTATAGTCGGCACTCGCCCCAGCAGAGGGGAGATCAGGGATCGTCTTCAGGCCCGCCTTCTTGCAGATGTGGGCAAGATCCTGGATGTACAGCTTCTGGGCCAGGACATTATCAGATCGAGTTCGAGGCCGCCCAGAGCGTTGCCAAGGTCCTTGCCATGAGTCCCCTTGACATCACGGGTGCTCGGGCTCTCTTCAGACCTTTGCAGCATGGATTTGACCCAGCAGCGGCGGAGCAGGGAGAGCGCCTCTTCCATGTTACAGTTTGTTTCCCTGGTCTCCGCCGGGAGTATCTTCCGCTCCTCTCCAGGCTCGGAGCATTGGTGGGGCTCGGTACTAGAGACGGGCCCCTCAGCGGCTTCAGTGGTGGCCAGAGCAGCTGGGCTACCTTCGGTCAGAGTGTTGGTGTCTGACATCTCCTCCCTTCCTAAGGTCATTCAGCTACCTAGGATAGGGGGGGGGGTGGATAGATCAGAGAGTGGAGTTCTCGGGGCTCCCGAACCAGTGCTTCATTTGCACAGGCAGGTCGGTCATCTGGCCAAGGCCTGCCCTCGCAGGAGACCTCGACCCTCACCACAGCAGCAGGCTACTAATGGCCCGCCCACAGATTCGGCTCGGCAGGCTGCCTCCGGGACACCTGCTCAGGCCACAGAGACCTCGGAGTGGCAGCCTGGACAGGGGCGCCGCCGAGGGAGACAGCCACAGCAGCACGCCCAGAGACCGCTGCAGCAGCAGCCACAGTCTCAGCCTCACTGGGTTCCCGTGAGGAACAGCTTTGCTCCCCTTCAGGAGAAGACCCCTACAGCGACTGAGGACCAGGAGATGCCAGCTCCCCCTCCTTCACCCCCACCACCCCCGTCCCCTCCCACCGCCTCGCTTCCACCATCGCCTCCTCCCGTCCCCGCTCCGGTTTCGGCAGCGGCTCCCTCTCCACCTCCCTCGCCTCCCCCTCCGCCCGCCTCACCTTCCCGGGAGGCCCGGCAGTTCCCTGGCGCTCACCTGCAGTCCGGAGAGCGCTGAGCACTGACCTCGCTCGAGCATCACAGAGGAGACCTATGCCGATTAGGGCCTCACGGATTTCATCTATCCGCAGTCGGCTGAGTCGCCTTGGCATTAGACAGCGCTCGGAGGCTTTTGATTATACCTTCACACGGCTTTTTGGAGCAGAGGGCCCCCATGAGCCAGCACCCATCCGAGTTCATGTAGTGATACCTCGGGCCCGCGGGGAGGGAGGCACTAGACTCAGCGGTGGCCTTCTCGTTCCCTCTATGTGGACCTTGTGACCGGGAGTGGACTCTAGAGCTCGCTCTCAGCACTTTGAAGACTCAGGCAGTTGAGTTTTCTCATCACATGAGCGATCTGGAGGTGACAGGATGTGATAGGCCGACTTTGGGAGTTGGCTCATTTTTTCTTGGATCCCGGGAGTGTGGATACCTCAGGGATTCGGCATTTGGTCGTGCGCATAGTGGCAGACTTGGCACGCGACCCTGGATATGTGAGTATACACGAGGTTGCTCTGTCAGAGCAGGAGGCAGTCGCCATGGGCCACAGCCACTGGCGCCTGATCCGGGATTCTTGCAGTACACCGGGTGGGCAGATTCGCAGCCGTTCGGATGGGGACTACTCTCCATCCAAGCCGCTTGCGAAGGCCCACCGTACGGCTGAGACAGCATCCACCTCAGTAGGGCATCCATGAGGATCATCTCATGGAATGTACAGGGCCTTGGCGGAGCACACTTTATACGCTATCGAGGTTGCTTGAGGCAGGAGCTTCAGAGATGCCTGGTTGGTGGCAGCATTGATATTTTGATGATGCAGGAGCACCCTTGGGTGAGAGCAGGATCCGGAGATATGGTTCGGTGATGCCTGGTAGATGGGACACTTTTTGGTCTGCAGGGTTTGGTCCTTTGGGTGGACAGGGAGGAGTATGCATGGTTATTGCAGATGTATGGCGGCAGGCCATTGTGGATCGAGGGATCATTGTGCCTGGTAGAGCACAGTATGTCATTCTGAGGATGCATGATGGGCTATTGGGTGTGCTCAACATCTATGCGCCCAATCATGCTAGTGCCAGAGCAGAGTTTTGGACTCAGGTTACAGATGCATTGCCAGAGGCCGCACATTGGTGTGTTGGGGGAGACTTCAACATGCTTGAGGACCCGGCAGATAGGGTGGGAGGCAGTCATGTTACAGTGCACAGCACAGAGCTTGCAGCTTGGGACCGGTTTTGCATGTCACTGAGGATCACTGATGCATGGCAGCATGGGGCTTTCTCCCGGTCTCAGGACAGTCTTAGTTTCTCTCGGTCGGATCGCCGGCAGGGAGGGACTAATCTATCACGGATTGATCGCTTTTATGTGGGCGACTGGTTAGGGGAGCGAGGGGGCTCCGTCGGCATTCTCGCTGGCACCTCATTTTCAGATCATGCGCCAGTTATATTGACATTGGAGGAGGGGACACGGGAGCCCAGCTTGCAGTTGAGGATCCCAGAGAGGGTACTTACAGATCCCAGTCTCGCTGAGGACATTGAGAGGATCTGGCATGATAGTCAGTGCTCTGACCAGGATGCAGCGGGCCAGTGTGCCCAGGGACTCATTGATCTTAGCTCTTTTCTATACGCTGCAGCTTTGACACGACTGGGAGAGATTCGCGAGCGGGAGCAACGGCTGAGACGCAGCCTTGCTTCGCTACAGTGCCTTCAGGAGCAGCAGCCTGCATGTGAGTGGGTGGCGTCCCAGCTGAGCCAGGCACGCCAGGAGGTTAGAGAGGTAGAGGAGCAGAGACATGAGTTTTACTATCGTCGTCAGGCCTCTCAGTGGACGCAGCTTGGTGATAGAGTGACTGGAGAGTTTTTTGAGATCACTGGACCCCGTCATGCGCGAGCAGGAGTCCGCCAGCTTGGTAGACCGGATGGATCGGTAGCTACTGAGCTCGGGGAGATCAGAGCCATTGCTACTGCATTTTATAGTGACCTGCTTTCAGCGGAGCCAGCCACTGAGGATCGCGATGTTTGCAGACAGACTGTGTGGGCCCATGTGCAGAGGAGGGTCACAGACCATATGCGTACAGTTCTAGGTGCGCCTCTGTCAGAGATTGAGCTTGCCGAGGCCTTGAGGGTCCTGCCGCGACATAGTTGCCCAGGGGAGGACGGACTGACGCCGGCCTTTTTTATGCGCTATTGGGACCTTTTGGGGCCAGGCCTCCGCAGGGGCTTTCAGCATGTTTTGGACACTGGGGTGATGCCGCAGAGCTTTTCAGAGGGCTTGATCTATCTTATCCCCAAGGGGGAGGGAGTATCAGATGACATTCGGCATTGGAGGCCTATTACGATCCTCAATCCTGTCTACAAGGTCTTAGCAAAGGCCTTGAGTTTGAGGATCCAGCCCTTCCTGGGGGAGTTGATTCATGCTACTCCGACAGGATTTGTCAAGGAGCGCAGTATCCTTGACAACATCTTTACTTTCTCGGAGGCGACGGCCCGAGGTAGATTTCTTGGCGAGGACGTGGTCGTGATGCTTCTCGATTTTGAGAAGGCATACGATAGAGTTGATTGGGGTTTCTTAGAGGGCACTATGCTTCGCCTGGGCTTTGAGCCAGGATGGATCAGAGGGGTGGCAGCTCTGTATTCCACAGCTCGCAACCAGGTGCTGATTGCAGGAGGACGGGGGCCGAGTTTTGAGCTGACCAGATCAGTCCGTCAGGGGTGTCCTCTCGCCCCTTTCCTTTTTCTCTTCTTTGCGGAGGGTATGAGTATGTATTTGACGGCAGAAGAGGTTGGTTTGAGAGGACTGCAGCTCCCAGTCCGGGGGGAGGACCTGCTTGATGCTGAGTTTGCAGACGACACGGGCTTATTTTTGCATGGCCATGAGGCCAATCTTATTCGGGCTGAGCAGTCGCTCCAGGTTTTTAGTGCAGCTTCGGGAGCATTGATCAATTGGCGCAAGACAGTGGCCTTTTGGATCAGTAGTGCTCCCACTCCGGCATGGAGCCCGGACCCCGGTTTTAGATGGATTCCTCCAGGCACAGCAGTGCGGTATTTGGGATGCCAGATTGGCCTAGATTTGTCACATGAGCAGCAGATTGCCCCGCTTCTTCTGAGCATTCGGAAGAAGCTATTGTATTGGAGTACAGCTCGACTATCCTTGGCTGGGAGGGTGGTGGTGGCAAATCAGGTACATTACGTCTTGCTGGATTTTCTCGAGCTCTTGCATCAGCCAGGTACAGAGGCTGATCAGGAACTTTCTGTGGTCTGGGAGGGACGGTCAGCCAGCTCGGGCAAAGGTTGCATGGGCAGTTATTACACTTCCGCTGGCTCAGGGCGGTTTGGGCATTATATTCCAGTCGATCAGAGTAGAGCCTTATTGGGGAAGCTTATTGTTCGGGGGTTGCTTCCGGGCGCGCTGAGCCTTGGAAAGAGCTCCTCTTGCAGCGACTGCAGGCTCGGGCGCCCCCAGCAGGGGGTACTTGGGCACCAGAGATTCGCTGGATCTTCATAGAGATGAGGAGGACAGGCCTCAGTAGAGGATGGGAGGACAGATTTGCTTTGAGTATCCTAAGAGCTTGGGAGCTGCTGAGACCGGGGCTCTCTCAGCGGCCTCCTTCTTGTGTTGAGGAGCGGGCCAGACAGCCGCTCATCTGGAGCCCAGCGGTTCGCACGGAGCAGGGTCATATGCTGGGTTCTCGGCCTCGTCTAGCCTGGGGACCTTTAGCGGTAGGCCCAGCTCGTAGTTTTGTAGACTGGCAGGTTTTCTGCAGTCTACCAGAGGAGATCCAGGTGGAGAGGCTAAGTCACTTCAGAGGGGGGTTGATTATGAGGGATGATATACAGGAGGCACTCACAGAGGAGTGGTTCACGCCTCTCGAGCCAGTGGCCCCACGGTGGATGGGAGCCTTTACACAGTTGGAGATCCTGATTGCTGTCAGAACTAGCACTGAGGATGGCAGATGCCTCTACTATTAGATTCAGGATGAGGGCAGACTCCAGAGAGTGGAGGTGGAGTCGCCTTTGGTTGCAGAGTGCACCTTTCAGAGGATTCGGGTAGTGGC
>NC_141087.1:1600038-2092538 GCF_041138505.1 Cibotium barometz | reverse complement strand
TCTAGTCCCATAGGTCTCTCATGGCATCATGATGCTCCTCAGTGGTTGAAATAACCTTACATATTGGTGTGATTTTATTATTTTCCGGCTTACAGCCATGATTTTTGTATGTCTTTTTTCATACTTAATAGAAGTCTCAAAGACAATGGAGCACTCACTTTTCAGATTCCCAAGGTTAATATAAGAGCTGAACAAGGTTTCGTTGCACACTCAAAAACTTCATTTTGGGACACTATTCGAGTTCATACAGTACTCAGGTCAACAATGCCGAGGCCTCTTCTGGAGGTAAGACAATGCAAAGCCTAACTGCTCGGGTTTAGAGACACTGAATTAGTGGACCACACTAAAAGCCTCATTACTTCTAATAATAAGACAGTGGGGAAGAACAGGAGATTATAATCAAACTCTTCAAAAAATACAATTTTCTCTAAGACGACTTCTTCACAGTTAGTATAAATTTTTAATTTTTGTGAAGGCCATAACTAAATTTTCAGCTTCAAAAATATGTTGTTCTGAATTTTTTGGGACACTTTGTTTTTCCAACTATCTTTAAAGCACATACGCCAGACTTTTTGAAAAAAAAAAACACATTTCCCTCATGTTGCCCTTAGGGAAGCTTCTCCTCTTTTTTTTAAAATGTAAAGAAAAGCATTTTAAAAGTAATTCACCAAAAATGTTTGTCATACAAAATATCCTGTTTAAAAAAGGGGTGTTTTAACCTGTGACACTAGACTGCATTAACAAAGAAGCAGGAGAGGCTATTAAAAAAAAAAACGGAGGACCAACCCTACGAGGATCGTATTGCATCTCCTTGTGCTTTCCACAATCAACAACATGTACAACGTCCTCAATTGTAATGCTCGTCTCTGCAATATTTGTTGCTACCACAATCTAAAAAAAACAAGGCAGCCGCATTAAGTTTTTTTGAACTCAACAAAAAACACCACACCAAAAAGTAGGCTCATTTAAATTTTTATGTACATAAAACAAACTGCTACTTGTTTTCAAGCTGTAAACACATGAAGCTTTTGTTTCTACCACGGAGAACTTTAAATGCAGATATTGCTTCTTGATCAAGTTTATGAGCAATTCACGTGCGAGAAAGAAACGCACAAACAAATCAATACACCATTGAGAAGATTACTTATTAGGGCCTGTAAAAATGCCACCTAACCTAAGTGGATCATACCTAATCGAGAATAGGAGAGAATCCAAGAAATCAAGACTATTCAATTGGTGTCACCCAAGTCCACAAGCATAGAAGTGTACGGCAAGCTTTTTGTTGCAAAAAGGATATCTATTAAGTATGAATAAACCTTACAAATCACGGCTGGAAGCCGGAACAAAACAAAACCTCATCCCAAAATGTAGAACCTTACGAAAGAAAAATAGACGTCTCTTGAGACCTCATGAAAAGTAGATGACTTGCTCTAGAAACACACGCTGTCTTGTAAATTTCAAAGGGGAGAAACTAGGTATTATTCCATCCAACTTGATTAGTCTAACCCAATAAAAGCCTTCACCATACATATCCTATGGCAGATCTTGCATTGCCACTACTTTCTCATGGCATATCAAAGTGTCCCTCTCCACCCCCTATAGGCCGTATGATAGATTGTCTTTGTGAGATCAATCGAAGAAATGTAATACTTCAAATGCTTAATCAAGCCCTATGTTGTGTGTGGCAGTCATGCTACTTTATTGAAATATAAGAGAATAAACACTACCATCTCAGCTAGACTACAGCCTACGCCACTCACAGGATCAATAAGCTGCGAAATAATCTATTGTCAAGTAACACTTGTGGAACTTTTGAAAACTTATGATAAACTTCAAACATTTCATACCCGTTTTTTTCAGATAAAATTTTTCCGCTGTAAAAGTGTAGCTAATATATACCAACCTGTCCCATACAAAACAAAAAAGAAAATGTTCGATGCTTCTCCTATGGCGCATGCGCCATCCTGAACAAGTGCCTGCAAGTAATGTCCTTGCTCAAAGGCAATATGCAGTGAAGTCTGGGCTCTAGACTCACTATTTGTAATCGTGTTCAAAACTTCAATGAGAATCAAGTTTCACAACGCAAAATGTTTGATTTTGATATGCAGGCAGTTTGCATGTTCTATACATTTATAGGGATTTTAGGATGTTTCTTGGCCAATTATCCAAGACTTTAACCACCCCCACCCCCCAAAAGATACCACACATTTTCAAAATGCTTCATGAAGATATCAATCAATTATGAAATGTACTTCATGACACAACCAGCAACTATGCTCCTTCCCCTCTTGCCAAGTATTTTCAGTGGCCAAGGGCCTCCCTGTAGGAGGATATACACAAGAGAAAAAACCTCCTAAAGAGGGAAAAAGTGCCCCGTCTGGTCCTAGTGTGTTCCACCAAATATGGCTACAAATCCTCCCTAGAGTAATGATGTGAACAAGGGGTGAGCTGGCACTAGAACTACACAGATGTGCCAAGCTCTTTGGATTATGATAGGAAGCCCAGACTAGTCCCCAAAGAGAAGTAAGTTTAAAGCTTTGTGCAAAGCTTCAAACAGCATCTCTCCCTCACATGATGAGAGTAAACCTCAATGTGCTTTGACGAAGCATGAAAAACTGGTTTCCTCACAACTCCTGTAGCACTCTGATTGTCACTGAAGATGGTAGTGGCTAACGACATGCCAATATCCAAATCAGCAATAATTTGCCTCAGCCAAACACACTCAACAAACGTTGCCCTGTGCTCAGTTTCACAGCTAGAAATGACCACAGTGGGTTGCTTCTTGCTGAGCCATGATATACATGAATCACCAAGGTGAAAGAAAAAACCACTCGTGTATCATAACACTAGCCCGGTCTGAGTCTGTAAATGCAACTCTGATTTACTACCCTTGGGATAAAATACCCAAAGTGTGTGACGCCCTTTAGGTAATGAAACACCCGTTTGGCAAACTGCCAATGTGTTGTGCCTAGGCTATGCATAAATCTACTCAATATTGAGACCACATACTGAAAGTCAAGCCTAGTATTACACACAAGATAAGGCATTCAATAGCTTCTTGATCCAAGCCAGTATCAAAAGTGTCACCTGCATCTTCAAGACTTAGTCGTAAACCTGGCTCCATAGGTGTAGCTACAAGTTTACAGTCTTTAAGATTAAACCTCTTCAACTATGCATCTGTGTATTTCCCTATAGCATAACAATGCCATCATTACGCTGCCGAAACTCAATGCCCAAATAATAATGCAACGGTCCAAGATCTAATATCTCAAAGGACTTCTCTAAATCAGCTAAGCTGAAATATGATCATCTTTAGTACCTATGAGCAGCATGGCATCAACGTATAACACGATGACCAATAAAACATTCTTAGCCCTCTTAATACAGAGGGTAATGTCAATTGGGCTGTTACAAAAACCTTGTGCAACCAAGTATGCATGTATCTTTTCGTACCATGCTCTGGGAGCCTACTCAAGACCATATAAACTTTTCTTCAATCTGCATACTTTTGATTCCTAACCTTTCTCAACAAAACCACGACGCTGACATACATAGACCTTCTCGTGTAAATCTCTACTCAAGAAAGCAGTTTTGATATCCAACTGATGTACATTACAACCTTTATGTGCTCCTAATGATATAATACTCCCCATGGTAGTCATATGACATGTGGGTGCACCATAGTCAACGCCTTTCTCTTGCCGATAACCCTTTGCAGCAAGCCTAGCTTTGTATCACTCAACACTGCCGTCCGCTCTACGTTTGAGCTTGTAAACCCATTTCGTACCAATGGCCTTCTTGCCAAGAGGCAACTCTACCAACTTCCATGTATTATTTTTGAGTATCGAATCACTCTCAGATTGCATAGCGCTCATCCAATTTTCAGATTCCTTTGCTTTAAGAAATGAGACAAGTTCCTCTTCATTACATAAACTGACAATAAGAGCATGATATGCATCAACATGAGATACATGACGAGAACCTACAGGTGTTCTCCTCCTAGACTTGATCCATGACACTCAAACTGCCTTTGTTCAGGATAGGAGCATCCTGGACAACATATTTACCTTCTGCGAGGCGACAGATTCGGCCAAGATGTGGCAGCAGGACCTCATTGTGCTTCTCCTAGATTTCAAGAAAGCATATGATAGGGTCGATTGGAGCTTTCTGGAGGGCACGATGAGCCGGATGGGATTCCCGTGGAGTGGATTCATGGCATTTTAGAACTCTACTCAGCCTCGCATAGCCAGGTCTTCATTTAGGAGGCCCGAGGTTACAGATTTCCCCTTTCCCACTCGGTTTGGCCGGGCTGTCCATTGACACCTCACCTCTTTCTTTTCGTCGCCGAGGCCATGAGTAGTTTTCTCTCTGTCCAGGAGACTAGGCTCCTAGGATTGCGTCTTTCCCTCCGTACGCAGGAGGAGTTGCTTGATTCAAAGTTTGCAGATGACACAGCAACTTTCTTTTCAGGAGATGCTCGGAATCTCCAGAGATTCATGGTGGTGATTGAGATTCTCTGCCGTGCATCAACAGTGCAGATCAACTAGCACAAGTTGTGGAGCACCCGCCCCGCCTTGGAGACCACTTGATGCTTTCCGGAGCAGCAACTCGCTCCGCTTCTTCTGAGTATTCGGAGGAAGCTTTTATATTCGAGCTCGGCGAGGCTCTCCCTGGCAGGCAAAGCAGTGGTGGCGAACCAAGTACTTCTAGCAACCATGAGGTACATCACTTTGTGCTGGGCCTTTTCTCAGGCATGCATTGGCTGGGTACAGCGATTAATATGGAACTTCTTATGACAAACAAGGGGAGAGAGAATTAGAAACGGGAAAATAAGCAACTTGCGAAGTAAGCGAATTGGAAACGGGAAAATAAGCAACTTCTGAGGCGGCTGGAAGTGATGGGAGGCTAGGCAGGGCCAAGGTGGCATGGCAAGTGATCATTCAGCCACGGAGCAGAGGGGGGATTGGCCTCATCGATCCTGCTATTCAGAGCCATGCCCGTTTGGGCAAGTTGATTGTAAAAGGACTCCTTCCCGGTGGTGAGCCCTGGAAGCATTTCTTATTGGTCCGGATCTCAACCCGCACTCCGAGCCTTGGGGGCCCATGGCCGTAGAGCACCCGATGGATCTTCACAATCTTCACAGAGATGCGAGCCCATGGTTTTAGCAGATTTGCATCCACTTTACTTCGGGCTTGGGATCATCTCAGGCCAGCCCTCAGACAATACCAGTTGCCTTAGAGGAGCGGCTTTGGCAGCCTTTGGTCTGAAACCCCCTGATCCGTTTACCCAATGGCCACATGTTAGGACCGCATGTATCATGGGGAGCCTTGAGATTGGATTGCACACAGGAAATTACCCTGGAGGAGCAGGAGAGAGACCAAATAGGGATCCGGGGTCGAGATAGGCTCAGCATCGACATTGACTCGGCTATCCCTCAAGAGTGGCTGATGCCCATTCCAGACCCGACTCCCCTAGTGTTTACCAGACATGATATCTTTGTGGCGGTCCACAGAGCACATGAGGCCAGTGGGCTGCTCACTTTTTCTATTGGTTCCTAAGGCAGATTAGAGCGAGCAAAGCCTCCCTTGGTGCATTTCAGAGGCTACACCTTGCAGAGGGTGAGGGTGATCGGTTTGCGGGCATAGGAATGGTGCATAGATCCACCACAGGCCAAGGTGGCTAGGGAGAGACTGGCAGCTATTGATTTGGGAGTGCCAACCTCTCACGCGGCTACAGTGGGACTGGGAGAGTGGACTTGGCATGATCCTGCGGATCGGGAGGAGACTCTAGATGCCCCCTTCTTTGCATATACAGCTTGGCTAGGTCGTAGGATCCAAATGCCTGAGATAGATGACACATCGACAGCAGTAGCACATTGGCAGTCATAGGGCCTATCACAGCGCTCCCTTTCAGATTTTTGGAAGAGGCTTTGGGACAGCTTTCATCCTAGAAAGATCACACTCTTTCTTTGGCTGATGGCACACAGGAGTTTGGTAGTCGGTACCTGGCTGGTAGTGGCAGGTCGGTTAGTGGCTTGTCCGTGGTGCGGCCACCATCAGGAGTCTCAACACCATTACCCGAAGGCTCGGCAAATTTGCAGCAGTACCAGCCACAGCCCCTCTTACAAGTGACTGGTGGCCAGTGCATGCCAGAGATGGGAGATTTGCACTAACATCGCAGCCTGGCACATTTGGCGTGCTAGATGCAGTGAGGCCATCAAGGGTAGCCACACTCCACCGACTGAGACCATCAGGAGCATATGGCTTGATATCATTCACACCCTCCGTGGTCAGTGGGGGAAGTTACAAGGAGGTTCTAACCGCATGCGGAAGTGGCGGAAGCCTTCTTGAGACTTTGGACGCCTAGTCCCTTCCTCACAGATAGAGGCGGTGACCCCATTTGGCATTACAGACCACCTGTGTGGTTGTTCCCCCCCCCCTCCCCCTGTATGCAATAGCCTTCTCCTCACAGAGCAGCCAGCCGGAGGAGAAGCATCTCTTCCCCTTATGATCACTTGTTTCCCACCCTTATATGAGGCGAGTTTGTGGTTAGCCCTTCAAGGACATGGACGTTTCTCCGGATAACTACGTCCTGTTGAAGCTCACTAGGTCAGGTGGCACAAAAAATGACTTGATTTGCCACACTAGAATGGCTAGCGGTCTACTCCACCGGTCTCTAATGTGGTTGGAAGAAAGTTGTGATAAGGCTCTGTGTATCTCGTGAGCACTGGTAATCGTCAATCTGTCCCTATATCGCCTCGTCTCCAAAGGAAACGTGCCCAAGCATCTCTGGTTCGTAAAATGTAAGAGCCACTTAAGTGATTTAGATCTCTCTGTGAAAAGGAAGTTATATCCCCCTCTAATTTCACAATACACTAGGCATCAGAACAGTGAATGCATCTATCAAGGAAAACCATAACCGGAGACAAATCTCAGCAAGAGGTGATTTATCAAATGCTGTCTGACACACAGTTCACCTACAATTAGCGGATACACCTCAAGCTTGCAGTACTCCATTTAGCTAATCCTCACCAGTTTATACCAATTTATGTAACAAAGCTTCGAAATAATTTAACCCTTTTTTTTATCAAATGGAGACAGAAAATCAAAGTTAGGCCAACATTAGATGATAAAGCCTGCAGGTTAATCAGGTAGAGCTCTAACCTTACGCACACCACTTGGAGGGATTTTGAATGCCTTCTGTTGTTCAATCACAGAAACAGATGAATGCAATGGAAGTATCCAGTCTGAAGACACACCACCAAAATGTTCCAAGCCAACTAGCCTATCCACTAAAGAAAGAATATCTCCCATTCCCTGTACAGCGTAGCAAAGAAAAAGTTTTAAAAAACAACTCCTCATCTGAAAACGTTAGAATACGAACACAAGTGAAATCCACAAGATGAGATTTTATCACCAAGTATCAAGTGCATATGCAATTTGTTCTGTGTGAATTTAAAATTGGTGCCCAACAGCTTCTCTTGATGAGCAGATGCTGCCAAACAGCATATCATCTAGAGCTAGATTTAAACACCTCATTTGACCATTGGATTCAAGTTGATCCGCCAAATTCAAGTTCAGCCGAGTATTTGACAAATATTGATGCTTCACAAAGAGATTTGCTTGACTCCATCCAGAGATATCGCTACATCTACCAGAGCATATTGCATCACATTCCTTAGCAATTAATCAATACAACATCTTAAACTCCGATTGATCAAAAGAATTTTGAAAGAAGCGCTACTTGAAAATGTATACTTGCATCAATGCTACACCCTACCATCCAATCCAGCTGTTGCATCTGCAAGCTGCCCATACTAATGCCCACCCCCTGCCTGCATCTGAGCGCATTTCTCCTCCTCCCCGCCATTTCCCCTGCTCCCCACCATTTCGCCTGTTCTCCACCCTTCCGCCCTCTCTTGCCCGCCTCTTCACCTCCCCACCTTCTCCTCCAGCCCTCCACCTCTGCCCTCTGCGACCTTCCCACCTTTGCCTTCCTCCTTCCCCTCTTAGCTGCACACTCCCCTTCATCTCTGTTATTCCACCTTCCAGCCCTTCTTCCTGCCAGTCCGGCTTTGTTGTGTGCGCCAGGACACCCGTCCTCTTCACTGCCGTCTCCTGCCCTTCCTGCTTTCCTCTCTGCCACCTTCCTCTACGTTCTTAATCAGGTTTCAAGTCAGTCTTTTTTCCTGATTAGCATCATGGCTAATCAATGCCCTGGGCGAACCATCCATTTCTCTCAAGACGAGCTTGAGGCCCTCTTCGCTGAAATCGAGAAAGCCTCGCTCATTGGAAAAATCTTTGGCTCTCTCACGTATGCAGGCCCATGACTTGGTGTTGGCGATAATATTAGCCTTCCGACTTCGCCCTCCATTTTCAATATCTAAGGCTACCTGGGAGAGGATTCTTCCAAGTAGACTTTGACACAAAGGAGGCAGCCTCAGAAGTGCTCAAGGGCAGTCCTTTCCCTTTGGGCCCAAGGAAGATTTTCTTCCTTTCTTACAGCAACTACTTCAACCCTGTCAAAGAAGACCAGAAACGTTACCCTATTATTCTTAGATTCCCAGGTCTTCCACACGCTTATTGGCCATTGTTGGAGGCCATTGGGGCAACCTTTGGGCTGGTCCTATAGCTGCCCACCATCCCAGCATTTCCCGCTTCTATTGCCCAGGTAGTCACTACCTCGGCTGATGTTGTTCCCAAGGTTATGGTGTTGGCTCGTGACAATGAGCCCTTTGAGGATTCTGTGCAGCTTCCGGGACCTAATAGTCCCTTAAAGCAATGTATGAAGACGTCAGGCAAACCTAACCAGTGTCGTGTCTGTCACCAGATGGACCACTTTGTGCAGGATTGTCCTAGGACTAGGGGTTGTAGGAAGCGGCGTAAACATGCTCTCCAAGCGAGACAACCTAATGTTCCGCCTCGGCCAGCCTTTTGCCAAGAGTGGCCCGTCGTCTCTCATGGTCGCCCTCCAAGTGGAAATACTAGGACACTGAAACTATTTGGCCGTCCTAGCTCAAATTCACAAGATGGAACACATACCCGGACACATGGACAGGTTGATCAAAGCATGGGAATAGGGATCATGAAGTTTGCTCAAGAAAAAGCACCAATCTTTGTCAAAAAGCAAGAAAAATAAAAAAAGTCAAACTGGGTTGACCATGAGCCAGGGGCACCAATGGCAAGAGGAGACTGAGCCGGACGAAAAAGCTAAAAGCTGCTTTTCCAACAGTAGCTCCAGGGCCAAAAAGCAAGGCCCTAAAGTTTGAAAAGCAAAGCATAAAAGAACTTGATGATATTTAGTGAAAAAGGGAAAAGCAAAGCATAAAAAGGCAAAGCAAAAGCATGATGGCTTTTTGGCAAAAAGCACAAGTATAAAAAGGCTTGAACCTCTCCCTTCTCATCATAGTCGAAGGTTGGAACCTTTCTTGTAGCACCATGAGGAAGACCAGTGAAAGAGCTTGGAGATCATCGACTTCATCATCATCATCAAATTCATGGGAGAGTGCGCCGTATCACCATCCTTACCTCTTGCTACCATCGAAAGCTTGGTTGTGCCACCCAACCCATCGGAACTGCTGTTGCCGCCGCCCGGATCCGACGCTGCCCACAATCAAACAGATTGGGTATTGAGTTCCCTTGAACACCTTTGAGGCTTGAGGCTTGGGTTTGGATTTGGATTCACTGGATTTGGATTCACTGGATTTGGATTCATCGGACTTGGAATCATTGGATTTGGATTTGGATTTGGACATTGGATATGGTACTAGCCCGGTGAGAGATACTTGTGGGTCATTCTCGTGGTGTCCTCAGCATCAGAGATCTTGTGCCTTGACATCGATATCGACTTGGATATCCTACATTGGCATATCTGTTGTTTTGTATTCATTGATTGTATTGATCCTGGCTAGCCATTGGCATATCTGTTGTTTTGTATTCATTGATTGTATTGATCCTGGCTAGCGTGCCCGTGGATTGTTCGTGATCCCTATTCCCTTCTCTTTCTCTCCCCTCTCTCTCTCTATCATTATCTCTTGGACTCATGGTTGAATCTGTCACGGCATGGCCAGCTAGGCTTCCAGGCACACGATGAGGCCCTTTAGCAAATGATACTACTATGTTTTTGGAGGTTTCACAAGCATGCCTCTTTGCTTTCCACATTGCCTTGGAGATGTTTGGTTGGCAACAAATGCCACCATCAATTGGCACAAAGCAGTAGGATTCTAGATTAGTGACTCTCCGCAGAGATAGATTGGGGTTTGGATGTGGGGTTTACTTGGATTGAGAGAGGATGCACTGCCAGATACCTTGATTGTCACGTTGGCATTGACATATTGTCTGCATAACAATTCGCTCCTCTGCTATCAACTTCTTGGTTTCTCATGTCGTGCTAGGTTTTTCATAAGGGATGCATTGGTTAGCTTCGTCGGCTTATTCGTAACTTCCTTTGGTCAGGATTAGATGGCATTGTACACACTAGCGCAAGAGTGGCTCGGAATACCCATTATTATGCCTAAGCAAGAGGGAGGATTGAACATCATTGACCAGGCACTAGGTGCAGCCTCTAGTGTAAGGGTTTTCTTTGTAAGCTAGTAGTCAAAGGATTTCTTCCTTGCACACTGAACCTTGGAAGGACTTTCTTCTACAACCAATTATGAGGTGCACTTCAATTAGCGGAGGTGATTAGATTTACAGCCCACGTTTTTATCTTCTCGTATGCAGAGCACCGACCACCTTCGCCGCCCTTGGTGAGATCACTTTTGCCAACCTGGAATTGCATGAGGAGCTTCTTGGTTCATATTCCTCCGTCCTCAGTTCAAGAGGCTTACAAGCAGCCCATTGTGTGGAACGACTTGAACTTGGATGAATATGGTAGACCTCTTGGAGCAACCACACGTATCCAGTGGGCTCTACCTGGGCAACTCTTCTTCCCTTCGTGTTGGATTGGAAGAGGCTCATGAGTCTCACAAAGGATGAGAGAATTATGCAAATGAATGCAACCATACCTAAACATTGGATCACAAGGAACTTCCTAGAAGGGCCTCATCATTTATGGTTTGGGGTATTTGCAGGGACAGGGGTACCTCTTCAGGTCATGTGCCTTCCCACTTCAGCTGAGGTTAATGTACCAGTTTCTTACTCCATTCAGGATAGATGGCTCTTTGAGAGAACTCTTGGGTAGGATATCATTGAGGGTCCAGTGGTCCGAGCGGTGAGAGTGGTGGACAAGCAACGAAGCACATCTATATTGATCCCCCTCAAGGGATGATTACGGCCTCTCTTGGCATCTGGTTATATGATGAGTGTTTTATCACATACCTGCACTGGACCCCGGTGAGTGGGAGTGGAAGGATGCTTTTAACCCCATGAAAAGCATGCCCTTCTTCAATTACATTGTGCGGAATGCCGAACGCTTGGTTCTGGGACAAATCCAAAGAGTTCCTACTTTAAGACCGCATCGCGATGCTTATGGGATTACCCTTGACATTCACAGAGCTTTTTGGCGGAGGTGGTTGCACTCGTACAGGGAAACAAAGCTTTCCTCTTTTATTTGGCTTTCTCTACATGGTGGTCTTGCCACCAACCAGTGGAGATCGGACGTTGGTGCCAACCCAGCTTGTTCGAGATGTGCTAAGCTTCAGAGACAGTCAACCGTTGCTTGTGGCAGTGCAGGGACGATTTGAATTGCAATTTGCAATAGCACACCTTTTTGGAAGGATGAGAAGGGATGCCTACATTTGTTTTGGTGCTATTGTTTGGTTGACACACTCAAGTCCACAAATCGGGTTTGAAGTGAACGACAAAGATATGGTCTTGCGGGTCTACCAGTGGGTGGGTCGGCAGTGCCATCTTCACGACATACCAGAGTCAGGCTACGTACCTCCAGCACAGAGATTGGACACTGCATGGGAGATTATTGCTAGCATCACAACCTAGCATATCTTGAAGGCTAGATGCACTGAGGTCATGGAGAGCACTTTGGTTTATGATACACGGTGCATTTGCAGATCTAGTGTGATATTATCCAGACGCTCATGGCCACTTGGGCCAGGATTCAGGGAAATTCGCAGTCTGCAGAGAGAAAACGTGGCCAAGACATGAGAGAATGGAATCATGGCATCTTTTTCACTCTCTGTCATAAGGGGCCTTCCTGGCAGCACAAGGCACCAGATTGGTTGAGATTTCCCCTTGCTTGGTCTGAAATCTCCCTTCCTGTAAAATTTTTTCATACTTAAATAGAAGTCTCTTTTCTGGGAGAAAAAAAAAAGGTATACTTGCCAAGTCTATGGCTAAAGTGAAAACTCAAGAGGCAGCAAATCAAAGGTTTCCCCAAGGTCAAATCCACAACCAAACTAACTGAATCCTCAGTTTGGGATAAACAAGATTTTGGAACTCCCTTCAAGAAACTCCAGCTTTAGTTTTAGTTTGATTATAATCTGTATCGAGTGACTGCACGACTTTGACCATAGTGAAGAGCTCTTCACAAATGCATAACACAGATCTCTCATCTTACAAAACATTGTCTTCAATTTCCCATTCACACAACCCAACAGAATGCTCGATTTAGGATAAACAAAATTTTGGAACTTCCTTCAAGAATCTCAAACTTTCATTTTATGTGTATTTGCATCAAGTGACAACATGACCCACACGCCCACAATGACGAACTCTTTACAAATGCAGAACACAGATCTCCCACCTTACAAAGCATTGTCTAAAATTACCCATTTTTCACAAGTTTGGACTCAGACCATCCAGAATCCAAAAAAGACTCAATTTGGACTTGTCCCATCCACAATCTAAACAAGACATCACTGTAGTGTCCCTCCTAGTGATATTCTGACGAGATACGATGCCCCATACTGTCCCTACTTTAGCTTAAGTAGCATACAAAATGGCAACCCCGCCGAGTTAACTAAAATCGCTTCATAGAAGCAGAAGTTCATTTGGGATAAAGTATAAAATCTTCAGTTGGAAAGCCAAGGGGAAGAGATGAGAATGTAAGCTATCTCAATAGACTGATTATTCAATTCAATGTTACACAAATGTGGAGTAAACATACCGGCAGAAACACCAAAATCGCTCCACTCTGGCCCGTTTGATCAATGTGCATTATCAGATCTTCTAGAAGGTCAAAATCAATGGCATCTTCATTCAGTTTAACCTGACAGAGTCCACCAAATCAAGCCCACCAACAAGTCCAGTAAACACATTGGAAAGGCATATAAAGCAAGCACTATATACATTAAAAAAATAGCAGTAGGCATCCACAGCTTTGTAGGTGAGTTGGTAAGTATTTGAACTCTTGAGCTTGGGATCCGGAGTTCAAATCCCTCTTCCCATCATACTCAGGACATGGACTTTCTGTATACAGATTTGTCTCACAGGCCAATCTGGCCTTCCGTAGACATTAATACATCTTTTCTTTCTTTCTTTTCTTGCCTCAGCCGCCGATGGACACCAAGGTCCTTCGTTGTCCTACGAGTGAACCATGGCCACTCCTTGCTCCAAGTGGATTGAGCATAAAGAGAATACCATTGTCGACTGATTAGTAGGATCTCTACTTGAAAAAAACATATCACTAGGCCTCAGGCGTTCACTTGCCCAAAAACCAGGGTCCACCCTACCTAGAGGGGGGCATGAGTTTCAGCCCCAACACCTAGCATACAGCATAAACCTCACAAAAAAATTAGTTGTAGGGATTACAAACCAAGTTATTCTTTGTTCTCTGGCTATAACCGTGGTAAAGCAATTCATCAAATAGTGGGTTACGCGCTTCTTCCTCAAGCACTCCCTCGTCCCCCCAGCCAGACTGAACCAAATTTTGTCTTCCCCTGCTACTGTTGACAAGGTTTTGTGCCACTTTCTGCGGTAGGAGCCACATGTCAAGTTTTAACCACTGAGAGTCATCTTAGGATGCATAACAGCCCTAATGCTTCAACGCAGCAGATAAATCTCTATGACTAGCAACCACATCAACGACAAGATCTTGCACACACTAGTAGTTAAACTGATCACCATACATTCTTCTTGGGATGAATAGGGCTACTTGCTACTGCTGCTGGTGAATCTGATGCAAGCTGGTAATCTAGCATCTCATAAACATCCTCTAGATAGATGGTCTCTACAGGGAAGGTGCGGCCCTCCACTTTCACAACTGGACAGTCCCCAAAATAGTTTGAAAACACACTTGCATCCACAGTGGCCGACCTGTTCAGTTTTTGGAATGTTATCAGAACCTATGACAGAGCTGCAGATAATGAGTGCAGAAACATACAGATATTCAAAAGCAGATGTAAAGGATAACCTGTCCGCACAGCCTATACTACGTACATTAAGATTATCTTCAAGGGCAACTGTCCACTGCCTCGCCTCCTTTCAATCAAATCCTTCAATATTATGAGAGTGAAATCTCCCTGCCAACAAACACATGCTGAGGCCCGTTTGTTGCAAAAACAAAATGATCTCATTGTGAGCAGAGAAAGAAACAGAATGGCTTTACAGAACAGTCTGAAACGGATCAGCCTGATACAAACCAAAACTGAGCGCTCGTGCACTTCGTCAACAATGACATGTGAAACTCCACTAAGATCTCTATCACCCTACCAAGCCACCAGAAAGATTGTCAAAAATGAGACAAAACACAAACCACTCACTGTTTTCTTTTTGGTTCTTGCTTCCCATACAGAGATATCATTCAGTTCATCCACAAGCTATCCCATGTTCAGTCTCAACATGACATTGGCTAAAATAACCAACACCTTGGACCAAACAAACAAACACAGCCATTTAGTTCAAGGCAAAGTCTTCTCAAAACAACATTAAATGATGGTGGGTGCAAGGATGCAGGTAACACTACCATGGGAGCAGTGAAACTAATTTCAACTGCCCAAATAGATCCGTCTCAGACTAGACCTATAGGGTTTACTCCTTGATTGATGAGCTACTTTCTAAACCAGGTCTTTCTAAGAAGGCAAAATAAGTAATTAATGCTGATAATATTGCTCTCTTTATCTAAGAAAAAGAAAAGAGGGGAAGCTCGAAAAAAAAAGAGGGGCAGCTCAAAGAGGTGGGCAGAAACCAGCAGCTGAGAAGACCTAAACAGGTAGCTAGGGAAAAAACCTCAGCATCAAAGGAAATCAAGTGAAAAATAAAGTAGCAGTGACCTAAGAGGGGCAGCAAGTAGCTCTGGCAGAAAAAATGGCTTAGTGCAGGTGCACACAGGCAGCAGCAGGCAAAGCAGACATAGGCAGCAGCCAGGGAATTAGAAGCTAGCACCATGTAACTAAGAATTACATGCAGATTGGGGTTACATGCAGCAATAGAGCAGTGACTTACAAGTACGGTCAAGCTAAAATTGAGCAAGGCTATAAATGCTCCTAAGAGACAGTGTAGAGAAGCCACCACAAGCAACAACATTCTAGACAGTAATGTTACTGTATAGTTGCCTTCACCTCTCATGGTTTCAACTTCTTCATTCTTATATATATGACCATTCACACACGGTTTTTTTCATGGGGTTGATAGAAGTACAACATTTTATTTTTTTTTGTCTTGCGCACATACTCATGATCTTTTTTTATTTAGTCGTGTTTGACTTCTCCTTCCTATGTAAAGTTTTCACAGGAAGACAGCTTACAGCAAGTCTCCGGAGTAGAATGCCAGTAGTACAGAACAAAAGCTTTGTTCCATGATGCCTGCAGAGGAAGACCTTAAATCAGAGTGGATGTCAACAAAGAGACAAACAGTTGTCATGTTACAAAAGATAAAGTTGTGTTCTTTTGAAAATCATAATTCCCCACATTGCAAACTTCCATAAAAAGAAGGTCATCAAATAGTGATTCCGATTTTATTCATACACAGGATTTGAAATCTCAGTTACCGAGCACTATCAAGGCGCACTTGATATCCAATAACAGACCCACTGCTTCCAGGAGCTCCATCACCCTGCTCTATTGCAACTCTTTCTGCAATAGATATAGCCTGAGGATCCATAAGAACCAAGGTTAACAAATTTTGTGACTGGTATGTTACTCCACTGGTCAAATCATGTCATGCATAGAACTTCACATACAGCTAACCGTCTGGGTTGAGTGCAAACAATGTTGCAGAGGGAGCCCTGATTGGTGCAGATAAGATCTTCTAGGATGTATTGAGGTACCTGATTAGAAAAACAGAGTCAGTCTAACTTACTTGCACAAACTCAACAAAGAAGGAAACAAGGGGACTTTCCTACTGACAATTTCTTCCCTCACCTTTATGTAATTAAAGAAAACATAAGAGAGGATATTTACTGAGCCATGGCCAAAGCATTCCATAGTAATCCAAAAAAAAAAAGATGAGTAAATTCAAGAAATGTGAGCCTCATAGTCTGGACTACTTCAGTCCTTTTTCTCTTCTTTTTTTTTTTACAGGGCTGATTACATTACCACAAAACCTCATACAAACACACGCTAAAGCGCCAAAAAAACAAATGCGACCAACCGCACTCAAAGGGAAAATTTATGCCGATAAACAAAACCTACACAAAATCTCACGGAGGGAGATAAGATGCGGGACATAAAACACTGTGTAGGAATGTACTTCCAAGGTACCACCCTACAAGTGGAAGAAAATCTGGTGATGACTCCAAGTCTCCATGAAATGTTCTCTCCGTGACTCACCGAGAGGAGAGTCATCAAATAGTCCCTTTCACCCTGAAGTGTGTGAATGGTGTCGGACCAAATATCTGCCAAAATCTGATGAGTGGAAGAAGATTCTCATCCAAGAGTGTGGTGACATCTGGCCCTCCAAATGCACTAGCCAATAATAGTGCCAATGATACTAAAGGTCTCTGAGCTATTCGATGATTCCTGAGAATGGAGAACATGACGAGGGACATCAGAAAAACGATGCTCACAGAGATCCCATGCTCAATGTGGAAAACTAAACAATCCCGAGGAACCTCATATCCAAGATGTTGAAATGCACCCCAGTAATGTAACCGAGGTCCAGAGAAATCCGTCGGGGAAGCCGAGAAACACTTGTCCACACCATCTGAGAGGACTAGGAGGATCAAAGACAATGATGAGTCATCTCCAAGATCCCATCTGAGCAAATTGACAATGTGCCAAGAATGCCCACCAACTGCAACAGCATGTGCCAGCATCCACATAAAGTAAGTCGTCCTTTGTGGTCTCCCCGAATCCCAAAGCTGCCTCCAAAATCTCTCCAAGAAAGCCAGAGAAATCCCCTTTCCATGCCAATGAGGGGCTCTAGAAGGAATGTGTGTGGACTGTCTGACCAATTCGCGATGCCCATTCTTGGCAGTGTACTAAAAGAAGGGAACTGGCTCTTGACCTTGCCTAATGGAGGCCAAAGCCACTCACCTAGATCCCAATCTAAGTCTGCCAAAGGTCGGTTCTCCCACATCCATAGTCTGTACTCACATAAACTGGAAATTGGAATCAATCAACACAGGGTCAAACCACCCCTTGCCGCGAGAGGCAACCACCCTAATCCGCCGCCATCTATGAGTATCAATCTTTGGGACTAAAGAAGGATCGATCCTGTGCAACTGATCTGTGTCCCCCACCCGAAAGTAAGAGGTGCCATAACCAGCAACTCCTTTGGTAACCACGAGGGGAACTCATGTTAGTGAGAACTGAGCCTCCCAAAAGGGCTCAAAATCCCCCTCAAACTCATGATCCAATCTGAACAGCCATTGTAAACGAAGAGCCTCATCAATCTCGGTCTATTGAGCATGCATGGAAGTGAGACCTCAATGCGCTTGGCAAGATGAGGGTCGGATATGTCACTGAATGCAGGCCTCCAAGTCCGCTCAGAGCAAGCAAGACCTACATCCCTACGAGCCCAAGAGATGTAAGATTTCTCACCAATCATGTGCCCACAAGCATCTCTGATGTGGGGATTCCATAGGATAGGCTGTCGCTCAATCTCCTCTGGTGAATGAGGCATCGTCTAAGAGAATGCCAAACATGCAGAAACTACGAAGAAAGGCTGAACGAGGCGGCTGATAGCTGACAACAATGAAAATTCATCTAACAATGGCACACACCATCCCGAAGTAAGATCTTCTAGGTGTGATCTCCTGTAGTGAGCCCTCGAACCATAAATTTTGCCAGTAAAGCCTTGCTCTATGCCTCAAGGTCTATGATGCCCAAACCCCCATCATGTGTCGATAGAATAACTGTATGCCAAGCCACTCTAGCTCTCGTCTCCAACGTGCCATCAAGCCAGCCCACAAATAATTTCCAATCTACCGTCGAAGCTAATAGATGGGGAGAGCCTAAAAGGCACCAACAAGAAGCAACATACCAAGCTGTGGCCAAGAGAACCTGATTAACTACCAAGGCCCTGCCAGCCAAAGACAGTCTAGCTAGACTCCAAAAAGCCAACTTTCTCCTAGTAGAGGAGATCACTGGAAAAAATTATGGGGTTGCCGATATGTCAAGGCCAACCCGGAAATCTAAATAGCAAGCAATCTGCCTGCCACGACCAATCTAAGTGAATCCCCAGTGTTGACCCCAAGTAGAAGAAGCCAAAAGAGCAGTCAGGAAACCCAAAGACTTCTTTCATTTGATCTTTTCTACTTCTGCCAAGCAAAAAGTATCAAGAACAACTCATACATGCTCCAAGAGCTGCGCATTATCCTCTACATACAGAGCTGTATCATCGGCATACTATACATCAAGGTCTTCAGGTAAATCCAAACGTAACCTCAAGCCATGAATCCCTGTAGTGCCGTCTCGAAGAAAATAAGACATGGCTTGAGCAAAGAACAGAAACAAAGGAGCAAGAGGACATCCTTGTCTCACATAATGCTTGGCAAGATAAAAGAATCACACATACGGCCTCCAATAGTCACTATGCTACTGGCACAACGATAAAGGCCTGACACCCCCATAATCCACCATGTGGAAAGCCAAGAAAGACCAATCGACTCAGCCATATGCTTTTTCAAAATCCAACAATAAAATGGCCAGAGGTTTCCTACTCTATTGAGCCCACTCTGCAGCCTCAAAGGATTGTCCAAGATGCTCCTATCTTGGAAACAGCCTATCTATGTATCATGAATAAGCTCTGTGAGGAACGGGCGAAGTTTGCTGCTGCAAATCAACTTTGCCAACCCCTTATAGGCGGTCGACAATAAAGTGATCTGTCTCCACTTCCCAATTCCAGCTTGTCACCCCTTTAGGAAGGAGACAAATCAAGCCGGATGTCATGCTCTGTGGCATCCTGCCAGAGTAGAAAATCATCTAAAAGGCCAATAGAAGACGGTTCTCCAGCCACTCCGAAAATTGTGTTCTCTATGATACAAAAGCAACTACCAACTCCATTTTTGTTGACATGGGCCATCAAACGCCTACCCATCTTCTCTGTGACCAACTTGGGAGTGCAACTCCAGAGTCTATCTAGCAAATTCAACCTCTTGAGAATCTACCTCGGCAAAGAACAAGGTAGAATAGAACTCAGAGGCCACCTCAAAAAACCTCATCTGGTGTTGTTCGGACTAAGTCCAGGCTATCTCTGAAAGCCCTAAGCTGATGTTGACAAGGCCGCGGTCCATCAGTCTTGAGACGGTCTTTGTTCATTCGATCCCCCTTGCAGGCCCCGAACAAAGAAGAAGAGTGAAACTGGAACTCAGATCTCCTCTCAAGTATGGCACTCAAAGCTGCTCTAGCACGGACCTCGTCATCCCCGAAAGAAGGAACACCAGAATACTACTGCTCAAGTCCTTGGATAGAGACTAGAGACCACCTAATAGCTCTTTCCTCCTCCTATATACTCCTCCTGCATGCCTCTGCCATCTCCTGACAAATCGGCTCGACTCAACCAAGGTTTGGGCCATCCCCTCTGCCACATCCTATGTATCTGTCCAATCTCTATCCCATAGCAATCTAATGGCCTCCTTGACCTCTCCACACTCGAATAAACTCTTAGGGATCCTACAAGGCCGCCCCAGGCCGACATAGAAGAGGGTCAACCAGTAAATGAACTGGCGCATGATCTTACATAGTGGTCCCGGCTTGAATGTTAATGGAGCCACCTCTGGCAACAGCCCAATGATCTACATAGAATTGTTCAATCTCTAGCCGCCTAAAGCCCGAAGAGAAGGCTAGACTGCCCCAGAAAGTCTGCGAAGAAGATTTGATGCCAACTATCCAAACAATGTGCCAAGAACATCAACCGATCCCAACGTTCCTGCTCAGCCCGCTGCAATCCCAACAAAAGAATCCATACAGCACCCTCGAGTCTTCCTGAGATTCAAGATTATTGAAATCTCCTCCAATAATCCAAAAATCCAAGGTAGGAAGGGACACACCAATATCAGTCCAAAACTTCTCTCTAGCAACTGGCTCTCACATTAGTAGGAGCATACACATTCACAATCCCCAATTTGGTGTCTCCAATCTGCAGGGCAATCCACATGGCTTTGCCAACAAACCAAAGACCCATGGCAACACACACTACCATAGTTGTTACGAGGCGCGCCTCCAACAGATCAAGGCGTTCGAGGCGTGTGAGGCGTTCGACTGCTTGATCGAGGCACAAACACAAAAAAAGAAAATTGATGGTTTGAGTCTTTAGACATGGTCTTTAAGGGCCCAAGGCAGCCCTTCTCACACACACTCTCTCTTCCTCCCAAATACATTCTCTCCCTCCCTCCCTTAAGCCTTTCTCAAGACCCAAAGTTCAAACACACACACACTAGGATGATGATGTTTTTTATACCCATTTTTGGAGCTATCTCTATACTCTACCAGTTCATTTCATTTTACTTTGTACCCTTGATGATGTATCCAGATGATGAGGATGTACTGTTTTGGTCTCATGGGTCATTTTGGCCTTCTGCAAACGTTTAATACAGCTTTCTTTCTTTCACACACACACTCTCTCTCCCTCTCTAATACACACCCTCCCTCTCCTTCCCCCAAGGCTCATACATACACACTCTAGTCTCTCTCTCTCTCTCAACTTTCACTATATATCATACATACACACTCTAGTCTCTCAACTTTCACTTTTATAAATATATATATATAAAACAAGCACCTCTAACACGCCTCTAACGTCTCTAAAAAATACGACTCTTTCGAGGTGCGTACGATACCCGCCTTGTACCAAACGCCTCTGACGCCTCTAACAACCATGCACACTACTCAGCCATCTATCACCAATAGAGATACATACTCCACTGCTCCTACCCAAGGAAGGCTCCCATAAAGTTTGATTTTGACTTGCAAGAATCTTTCCATGTTGATTGATTTGGGAATCGGAAATGTGATGCTCCTGCAGTAAACGAACATCCAACTGCCCCATAATCCTGGAATCTAACTCCTGTGGTAATCATAGCTTGGACCGCCAACCATCCCCAACTACCCGACTACGAAGACCATTGATATTCCAAGCGACTAAGTGCCGACTCATGATGAACCAAGTAAGGTGTGCTACCTGCAAGAGCAACGAGCATAGGTGCGGGCAGTAAAGACAAAATGACGCGGCCGTTTGGCCGCAATATCTGTAGAAGAATCAGACTCCACAACCTACGAGAAGAAGGACCATGAGAAAGGGAGGGGCCTCATGCACCGAGCAGGAGTCTCATAAGCAGCCGTCAACCAAGGCAAGAGAGCAGGGGTGCTGATAACAAAGTGTCTCGCCACAGCAACGGCACTCCATGACTGGGAGCACGGAGGCGGGACCCAAGTCACACACACTCAAAGAATGACCGGTAGGAAGAAGCGTCTAGCGGACCATCTCCAAGCAACAAGGCCAAAACAAATCAAGCGTGAGAGCCTCCGTCACGTACTCTCCAAAAGGTCCCAACCACTCGCCAACCCTGTGGGCTAGCTGCATCCTGACATACTGTAGGGCGAGGTCTGGTGTCCAATGAACAATATCGGACTCTGGGAGAAAAAAAATGAAGTGCAGGGGAATCAGACCTAGCTATGAGGGAGAGATCCATGCTCACTTTCCTGATGGCAAAAACAACCACCTGTAGCGGGGCAGGCCAGTCAGACTCTAAATCCACTGTAGCCTCCTTATCAAAACTCCAAGGGCCACAATGAAGACAATCAAAGAACTCTCGAGTATGAAGCAGCAAGATCCTGGGCACTGCCGCAATATCTCTTTGGTCCGGAGCAACAAGAGCGAGAACTAGAGAGCTCTCTTGCTCCTGTGGGGATGAACACTAAATGGGGCTGGGGGGAGGCTGCACGTCTGTCTCTAAAGATATCATGTGACTGGAGGGAACCACATTATCAGGCTCAGTGAGCATAGCCTCACACGTAGATACAATCTTCATCAGCTCTGCAATAGGCTCAAAAGAACCAGAAAGCGGAGGGCTACTTCTAACAGAAGCCTGTCTCTGCTAGTGCGATCGCTTCTCCTGCCCCTTGACCTACTTCTTGGCCTTCTTTCTTCTTTGACGGGCCTTCCAAATCGTGTCTGGCTACTCCATCTATGCTGGCCTATTGATCTCCTAGGAGCACTTTAGACTCTCAACAGGGAGCCTGTAGAGGACTCAAAGCAACATCATAAATAGCCTGGTCCTGCAAGGGCGCTTGCGAGGCAGTCGAAGGAGCGACAAGGAGTTGCCGCGGATGGGGAGTACCTATCTGTTGCTGTCGCGCCTGAGCGGTAGGCATCTGCCACTGCATGGGCTGAGGGTCTGCCACCTCCAGCCTAGGCTAGAAAGGGGCTGCTGGCTGGTGAGTCTGGACTCTTTCTCTCCACTTGCTACCACCTGGCTGCCAGCCACCATTCTCCGGATCTCCAACTGGCTATGAAGTTGCGGGTCTGGACCAGTGGTAGTGTGCTGTCGTCCAGAAAAACGGGCGCACTCCTTCACCAAATGACCATGTTGATGACACCGCAAGCACTGGCCACTCTGCCCAATCACCAACTACTTGCGGAAGCTGTGAGGGATCATCAACTGCCACCCTGACCTGTGTAACACCAGGCTCAACAGAAACACCCTCCTCTGTAGAAGCAAAGGATTGTGGTAAAGAAACACCAAAGGAAGCAGTAATCCGTCTCACAGCAAGAGAAAGCTCCAGAGAAAGACCAGGGAATTGAAGGGTGACAGGGCGGCATGAGATCTTAAGGCGGTGGTCAAAGTAGGCTGGCCAAAAGCCCTGGTACCAGCGAATAAGGCATATCTGCCTATCTGCCTATTATCAACCACCAATGGAGAGTGACTGAGAAGACAAGTCACATCCTTGCATCAGCAAGGTGAAGCATGAAGATCCCACGACCTAAGAGAAGAACCTCAACAATCCGGCCAGCAGTGTTGGCGAGAGAAGCCCGCAACCAAGTCCGAATCTCCGAGCAGGACGTAGAAAGGTCAATTATACAACCATAAACTGCAAACCGTGAAAGTGAGTCGATGCGGGAGTGAACTACTGTGCTTTCCTCCTCTGAGAGAATGACCTGGACTGCAGAGGGAGAAACGGTACCCGAAGTGGAACTCAGTTCCAGACAAGCAGTTGCCATGTCCAAGACTTCCAAAAACAGGGGCAACAGGAATGCACAACCACAAAGGCGGGCAGAAGCAAGGCAAGAAGCAAGGCAAGAACCAGCACAGGTTCCCACACCTGAGAATAGGCACGCTGCCAATGTGGACACACAGGGTCGATGGTGCTGCAAAGAGCAGAGGGTGACGACACAGCTAAAACTCTAACAGCATAGCTAAAACCCTGAATACACAATAAAAACCCTAAAAACAGGTGAAACCATAAAAGAGCAGAACAGGCAAACCCTCAACTTTAGGGAAAAATCCTAATCACAGCCGAACCCTAGAAGTGCAAACGAAAACCCTAAAAACAGGCAAAACCCTAAAATTGACTTCTTGAGTCTTCTTACGGATATCTTATGTAATCTCTATAAATCATACCAAGTGTTCTCAGGTGTAAGTTCATATAACAGAACCAGATGGGGAAAAAACTGGTAGACATGCGGAGCCTAGCAGAATGATTGAAATAGGAGAGCAAGAGAAAGAAAGAGAGATTACATATATTTCTAGAAGAGTCCCAAAAGATCTATGAGACCAAAAGATCTTACATATGATCTACAAGTAAATTGTATGTCAATAACATGAAAAAAAAAAATAGCTGCCCAAAGAGTAAAGAAGTGGATGCATTATCCAATGGTTGTCCTATGTAAGGACATTTGATTGATGCATATTCCTCTTTTATATGAATATAAAGATCTATCTTACATTTTCTTGTGTTAGTAATATCTTCTAAAGGAGTCATGGTTTAAATTCAGGTCACCAATGAAAGAAGGATTAGAGTAAGATGAAAGGATGATTAAAGGAAGATGAGGTAGTTATGGTTGAAAATGACCTTAAAAAGGTACTTTTGGGGGTTACATATGATTGAGGGACCCTTTTCTTATTACAAAATGTTAAATTTGAAAATTTTAAAAAATCTTAATTTTAGGGTCCCTTATACCCACGTTTTTCAAATTTGGGAAAGAGAGAGGTGTGGGACCACATACATATGCATGAGATATGATGGAAAAGATATAGGGCTTGAAAGAGGTAGTTATTGACTGAAAATGACCTTGAAAAGGTACTTTTAGAGGTTACATATGATTAAGGGAACCATTTTTTATTAAAAAATGTTAAATTTTTAAAATTAAAAAAAACCCTAATTTTAGGGTCCCTTATACCCACGTTTTTCAAATTTGGTGAAGAGAGAGGTGTGGGACCACATAAAAAAGGCAAGTGGTCTAAGGAATCACACACATAAAAAATTCAAAAATGAGAATGGAGACCAAAACTGAGAGTACATCTGAAGTTGGTGTCTCATCAAAGAGAACAACTAAATGAGACTAAAAAGTACAATAAATTGACTGTCTTACAGTTATAAAAACAGAATTGTAAGACTCCGAGATGATACTGAGTAGAAAATACTGGAAAATGTAATTCAGGTAGATCCATGTATGCTGATCAGTTGAAGTGTTGCCCTCTCCTTAGATCAAGTATCTCCGCCATGAGGCTATCTAGGATGGAGAGGTCGTAGAAGCGAGGTAGGCGCCTCCGATGCCGGGCAATAATGGCACTAATCTGGCTATGGTGAGGATGCCGTTGTCGGGATCTTGGTGGGCATGGCCGATGAGCACGACATAAGATGATTGCTCTATCAGTGGTGAATCCCTAGGAGCGTGGTCGGTGCCCTGATGGACCAATGGAGAAGGTATCAAGAGGTGTGTGGGCTGGGTTGCTGGTGCTGGTGCCGAAGAAATCTGTCAAGGTCCTCTGTCTAGGTACATCATGGCTCGGTCTCCTGTCTGCCAAGAGGGTCTCTCTGTGTCTCCTGAGCTCAAGTAGAAACAATCCCAGGCATCTCTGATCCTCAAACTCCATGACCCTGCGTAACGGCCCAAAACCCTCTCGGAAGAGGCAGTGATATCTCCCTCGGATCTCATAATAGACTGTACATCGGCAAATGTAGTGCTCCTTTGTCTCTGCCTCCTGGTAGCATAGCTGACAAATGCGGTCATCCAAGATTTGATGCACATATTTCCCTGTCTCAATCCGCAGCTGGTGTGATGAGGTCCGGATCTGTCCAATGGCACAACGTATCACATGTGATAGGTGTACATCCGTGTACACCGGGCGGGTGATAAAATCATCTGGTGAGAGGTGTAGAAAATGGCTCTTGTAATGAGCCATTTTCTTGCCTAAGGGCTCAAGGGGGCTAGTCCATGTCCTCGCTGTGTCCTCTGATGATATCCACCCTGATCACGCGGTTTTGCTCTAAGCAGGTGAGATCCAAAAATATTCAATCCAGACTGTACTGAAAGGATGGTAGTGCCTCTATCCGCAAACCATGATCTCATCTGAGCGTACCAGCAATGAGTATCTCCATCCTCTGCCAACTGTATGGATGAGGTCAATGCCAATCGGAAGTACCTCTACTGACGGAGCTCCCATAGCCGCTGTAAAAAGGTAACTGCCTGGAATAGGGCCTCGGTCACTACTGGTGCGGCACCCAGCTCAGCCCGAACAATCTCATGTGGTACTGATGATTTGCTCCGAATCATGCGGGCAATCATCATAATCAGTGGTCTCTCCATTTGCCTCCATCCCTCTCTGAGATCTGTGATGTATGCTGGCCCCCCAAATTGGAGCTCCGTACAGGAGGGTCGGTGTGACGCGTATCGTGCCCCCAAGGCTGCATGCCCTCGAGCTAATCTAGCTGCTGCTGCCTCCTTCAGGGAGAAACGCGGTCCTGTGAAAGTAACTCCCAACTAAACATATGACCTGACGTACTCAACCAGCTCCCCTCAGAAAGTGAACTGAGGCTCTGATCTCGTCACCCATGCCTGTGTAGTGTTAAACACCATAACCTTGGTTTTCCCAAGGTTCACTGTCAGATCTCTATCCGCACAGAAAGCCTGTAATGCTTCGAGGTGTCTCTGTAATCCCTCCGGAGAGTCTGAGATTAGAACAATATCATCAACATATAAAAACATGGGTATCAACACCACTGCCAAGCTTGCCCCTGGGCCTCCCAATCTGTCTACATAATCAGAGACCGCATCAATGTACAGTCCAAAGAGGCTGGGTGATAGCAGGCATCGCTGCTTCACCCCTATCGTGCTGGTCACCATATTGGATAGTCCGCCTAGAGCTCGGATTCTGCCTGTCACAAACTCATACCAAGCAAAAATGATATATTAACGTCTCTAAGAGGCCATAATGTCCTATGAGACCAAAATTGAGAGTACATCTGAAGTTGGTGTCTCATCAAAGAGAACAGCCAAATGAAACTGAAAAGTATAATAAGTTGACTATCAAACAATTATAAGAACTGTAAGTAAGACAATACACTTGCAAATGAATGAGAAAACTCACCGAAGATAAAATAGCCTCGCTCAACACATCACTAGAGCCGGAACAGGCCAACACCCACCTTAGGAAAAGCTTTATTCCATAGAGTATTTTGTCAGTACAAGCTTGAGTGTGCCATGCACCAAATTTCCATTACATGCATGAAAACACAAACAACAAAGTGGACATGTAAGCTTGCATGCAAGGTAGGTGGGGTAGGTGAGATTGCATGGCAATTGCATGGTGGGCTGCATGGTGGTCGGCATCCCCCATTTGATACGCATGAGTTCTCTTTACATTAATAAGGTTGAATAATATGCCCACTTCACATATAGTGACCAATGTTAATAATAATGTACAGCCCTCATTAAAATGAGTGTGAACATCTCATCATGAGGTACCAAGAAAACAAAGACTAGTACTACGAGCTAGGAATGTCAAATCCGAGCCATATGATACAAAGATAGAGAGAGAGAGAGAGAGAGAGAGAGAGAGAGAGAGAGAGAGTTGTATTAACGGCTTCAAAAGGCCAAAATGACCTATGAGACCAAAAGGTTACATCATATCCATGAGGTACATCATCCTGGGTACAAAATAGTGATAAAGAACGATAACAAAAATCTAGAACTTTAAAATCTGATCTAGGTACATGAGCAGAGAGCTCTCATATCACCCTAATACATCCCTCATGGGCCACTGTGACATGGTGCTCAGGGTGGTAAAACTGAGCTGGCGCGAGGAGGTCCTGCGATGATGGGAGATGATGGCCCGGATCTTCCTGTGGTGGCGTGGCCGTGGCCGAGGGCCATGCGGTCTGGGGCATCAAGCTCTGCATAACTCAGTGGCTCTGTCGAGTGTCACACCTCTTGGCCGAGCTCCTACAGTAGCCTGTGGTTTGGGTATGATGGGTGGATCCCCCCTCGGAGTGCTAGTATGGAAGAAGTCGGTGAGAGCTCTTTGTGTTGGTCCTCGAGCTAATGGGCCTATGAGACCAAAGTGATACAATAATGTCCATGGCATATCTCATCATGGAATGGAAAATAAAACAGAAAGAAAACATAAACATAGCTATCTCACTGGGGTGATACAAAACTGTCCATGGAAACTAATCATGGAAAACTAAGAACATAGAAACATGAGAGCACTATCAGCTCCCAGTAGAGCTTTGGCCACAAAGATCCGGAAGGGGAGATAGTCTCCTTCAACATGGAGGTGCGCCTTTTTGTGCTTCTTCATGCTTCAATGGCAGTACCCCTTCCTACCTCCTACAAATACTTGCATTGTGACAGGTGGAGCCCAGAGTATGCATATTCCAGGAGCCAGGGCTCGGACAGAGTGGCCCCACATGGAGGGCAAGATTTGTCCCCATCTGGCACGGCTTCACACTAGGACAAGCAATGACTACACTCCGTCGAAACCCACACCCAAGACATTTCTGTCACTGCAGTAGTCAACTCAGGCACCATTGTCCTGCATTTCTGTCAGTGCAGTAGTCAACTCAGGCACCATTGTCCGTGGGAGAGCTCAGTGGGTGACCATAGGGATTGGAGAGGACACAATGGGCTTTGTGAACATATATGCACCGAATGCCACAGTAGGTAGAGCCACTTTCTGGAGTACAATTTGCCAGTCCTCCCACAAGCAGATTTCTGGTATATAAGTTCTCCTAAGGGTATACTGCCCTAGAGAGGACCCTAGTGATCTTCAGTGTGCCGCCACGACAGGCAACCGGGTCCGCACAGGTCCAAGAGAAAGTGGTAAAGAAGTAGGACCACCACAAGTCCAAGACAAACTGTCAAGGAAGGAGGACACCACATGTCTAGGACAAAGACTTGGTGAGAAGAGTGTGGCCACCACAGGCCTCTTCTAAAACTAGAAGTAAAGCTTGATACATGTTGGTGTGTGACAAAAACTAAATAAAGCAATGCACCAACCAAGCACAATATAGCAATAACCATTTAGCAGCAGTCCAGATGTGTATACTTTGGGCATTTGAATTATACTTCTTTGCAGCTACCGTCTTCTAAACAGATGGTCGAGAATCTTCTACCACTTAAACCCTCCCACTCCACTTGTGTGGGAGGGTTTAAGTGGATACGAATTTGTGGTATTCTCACTTTGGGCATTTGAATTATACTTCTTTGCAGCTACTGTCTTCTAAACAGATGGTCGAGAATCTTCTACCACTTAAACCCTCCCACTCCACTTGTGTGGCTCGTCTTTATGGCAAGTAACCTTGAGATGAGTTTTCTCATGAGGTTACTCATCGGGCTTCTCATATTCTGAAGCTCATTCATATGGACTTGCATGGCCCCATGCAGACTACTACCCAAGGAGGGATTTCAACATGTTAGAGTCGACTGAGGATAGACTCGGTGGTGGCATGGCTACAGTTTCTGGCACATAGCACTCAGCTTGGGAGAAGTTGATTTTGGCTTTGAGGGGACGGGACCCTTGGCACTTACCGATGTTTGGTCACAGCATCGAGAGTCTGTGCTTCTCGCAATCCACAAGAGGAGTAAAGGCCCTAACTTGTCCAAATTAGACCGGTTCTATGTAGTTGAGTGGGCTTGTGGACGTGGTGGCATTATTGATATTCTGGCAGACACTACTTTCTCCGATCATGCACCGGTTATTCATCTCTAGAGGACCCCTCGAGGCAGGACAAGAGACAGGACAGACATTTGAGCACCCGCATCCCCGAGATCCTCATACAGGACTCCGAGATATGCAGCAGGATAGAGGAGATTCGGGAGAGGTTGGATTTTCACTCAGGATCAGCCGCGGCCCGCAGGTGCCTTGGATGCAAGCCTTGCAGAGATTAGCGTTTGTTACAGAAGGCAGTGCACAGCACATTGGCTTTGCTTCCGAGAGGAGCATCCATAGGAGCCTCGATTCCTTGCGGTGGCTTCAAGAGAGTTCACCAGATAGCCCATGGATTCAGGCCCAGTTGGTTACCACCCATACAGAGCTCAATTCCATCGAGGAGCGAAGGGTAGAGTATAGATACCATGCCAGAGCCTCCTTTTGGCCCCAGGTGGGAGACACATAGGAAATTTCTTTGAGATAGCAGGTCTGCACAGGCGGAGCAATGGCATCCGCAGGTTGTGGGGTTAGGATGGATCTATTGTTGCAGACCCCACCCCCCCCCCCCCCCCATGTGCAAGCCATCACCACAAATTTCTTCCAATCTCTCCTCACGAATGGTCGCCTGCAAAATTCTAGCCAAGGCTATCACCCAACAACAGCAACCCTTTCTTCCCAACTCGATCTATGGCACACATATGGGTTTTATCCAGGATCGGACATTCTCAACAACATCTTCACTTTCTGGGAGACAACCGCTTCAGCCAAGTTGTGGCAACAGGATCTTATTGTTCTCCTCCTTGATTTTGAGAAAGCCTATGACAAAGTGGTCTAGCACTTTCTGGAGGGGACAATGTACAGGATGGGATTTCCGGGAGAGTGGGTCTGAGGTACTTTTGGACTCTACGTGGCTTCACACAGCCAAGTTCTCATTCAAGGAGCCACAGGCAACATATTTCCACTCTCTCGCTCGGTTCGGCACTGCTCGGTTCGGCAGCGCTGTCTTGTCCACTCGCACCTTATTTATTTCTGTTTAAGAGATCTTTTGCCATGCATCTAGAGCGCAGATCAACTCGCATAAGTCATGTTGATTTTGGGTTGGCTCGTTGCCTACCCCGACTTGCCATCCAGTTGAGGCTTTTCAGCGGATCCCGAGCATTCCAATTCGTTATCTTGGATGCCACGCGGACATCGATATCTCCTCGAAGCAACAGCTAGCCTCGCTTCTTCTATGCGGTACACCACGTCTTGCTTGGCCTTCTCCCGAGCTTGCATTGGTCAGGTTCACCGATTGATCCACAACTTTACGTGGGCTAGGGCCTACCCCGGCCAAGGTGGCCTAGAGAGTGATCATTCAGTTGCGACGCAGTGGAGGCCTAGGTATCATTGACCCCTCCATTCAGAGCCGTGCCATTTTGGGCAAGTTGATAGTTCGTGGCCTTCTTCTGGGCCCTTCTTCCAGGCGATGAGCCCTGGAAGGACTTCCTCCTAGCTAGGTAGGATCTCCGCTGGCACCCCGATTTTGGGAGGCCCTTGGCTCCACATTACAAGATGGATCTTCACGGAGATGTGGGCTCGTTGTTTTAGCCCTGTATTTGAGGACCGATTTGCAACCAGTCTCCAACATGCTTGGGATCATCTCAAGCCGGCCGTTCAACAGCCCGCTCTTGTTGCATCTGAGGAGCATCTCTGACAGCCTCTAATCTGGAACCCCTTGGTCTGTTTGCCCAATGGTGACATGTTGGGGACTCGCCCGCACGTATAGTGGGGAGCTTTGAGCATGGGCCCCGCTAGGTCACTTGGAGATTAGCTTCTGTTCAGACAATTGCCCTCTGAGGCCCAAGAGGAGCCTCATCGGGATCTCGGGTACAGACAGACTTAGCCTCAACATCGCCACCCCCGCGCGATGGGACAGTGGTTGGCAGTGTTCACCAGGCATGACATACCTTTGCAAGTCCATGGCATGGATGAGAGTTCCACCTTACTCACCTTCTCTATTGGACCTCATGGCAGACTTGAGACAGTGGTTGCCAGTGTTCACTAGGCATGGCATACCTTTGGCAGTCCATGGCGGGGATGAGAGCTCTACCTTATTCACCTTCTCTATTGGACCTCATGGCAGACTTGAGAGAGCAGAGCCCCCTATGGAGGATTTCACGGGATGCACCTTGCAGAGGGTGAGGGTGATTGGTTTCCATGCGCATGAGTGGCACATAGACCCTCCATCAGCCAAGGTGGTTAGAGAGAGGTTCTAGCATTTCTGGATTTGGGAAGGCCGTCCTCTCACACACCTCCAGTGGGACCCAGGGGAGTGGACATGGCATGATCCAGATGATAGGAAGAAGACTCCTGATGCCCCCTTTTTTGCCTACAATGCACGGCTGGGCCGTTAAATCCACACGCTAGAGATTGAGAGCACTCCAGTAGCAGCAGGACACTGGCAATCCCAAGGCCTCCCTCCTCAATTTCTCTCTTATTTTTGGAAGAGGTTGTGGGATAGTTATCGGCCGCAAAAGATCACTCTCTTTCTGCGGCAACTGGCACATCAAAGCTTGGCAGTTGGCACTCGCCTCACCATTGGAGGTAGGCCAACAGTATGTTCGAGGTATGGCCATCCCCAAGAGTCCCAGCGTCTTTGTCTTTGGGATTGCCCGAAGGTTCAACAGGTTTGGCAACGGATACCACGAAAGGATCGGCAAGTTTAGCAACGAATTCTCCGTACTTTCACTATGGACCAGACCCCTCCCGCACTGTTATGTGGGGCACAGTTGCTCCGGCCACAGAGGCCAAGGCCGTCATGTCATATGAGGATGAGGGTGGGGTGTAATTCACCCCTTCAATGGGTAAGCTCGTATTGGGCACCGTATCATGGTTTAGCAACACTAAACACTTGAAATCCTTATGGTATCTCAATACATAAACGAAACTGAAAAGAGAGAAAATGTTCAGTAACACCACACTGTGGCTGGAATAAATGGCCGACGATCCCCCAACCCCCCCCCCTCCCCCCCTCTCCTCTCTCTCGGTACCAAGAATATTATTGGGGTATTTTATTGGTACAAATGTCATGGGCTACACTTAGCCAGATTTGCAATAGTAAAATATGAGAACAGAGTTACCAAACAAAGAAAGTCGGTGTTGAGAATTCTGTCCAAAAGTAGTACCACTTTCAACCGCACTTGTCTGTTCCTGGAGGGGTGTAAACCTATTCCCTGGTGATCTGGGTCCACACACTGGGCAGGTGTGCCCGTACTTGCACTCGGTCAACACCTCTCACAACAAGCACTCAGTTGAAAGCTTGAATTCCAGATGTCAGTAGCACTCCTAAGCTCTAGTACTTGCAGTAGCCAAGCTCTTGGTGTAGTTTCCACAAAGTAGATATGGAGAATCGCTTTGGAGAAGCCTTCTTGAGCAGAAATCACAGCTTTACTTTCATCCAATGCTCCTGGTCATCTCATAAGACAAGTTGGCCTGTATATGGAAGTAATTCACACCCTCTTTTTGGCACCAAAGGTTGCACAACAGGTGCTGCTGAATCCCCTAAGCACTGTTCAGAATATTAGGGCTGCTCGTCCTGGCTAGAAGGGCTGGAAATTCTGTCCAGTTGGCTTTCTTGCGAAGAAAAGCCAACCAGCAGCTAGACAAGAGCATACAGATGTCGGCCAGCACGTATATGAGCCTAAGGTTGCAGCAGGTCACCCAGGTTGTCGGTGTGTGCAGCCAGCCAGTAGGTCGTCTAGTCGTGAACCTTTTTGGGGCTCTCCCTTATGTGATGAGAACAATAGCCATCCTTCTCAACCCCAGCCGCCTTCCCTGGTGGTCGCTACCTCTCCCTGGGAGAAAAGATCATGCGCATGCAAGGTTGGGTGGCCAGCTTCTCCACCATTTTGCCACCTAGAAGAGACATTGAGTTTACCCCATGCACCCAGCCCATCCAAAGGAAACTTTAAAGTGTCCAAGGTTTGTGAGGATTAAAGTTGGGCCCCGGCCACTCTAAATCTTTGGCCACCCAAACTTTAACGAGTTTGAACCTGCAAGCTTATAAATATACAAAGGTTATTTAAATGTAAATACACAAGGGTTTTGGAGACACCCACCACCACAAATCCCGTCAAAAGACAAGGCATTCACACGGTTCACGGGTAGGCGTCCCAGGCCCATGAACTGGATATCATAGCAGGCACTCACACAAACAGTTCACACGAAATCAATTCCAGACATGCCAACATGCATGCAGGTGCAATTATGGTCAAACCTCCCTTTCATGAAATTAGGCTTTGCCAGGCACCAGTCTGGCGCAACAAGACCCACAATCCTGGGATTCTGAATACTTAGATCCACATCCTAGCATCACCATGGCACTGGTCCGGCCTCCATGTGAATGCACTATCCTAGCATTTCTATGAGCAGCACTGGTCTGGCCCCCACATGAAATGCATTATCCTGGTCACACGGATGGCACCAATCTAGCCCTCGTATACATGACACAAGATCCGGTATCACCATGGGCAGCACTGGTCTGGCCACACCTAGGCGCAACATAAATTGGAGATGGACCAAATGGTGACATGGGGACTAGCCCTTCAGGTCTCTCACCTTCGTATTTCTGCAGTGCCAATTCCAGTTCCAGTTCCATCTACTGGTCAATGGACTCTAGGTTCTAGCCACAAACGGGAGATTTGCAACAGTATTGCTCAATGGCATATCTGGAGAGCTTGATGCAATGAAGCCATCGAAGGCACCCTCACCCCGCTAGCAAAGTCCATCCATAGCATTTGGCTTGATATCCTTCATACCCTCCATGGACAGTGAGGGAAGCTTTAGAGTGGTTCAAACCACATGCGGAAGCGCCGGGAGGCCTTCCTAAGAATTTGGTGTCATGGTCCCTTTCTTCGTGACAATGGTGGTGAGCCCACTTGACACCATAGACGACCTGTGTGGTTGTTTCCCCCTCCCTCCATTGTATGAGATAGCCCTCTCCTCCTAGAGCGGACAACCGGAAGAAAAGAGCATCCTCCCCCCTCTTTATGTTTCTCGATTCTCGCTTCCCATGAGGAGCCGAATTCATACTTATAGCCATGATGGTTGTTTCTCTTCGTAACTTATAGAAGGATCTTTTCCCCAGAAAAAAAATACCCTTGCCTTCAAGATTGCTTCGCGATGGATGCCTTCAAAACAGTCCCCAACAGCCGGTATACTTCATGGGCAGCTTGTGAGAGAGAAAGAAAGAAGAAGAAAGAAAGATATATTAACGTCTACGAGAGGCCAAAGTCGGCCTACGAGAAATGAAATGAAATGTTATATTAACGTCTTCAAAAGGCCATAACGACCTATGAGACCAAAAAGTTACATCATGGTGGATCTGATACAATGTCTGGATAAAAAACCAGAAAATGACAAATAAAGATGATACTACTGGCACCTAGAAAATGAAACTGGAACTGGAAGGTAAACAGAAACCCTTATAGGGTGTGAATATAGTGAGGGGGGGGGGGGGGTACGCTATGGAGGTGAGTGGAGTACAGTGAGGGGATACAATATCATGTGGGACGGGGGGGTACACTATGGAGGTGCCTCCATCTCATAATATGTGCCGCATCGGACGTTGGCGGATCTCCTCAATATCCTCTGTGGTCAGCACCCTGACTGGGTGTCCCGCATGTCTCGCAAGAATAATCCGAATCCGCCGCTGCAACCTCCGTCTATGCTGGGATGCCCTCCTCCGTAGTCTTGGGCGTCTCGACCACCCAAGCTCAATCGCACGATCAATCAGTGTACCGCTGGTGTGGGCGGTATCCATGTCGTACTGCTGTTGTGGTCCATCTGACGCAGTGATGGCTGGACTAAAGAAGTCTGTAATAAGCCTCTGAGTCTGGCTCTCTCTGCGCCTATGCAGGCTGTCCCTATATCTCCACAGCTCAAGCAAGAACAATCCCAAACACCTCTGGTCCTGGTACCTCATGACTTTGGAAAGCGGTCCAAAACCCTCTCTGAATAAACAGTGGAAACGACCACATATCTCATAGTATGCAGTACAATGGCATATATAATGCAGCTCTTCTCTCTGGTTCCCCATGGCATACTCAACATATCCTGGCCTCACCTGGTATACCTCTATATCGGCCAATCTCAATCTCAAGCTGGTGTGAGGATGTGCGAATCTAACCAATAACACATCGTACTGCATGAGACAAGTGTACATCCATGTAACTGGGTCTGATCACAAAACCATCTGTTGTGAGCTGAAGAAAATGCTCTCTGTAGAAAGCCATCTTCGTGCCTAGCTCCTCGGTCGGCTGTATCCATGTCCTCCTAATGTCCAGCTGAACTAAATCCTGACGGATGAGTCTGGTAATCTCTGTCCGTGTGAGAGTGAGAGAGGGTGCCTCCAGAGAATACTCGAAGGGAGGCAACCTGTCCATGCTAAAACCATGTGCCTGGAACCAAGATGTCATCTGTCCATACCAACAAGCCGTGTCTCCCTGTAAAGCTAACTGTCGAGAGAGAGAGAGAGAGAGAGAGAGAGAGAGAAGAAAGAAAGAAAACTATATTAACGTCCTTTAGAGGCCACATCTGACCTATAGGACTAATCAGATACATCCATGTGATTACATTCCACTTCGGGGGCAACAAAATGAAAATAGAGATAAAACTAAAAATAGTTCAAATTCCCTACATGACCGTAGGAGAATCCTAGATAACATAAAGGATTTCTCTAGCAGCTACTCTTCATTACTACCATGTTTGGGAATGTACCTACTAGACCTACACCCAGTAACTCTAGTAAATGAGCCTTCTAACCTTAGAACAAAGCCTTCTAAGGTACCACTAAGGATCCACTAAGTTTTGCACTAAGAATGGATGCTAGATCACTTAAATTCTAATAAAAAGTTGTCTGCAACTTTAAGCTTCAAGCCATATATCCAAGATATAATCATGTCCCTTCAAGTGGGCAAGACGAGACAATCTCAAAAATCCAATATAACTGAAAGAATCCATGCCCCAAATAAATGCGTGAGATTAATTAAGTCTCTAAAATACCAATATTGAATCATGTCCCAAATAAATGGGCGACACAAAAGAGTGCCATGAGTCTAGATATCATAATCATGTCCCAAATAAATGGGCAAGACAAAACAGTCCCATAAATCCAGATAACACTTGGTGTAGTCATAGTCCCCTACCAACAAGGTGTCAGTCCATGTGAACCTTGGTGTAGACGTAAGTCCTCTTAGCTCTACCAACCACGCATCAGTCGACATGACCCTTGGCGTAGACATACGTCCATTACCATGTCCACTCTACCACTTGCACTTCGTGTTGGTAATCTGACCACACACCTTGGAGGAGAGGTTGGCTCAAGTCCACTCTACCACTTACACTCCGTGTTGATACTCTGACCACACACCTTCGAGGAGAGGTGGGCTCAAGTTCACTCTACCATTTACTTTCCATATAGGTACTCTGACCACACACCTTGGCAGAGAGGCGGGCTCAAGTGTGTAACGAAAGATAGGAATCACTCACAAATCAAAAGCGTGCACAAGAGTCTTATACGCTGTTTTTTATTAGAAAGACTGTGCAGATTGTTTTTTCAGAAAACGTGCGCTGTTTTCGTTTTCAAAGCATGCGTAGGTTGTTTTTTAACATGCGCAGCTTGTTTTCACAAAAGAACCAAACAGTAAGTTTTTTTTTACAAAAACGATTCACTTTTTTTTTTAAACCAATTGGCTGATCATTTTTCTTCAAAGCATACGGGCTGTTTTTTTGGAGCTGTTTTTGGAAAAAAGCAGGGGGGCCATTTTTTTTGGGCATATCAGTGGAGTTTTCCTCCAAAGCACAAAGGCTTTAGAGAAAAAACAAATTATACTCAGCCTATATATAAAGAGCAAGTTTGTCTCTCTCCATCATCACACATAGCAAGAGCTAACAACATGCAAATTTGACTCGGCCAGCCTATACTTTATAATTTCTAAAGGTGTTGGGCGCTTTTACCGGTCAGGACTTCTTTTTTTGCAATGGCAGACGCTCTACGCTTTGCTGACAATGTGTAAGATCATGAGGATGACCACCTTGTGGAAGAGCGCCATGCACCAGAAGGGGCAAATGACTTAAAGTAGGAGGCAAACACATATTTAGGCAGAGTTAACCAATATCCGGGTTGAGATCCAGGTGTTGAGGGAGACGGCATCTCTCCCTCGGAAGGCGGTTGTTGGTACTACCCAAACATTAGTGTCGCCAACACCTTCTTTTGCCCCGGATGTCTTTGGGGGGGAGAAGGAAAGGACTCCTGGCTGAATCGATGGAATGTTCACTTTGAGTTACATCCTTTTCCGGATGCTCAGAAGATGAGGTCTCCTTAAGGGAAGGCCTTGACTTGGTGGCAGAAGCTACAAAACAAACCTAGTACTTGGGCAAATTTCAAGAGACGGTGTTCCTCTAGGTGGAGGATGAGTTTGATATAGTGGCCAAGTCTGGAGACTTGAACATGAAGAATTTGCCTTTTGACACATATGTACAAGGCTTTAGGGAGTTGCAGTCTTGAGCAAAGCATATGGATGCTACAACTTTGTGTGGATTTTTTATCGGAGGATTAGCCCGAGATCACAAGCTCGAGGCAAGGAAAAACCATAGCAAAACACTTAAGAATGCCATCCGGTAAAGTAGGATTTATGACGAGACAATTGCTAGCCAAACTCAGAAGAAGGTCTCAGAAACCTCTAAGCAAGCTTCCAAATGTAAACAAAAGTTTAAGTCTGAGAAGGCTCCACATAACCAAACCCACACTTCGAGTGAACCCAATCCAAAGAAGGAACAAAAGCATCAGCAGACTCTTCAAAACAATAGGAAGGGTAGGTGTTTCACGTGCAGTCAAAGGGCCATTTGAAGGCAAGCTGCCGGAGAGCCAAGAGCAAGGGAGCTCATTTAACCGAAGTAATAGCTAACCCTCAAATTTCTTCCATTGAAACTATTATTTTAGGTCAAAGTGCTTGCATGGAATGTACTTTCAATATGGAAATTTTCAGCCTGACGACCTTATACATATGTCTAGATCGCTGTTAGGGGAGACTATGCACATGCTTTTTGACCTTAGTAGCACTCGCAACTTCATTAATGCTAAACTTGTGCAAAAGCTGGGAAAGAAAACGCAACCAAGTGATCATGTGTATCGTATAAACCTAGAAACGAGACATGTGCAGATCTGAGATAGGTGTGTGTCTCAATTATCGATATCTATTAAGAGTTATACAGAGTCCCTAGATTTTTTTATTATGAATCTAGATAGGGTCGATGTTATACTAGGAAAAGCATGGTTTTATTGCCATGATGTCTATGTAGATTGGAAGGGTCATATTGTGTCCATGTAATGGAAGATGCTCAAGTATGTTTGAAGGGTGACTTTATGGTCCCACCCTCCATTTTGTAAATTCAGTAGGACTTCGCAATATAATATTTTGTTATGAAGTGTTTTAGTGTGGTTGCCCTTTCATCTGATGATAATTGTGGATAATGATATGTTAGATGTTTTGGGGACACGGGATTAGGAAGCATCAGTGCAAGGATTCGCAGATGTTTTCACTGTTGAGTTAGGATATGGTCTTTTAACAGGATCGTTGGTTGATCATAGAACTGTTTCGATACCAAGGTCTCAGCCAGTGAATGTTACACCCTACAAGATGAGCCAACTGGGGGAGGACAAGATTGAATATCTCACGTCTTGGGACAGATCGCAAGGTATTCTCCTTGAGGGAGCTCCATTAGGACCAGAGCTGTCAGATGTGTGGACTTATGTGATTTATTTCACCATTAATTCTAGAGGTTTACCGATAGCATGGAGCACCACATGGGATGGAGGTGTAGTGCACCAAGAATTAGTTAGGGAAGGACTGATCACCCTAACCCGGCTTTACAATTCTCAGAGAAATTTTATATGGTGTGTATCCTAGTGGTATGGCATGCTAGGATTTGCACCATGTAGAGTTTCTATGTGTGTCTATATTTTTCTTATGTTGCTATGTTCTACCTGCCGGTGGGGATAGTTACCTATGGTAGACAGAGTTTACGCAAGACTTTGACAAGAAAATTGGAAGGGTAATTGGAAGGGGTTGCTAGGATTGGGTAGGTGAATCTTCTACCAGTTTTGTGTTGACTAACATGATTCTTTCAGAGGGCTATATTGGGTGAACAATTTACGCAAACTCAAACTCAAACTCTTCCACTCCAAAAGCGGATTAAGAATGAAAGCGAAGGATGAATGCCTTATACAGTGAGGTAAGGGTCTGGTGGGGCGGGGAAGCACAATATACCCAAATATAGAACCAACACAAGCTGCCTCATTGGCTTAATGCAATCAAAACATAATATCTGCCAATGCCTACCAAAACCTCCATATACTCTATGGTATAAAATCCCCATGTGCCTATGCCCACACCTAACTTGGTGTGCCTGGCACGATCAGGAAAGGTTTCTTTTGCTGCTACCATGACAAAAAATTAAAAACATGTTGATTCTAGAAATCACAAAAAAGTGGGAAGAAACTACTCTTTTACGTGAAAATTTGACATGTAACCGTGAGAAACAGGCATATCATTGTTCCGCGTACAAGAGGAGGTCGACTTGAAACTCTCTATTGCCCTACATGCTTTTGTCCCACGCTGAACAGTTAAAAAGAGAACTACTCTCTTGGATTTTTTTTAATTTTTTTTTTGACAAAGAGAAATGCTTACCATGCTTTCCCCCCCCCCAAAAAAAAAAAAAAAAACAAGTCCTTAAAAAAGGAAGTGCCCGAATTAAACTGTGCTCATGTTTTCTTTTTCATAAGCATACACATGCTTTCTAAAAACATAGCTAACCCCCAAAAATACCAAAATAAAGCCACATATGCTAAAAAGGCTCATGCACGCTTTTTCTTTTACGTAAAAACTGCTGCACATAATTTTTTTCCCAAAAACATGGCTCTAAATTCAGCACACCCATGGCTCCAGATTCGGCATCTAATTGCCCACCCTTTCCCTCATCCCCTCCACCCCCATCCACGTGGCTACAAGCCCGCTGTCCACCCTGTTCTGGCCTGCCTGACATGGTGTGCTGCCTTGCTGCCCATACTGCCTCTACACGTGGCCCTGAACCCATCAGTCACCCATGGCACATCTGTCACTTGTGTACGACAGTCACATGGCTCTCTGTACGACAGGCAGCCTGAAGTGTCTCTCTGCAGCATGCTGACAATAGCCATCCACATCACCCATGCTTCCCTCTCATGCCTACGCGCAAGATACGTGTCAAAAGATCTCTGAAGCGTGTCAGTCTATTCAGTACGGCAACAAACATAGATGGGGTAAGCATTAGAGAAAATCAGAGTTTTCTTTAGGGTTTCAGATCTGCACCCATCTCTCCCTCTCTCAGACCCATTCATGACAGAAGAACCCTAAAAAGCATAAACTTTTTCCTAAAATGAGAACTTACGCATGGCTTAGAGAAATACCTTCATACGAGTATACAATCGACCTTAGCACAAAAGCGTAGAGAACACCTGGATCTTGCATATCCATGAAAAGCAAAACGGAAAAGCTTAGTAAGACCTTCTCCCGTGCTTCCGCGTTTAGGCTGCTCTAATACCAAGTGTTACAACCCCACGGATCTCCTAAACATGAGACACAAGTGATTAGTACAAACCCCGTAAGAGGGGTGCAGGCTAGTTCACCTCCTAACCATAGGTTCTATGGTTCGAACCACCCCCGAGCTAGGGGCTAAGGCCTGACTCCCACATATCCATGCCAATCCTTTTGGCATGCCGATCTATGCTCTACCACACACGTAGCCAGAGTCTTGGTCAAACTATGACCAATAGTGAGGTTATGACACCAATAGCCCATGTCTCACTTATATAGTGCCCAATGCCGCTATAAATAACCATCCTCTTATAAATAGCCAGTACACAAGGATTTATCAATAATAACCTTATTCATCCGTATTAGCCTGCTTTCTCCTAATCCTAGGGCTCCCCTACCCCTACCGGATTAGGCCACTAATCCCGAGGATTAGCACTATGTACGTAACATGTAAGAGTCATGAACAAATCAAAAAAGTAATGAAAAAGTATGTTTGTTCATACTTGGTTTTGCACTATCAAAATGATGAGCATGATAATGTTCAAATGAAGCATTAAATAAAGATAGAGTGGATTTCTTGAATGCATATAAAGATTGTTTTGCCAATGCATTGCTTGGGAAGCTACCACCTCAAAGGCCAAAGTATCATTGTATAGATGTGGTACCAAAAGCAGTTCCCCTCCAAATAGACCTCCATACCATCTGAGTGATCATGACAGAAGTCAATGATATGCAAAAATAGGGTTGATTTGGCTGACAAGCTCTTCACCTTCTTGCTTGCCGGTACTCTTAGTACAAAAGAAGAATGGCACTTACATGATGAATGTAGACTACCGCGCTCTAAACAAGATCACCATTAAGAATCGATTTCCGAAACTGAGAATTGATGATAACTTTTATAAGGTCGATGACACTTCAATTTTCAGTCCTATTGATTTAAAGAGTGGATATCATCAGATTTGTGTGGTACCTCAAGATGTACATACACTTGCCTTCCGTACTACCTTTGGGATATATAAGTATTTGGTAGTGTCGTTTGGCCTTACCAATTAATGATGGATCGCATTTTTGGAAGCCATCAAAAATTCATGAGTACTTTCTTTGATGATAAATAGGTGTATTCCAAGACAGAAGAAGAGCACCGTCCTCACTTGGCCATTGTTTTTGCAGAGCTTTGGAACATCGGCAAATAGCAAGAAGAGCGGGTTCTTCCTCTTGGAAATACGTTATCTTAGCCATGATTGTCAAAGGATGGCATACAAATGGATCATGCATGGCCCAAGTGCATGAAATCAAAAGTTTTCTTGGTCTATGCTTTATTACTAGCAATTCATATTGTACTTCATATATTTGGCTTCACCAGTACACAGTATTACAAATAAGAAAGCGGTTCAGACAGCCATAGAGCGGAAGGCCTTCCAAAAGCTTAATGATACTATGGTCATAGGACCCGTGCCTGTATTTTGGATTTGCATAAACCATTCAAAGTTAAATGTGATGCATGTGGAGATTGCATTGGGGCTGTTTTGAATCAAGAAGGGCATGATGTTGCTTACCAGCCTCGTATTACCAGCGATTCATATTGTAATCAAGAAAATGCAAAATGATTCAATGGAGGTAGCTCTTGGTTATTCCAAGCTTGTACAAGAGAGACTCTGAGCTAGTAAAACCAAAGGGAGGGGTCAACCCATCTTTGACCCCTAGTGCAGTGTTTGGTCTTGTAATTGTGTGGTTTAATCTCTCATGCTTAAGTGTGTTTAATTAACTTAATGGTTAACTATACGCTCCCCGTTACAGTTTATCCCTTTACTTGAAATGCTCAGCAACCAAAATCATGTAGCTCCTACGCGCTCTTACTTTGCTCAAGTGCTCGATCATTGAGACAGCCTGCTCAAGCATGGCTTGAATCAATAACAGAATTTGACCAGCCACGCACATGCAACCCACATGCACATGGTTTACAATGTGTATTACATTCACAACAAGCATTTGTATTGCTGCAGAGGTCCCATAGACCATATTATGGTCTCCAAAGAACAGCAACACAACCATCTCATCTCATCTCATCCTAGTGCAAGCTCATCACTGACCCAAGCTGTCCATTTTGCTGTTAAGCTACAATCCAGTCCCCCCTGGCCTGCACCCCCATGGCAAGAGCCCACTGGCCAGCAATCTGTCCGACTCCATCGCCCTTTCGAGGCACCAGAAGTACAAGCTTGCTACCCCATTATTTTTCTTCCCTGCCCTCTTTTTCCTTTTCTCCTCTTCCATTTTCTGCTTATCCTCCACACTCCTTTGCAGTGACCACGATCGTCAGGACCAGTTCTTCATTGCCTCAGGTACCCAGCTGTGTTGCAGAGGTCCCATAGACCATATTATGGTCTCCAAAGAACAGTAACACAACCATCTCATCCTAGTGCAAGCTCATGACTGACCCAATCTGTCCATTTTTCCCCTGGCCTGCACCCCCATGGCAAGAGCCCACTGGCCAGCAATCTGTCCGACTCCATCACCCTTTCGAGGCACCAAAAGTACAAGCTTGCTACCCCATTATTTTTCTTCCCTTCCCTCTTCTTCCTTTTCTCCTCTTCCATTTTCTGCTTATCCTCCACGTTCCCTTGCAGTGACCATGATCATCAGGACCAGTTCTTCATTGCCTCAGGTTCCCGGCCGTGTGTGGGGTAGGGTGGGGTGGGGGGCGTGGGAGGGTTGGGGCACCTGTAGTGCCAAATGATGCCTCCATCACCTCCGATGAGAAAAGTAAGAAAGAAAGAAAAACTTTAACGGCTATGAAAGACCCAAAGGATCTAAGAGACCAAAAAGGGTCTACGAGAAAAGGTCCCAAGCTCTAAATACAGTGAAAAGCACCGGGTGCTCTTGCATGACCTGAAAGTCAACCTGTAGACACTCCACTCCCCACAAAAACACAGATCATGTGCAGAAAACAAGATTTTACAAAGCTTACACACATCAGCATCTGAGTTTCACTTCAGCAGCCAAAATGGTTTGGGAAATGGAGCGACAAACGATCCGTTTGGAGTGCTTTCCAGCTTACGAGCTTCCTAGGCTTCTCAAAATTTATATACGCATGTATATACTCATAGCTCATCAATGCAAAATAACAAAGCTACAAGGCTGATTAATTCTCAATCATCATTACCATCACAAACAGAATCTCTTAGAATTAGAAATTAACCAACATCATCACCTGAGTAGTCTTCCCAGAGCCTGTTTCGCCACTGACTATAACGACTTCATTGCCACGAATTTGATGGATCAGCTGGCTTTTGACTGCAGAGATAGGAAGAGCAGCACGAGACTGAAGCATTGCCTGCACATTGATGTCATGGGAAAAAGAAATTTTAATTTAACTGTAAATTAGGCACAAAAGGGGATCAAACACATCAAATGTCTCATCAACAAAAACATAAAGATCAAACATCTTGGTCCTCAAATACACACCGACAATCTCCACAGGAAACTACAACGGATTTCTGGACATGTGATGCATGCATGTCATGACATAGGCATGCGTATGGGCCATATGTGTGGTGCCCATATGGAATCCAAGGGCATGGCAAGATATTTTGGACTCATGGGTGGTGCCCATATGGACTTCGAGTTGTGCCCATATCGATATCGGGTGTGGTACACGCAATGATATCCATGGTGCCTGTATGGATTCCGGCCATGTACATACCATGTCAGGCGATGTCCGTGGTGTACACAAGGGCGCATATGGGTGATTCTCAAGTGAACATGTGCATATACATAATTAATACCTGCATGGAGATTATTTTTCAGTGTGACATTTTTTTTGGCTATGTGGACAATGCCTAGTATTTCTTTATGTGATTGGCCATGGGGCCAGGGATGTTGGGGCACCCTCTCACTCCATCTGTGCACTACCTCATTGGGCCTAAAGCATTGTCGTATGGTTTTTGCAAGTGGTAAATGTCCACACAACCCTCTTACAGCTTATGGTATTTATTCCTAAGGTTTATGGTTGACAGTCTGGCTATGGGGCCGGGGATGTTGGGGCACCCTCTGGCTACATCTATGGTCCTAAAGCGTTGTCTTATGGTTTTTGCAAGTGGTAAGAGTCCACCAAGGTTGTTAGAGGCATCAGAGGCGTTTGGTACAAGACGGGTATGGTACGCGCCTCGAAAGACTCGTATTTTTTCGAGACGTTAGAGGCGTGTTAGAGGCGTCTCTTATATATATACATACATACATACATACACAATGAATCATGATAGATAGATATATATATCACATAGATAGTGATAGATAGATAGATTATGAGAGAGAAAGAAAGAAAGAAAGAAAGAAAGATATATTAACGTCTACGAGAGGCCAAAGTCGGCCTATGAGACAAAAAAATAATACAACTGTGTTCTTCCAGTCATCGGAAGAGAGAGAAATGAAATGAAATGAAATGTTATATTAACGTCTTCAAAAGGCCATAATGACCTATGAGACCAAAAGTTACATCATGGTGGATCTGATACAATGTCTGGATAAAAAAACCCAAAGAGAGAGAGAGAGAGAGAGAGAGAGAGAGAGAGAGAGAGACTAGAGTCAACTTTCAAGACCTTAGACGGTAGAGTCTAGACTGTAGAGTGACGAGTCTAGACGATATCACATGTACTCTTGTGTACATAGTACTTGTAAGTTTGATTTTAAATTTTTCTATGTATAATGTGGCATATGCTTTAATAGGCTTGATGAGATCAAGACCATTGTGGAGAGGAGGTGACATGGATGTGTAGGCCTATTCATGGTATGGCCGCATTCCTCCATCCTCTCTACAAAACAAGGGAACTCTTCTCGGATCAAGAGATCCGGTCCAATGCAAACGTCTATATGCGTCATGTGCTTGATGATGAAGCACAAATGAAGATGGACGAGGAGCTCATTGCCTACAACAACTTGACCGGGCAATCGTACACTCGTCCTACTTCTAGAAGAAGAGAGGTGATGGTGAAGCCACTCTCATGGTGGGAGACGTATGGCTATTCCACCCCATCTCTACAAGTTTTTGCCATGAGGATCCTTGCCCAGGTAACGGTCATTTGCCATTGCCTCTTCTAATTCTATTTACTCATATTATTAAAATTTAAATTTTTTGTTTTTTGCTCTTAGGATTGCTCTGCGGATGCATGCGAGAGGAATTGGAGTGGATACTCCCTCGTGCACACGAAGATTAGGAACAAGCTTAGCACATCCCAGTTAGAGCGCCTCTTATAGTGCCGCGTTAACTTGCGGATGGTGCGAAATCTTCAAGAGCTTCACATCCTGAAGCAAGTAGGCACCTTGATTCTCTAATAATCAAAATTTATAATTTTAATGCTTTCTATTTAGTCTCGACTATCTTGTTACCTAGAAGTTACAACTTACATGTTATTATTCTGTCAACTTGAATGTAGGTAAATCCCGATAACATCCAACTCACTGCAGAGAACCTTAGGAGCATTCAACCAAGGCAAGAGACACCGGAAGATGCCATCTATGCTGAGCTTCATAGAGAGCTACAGGAGATAGATATGCGCGTCACCCGTACTCAAGGTCGTGAGCGCCTTGCTCCTAGTGGTTCTCATTCCACCACCACGAGCAGAGGAGGCATTAGTGTAGCGAGTCGAGGCTGCCAGATTATACAGGGAGGAGCTCGACCACCCATCCAAACATATCGGCAACGGGGCTCTACTAGCTCTTTTACTTATGCTGCAGATGAGGATGCATCACTTGGTCAAGATGGAGCCCTTGAGGATGTAGATGCTCGGAGCCCCGAGTATGATGATGATGGCAATCTCATCTCAGATGGGGATTTTCATTTTGAATCTAGTGAGAAGCCTTCTCCTAGTAGTGATGAGTCTAATGCCTCAAGTGAGGCTGCTAGTGGTAGATCCGATAGTTCAGACTCTGGAGTCTAAGACTCTGAGTGAATCTTTATGATGATCATTGATGATGGCATGTAATATGTATGAATCTTTTTGATATATGCATTCTTAATCTATTGTCTTTGACTCTGTTGAGTGTTCAATCATTCTTAATTTTTGTAAAATTAAATGGAGGGAGGAATAACTTACTAACCTTCTTGCATCAAGTGTCGTGCAAGCTTGAAGCTCCTCAATTGCATTTCTCATGAAATGTGTGAGAAGGCCAAAAGTGGATACCTCCATGTCCGACATGCGAAGTACTCGATACAATGGAGTCATCGCAACTACAACGGCCCGTGCATCATCCCAAAAAGAAGGATCCAAGCACTTGTGTTGCACCGCATAAGCCTCGGGGCTTAGATGATCATCCCATTCTTCCCACTCTTGGGACACCACTGTGCGTTGAAGCTCACTACAAACGGCATGTAGTCTCTCCAAAACAATCCACATGTAGACAAACCTTGTTTTGCAGGGCTTCATGAGCTCCAATCGCGAATGAACACGGAAGATGACCAAGGGTTTCACCTTCTTAGTAAAGAAGGTCACAATGGTGGTTGCTTGGGCCAGAATGTCCTTGACCAAGCCAACTTGCCGATATCTTCCATGAGCAAGTCAATGCAATGGGATGCGCATGGAGTCCAAACAATTGTTGGGAGCTCCTCCCACCATGCGACCCATTGCGCACGGCAATTGGATGCATTGTCGGTGATGACTTGCACCACATTTGCATGGCCAACCTACAACCCAAAGTGCTCATGTAATTAGTACTATCATCTATGTGACATGTACTATGTTACATAAACATGTAGACTTATAGTATGTACAATGAATAATTTACCTCGATGATTGCTTGGTGGATGTTTTGGAACAAGAAACTCCCCCTTGTCTTTCTACCGGCTTTCCCGGCATCCACCGCTCGTAGGAAATACGTGCCAAGAGGGCAAGACACGAGGATGTTGATGACGCTTCTCCTCTTCCGATCACTCCATCCATCGGAGAGGATGCTACATCCATACTTGGCCCATCCCAAACGAATAGACTCAAGTGATCTACCAATCCTCTCCTCCTCAGTGAGCTTCTTCGTCCTCATGTCGGCGTAGCTCACTACTCCCATCCATCCATCACATGGACCAACGGCAACAATGGCCTTGACCATCCTCTTCCATTGTAGGGCTTTAAGGACATGAAAAGAGAGATTGCACTCAATGATGGTGCGTGCAATCTCAATCTCCGCCACTCGTTGCTGCTCTTTTACATGGGCCTTCATGTTTTGAGTGGCTTGTAAAGTGGGTTGTACAAGCCCTCTAGCACCGGCATCATCAAAGGGATGTCGTGGTCTCTTTGATTGGGAGCTTGACGGTTGACCCCGATCCTTCCCCAATATTGACACTCGCGCTTCCGGATGCTGAAGAGGGCATGAGTCTCTCTTCCTCGAGCTCTTGTTGTCGCAGAGGTGGGCTTGACCTTGTGTTATCCGCTTGCAAATGAGAGTTCTCCCTAATCACCTCATCGGCAATAGCTTGTGGAATGGATTGACATCCAGAGATTCCACCTCCTCCCAACTTTGCCATGTGACGAAGCACTCTAGTGATGGTGCTATTCCCTTCGAAGCCGCAATACCGGCATTTCCAACGCTTCCCTCCCGAACCGGCAGTGGAGGGTCCAAGCACTATAGTGAAACGATCCCATGCGGGATTGGCCGGCTTAGGCATGATGGATTACGAGGGAGAGAATGTGTGTATGAGAGAGGGAGAGAAATGAAATGTTATATTAACATCTTCAAAAGGCCATAATGACCTATGAGACCAAAAAGTTACATCATGGTGGATCTGATACAATGTCTGAATAAAAAACCAGAAAATGAAAAAGAAAAATAAAGATGATACTACTGGCACCTAGAAAATGAAACTGGAACTGGAAGGTAAACAGACACCCTTATAGGGTAAGAATATAGAGAGGGGGGGCTATGCTATGGAGGTGAGTGGAGTATAGTGAGGGGATACAATATCATGTGGGACGGGGGGGTACACTATGGAGGTGCCTCCATCTCATAATATGTGCCGCATCGGACGCTGGCGGATCTCCTCAATATCCTCTGTGGTGAGCACCCTGACTGCGTGTCCCGCATGTCTCGCAAGAATAATCCGAATCCGCCGCTGCAACCTCCGTCTATGCTGGGATGCCCTCCTCCGTAGTCGTGGGCGTCTGGACCACCCAAGCTCAATCGCACGATCAATCAGTGTACCGCTGGTGTGGGCGGTATCCATGTCCTGCTGCTGCTGCTGTGGTCCAGCTGGCGCAGTGATGGCTGGACTAAAGAAGTCTGTAATGTGTCTCTGAGTCTGGCTCTCTGTGGAGAGAGAGTGTGTGTGTGTGTGTGTCTAGACTCTAGAGAGAGGCCTTGAGGGAGGAAGAGAGAGAGTGTGTGTGTGTGTGTGTGTGTGTGTGTGTGTGTGTGAGAGTGAGAGAGAGAGAGAGAGAGAGAGAGAGAGAGAGAGAGAGAGAGAGAGAGAGAGGCCTTGAGGGAGGAAGAGAGAGGGTGTGTGTGTGTGTGTGTAAGAGAGAGCCTTGAGGGAGGAAGACAGAGAGTGTGTTAGAGAGGGAGAGAGAATGAGAGGGTGAGTGTGTGTTTGTGTGTGTGTGTGTGTGTGTGTGTGTGTGAGAGAGAGAGAGAGAGAGAGGGGCTGCCTTGAGGGGTGGAGAGTGAGAGAGTGTGATTCGAGAGGGGGAGACTCGAGAGAGAGATTGAGAGCTCACTGGATGCTTCTGCTGGCCTATGGCGGCTCAGGCTGTATCAAATAGCCCAGCCCCTGGGGCCTGCCCAGTGCCGCCTGCACAAGAGAGAGAGAGAGAGAGAGGCCAGCCGGGCGCAGTACCCAAACGCGCACTTTGTCGACGTCCACGGCCCAGGCTGCCACCTTTCCCAAACGGGCATAAACAGGCAGTTCGTTCGACGCCCAGGGCCCAGGCTGCCACCTTTCCCAAACGGGCATAAACGGCGAGTTGGCGAATCTGCGAAAAGTGCGCACAACATGTGACTCGGCGAAAACAGTGAAAAAAGGCCCAAAAAAAAAATACAAGTTCTGTGCATGCCTTGAACCCACTTCCGTACGCCTCGAACGGACCGTACGCCTCAAACGCCTCTATCCTTTAGGTGCGCGCCTCATAACAACCTTGGTGTCCACACAACCCTCTTACAGCTTATGGTATTTTATTACTAAGGTTTATGATTGACAGTCCTATGAGGGACTCCTAAGAGGATCACCTAAAACACATGCATAAACAAGATTGGAGAAACCAAATAAAAAGGGATGCAAGCAAGCTCACCACCTAACCGAAGGTTTCGCAAACCTCCCCCGACCCAGGGGCTAAGATTCCACTCCCACAAGTCCTTGCCACTCAGCCCTGGCATCCCATACCACCAATGCTTGCCCACAGGGGCCCTCAGCAAGACCACCAGTGATCCCCGTGTCCATGGCGGGAGTAAGCCTCTTGGTCTAGGTCCAAACCACAATGAATCAATAATAACCCAAGACTCACTTATATAGTGCCTATTGCTGCTATAAATAGCAATCCAGTCATAAATAGCCAATAACCATCGTTTTATTAAATCTGAACCTTAGCCACCTGAATCCACTTGCTTTTCCTAGTCCCAAGGCTCCCCTAACCCTGCTGGATTAGTCCCTAACCCGAAAGGTTAATGCTAGGCACAAAACATTCCTCGCCGCTTAGGACATGTTCACTCTCGGAAATAAATGAAACAGAATCTAGCTACCTACATCAATTGTCTCCAAAATCAGGTTTATACACGTCTATCAAATCCACATAAGCACACATCAAGAAACCATCTCAACTAAAGTAGTTGTTCCTCCCACATATGACAATGCAAACAAGACAACCTCTCATGTCCCTTAGGAACATAACGCATCCTTCAATCCTCCAACTCCTCATGGAATTGGAAACCTGAAATTGTTGAAACAAATATCTGCTAGCTGCAACATCATACCCTCCTTTTCAGGATCTAGTAAATTCTCGTACCTAGGGGATATCATACCTCCCTCTTAGAGACTCCTAACAATCGGGCACCACAATTGTGTCTCATTCAAGCTATCAAAGTATGAGGGAATCTAGGTTTTAACCAACTCCTAACAAACATATTCTAGCTATTGTCATAAACTCGACCATAGAGATGTACCTCTCCCAATAAAATGGTCTCCTGGAGTCGCACAAAGCATAGCCTCCAAAACCTGATCCCATCCTCTCTGTCTACCAACCGGGGATTAAGGATGATCAGATAAACACAAATCCATCTAATCTCCGGATGACCTGCTGTAGGAGCATCCTGACAATGACAAGGAATTTCTCTCCTAATCCCAACACAATCCAACGCACAGACTCTATCATCCCCGAACAACAACCGATTCCAAATATGGTACTGACTACCTTCCACTCTAACAAGTGGAATGATCCCTGAGGAGTCATCTAAATGAATGAAGCTCTCCACCTGGATGTACTACCAATACCGAATGAAACGTCCATCAGCACAAAATAGCCCTCTCAAGAATCATATAAGTCAACACAAAAGATTCGCCCACCCAACCCTAGCAACCCCATCCAAATTACCCTTCCAATTTCCTTGTAAAGTTTTGCGTAACTCTGTCTACCGTAGGGTAACTACCCCCCATAAGGATAGACCATAGCACGGTTAGAAAATAGACACACCCAGAAACTCTACATGCTGCAGATCCTAGAGTCCCATACAACTAGGATACACACCATATAAAATTTCCTTGAGACTTTCAAAGGCGAGTCAGGGTGATCAATCCTTTCCTAACTCTGTCTACCGTAGGGTAACTACCCCCCATAAAGATAGGGCATACACGGTTAGAAAAAATAGAGACACCCAGAAACTCTACATGTGCAGATCCTAGCGTCCCATACCACTAGGATGCACACCATATAAAATTTCCTTGAGACTTTTAAAACCAAGTCGACGTGATCAATCCTTTCCCGACTAAGTCTTGGTGCACTACACCTCCACCCCATGTCATGATTGTTGACACACAAGTGTTAGGGTTAGGGTTGGATAGCAATAGAAGCTCTCTCTCTCTCTCTCTCTCTCTCTCTCTCTCTCTCACACACACACACAAAGGAGGCAAGCGCGAGAATCTAGAGTGGGAGAAGTTCTTGCACGTATATTCACACACTAAAGAAAAGAAACGAGTACAAGTGATAATAATAAAATCTAGTCTAGGTGTCCTTTCACACCAAATGTCCAAGGGGAGAAACCCGTAGGACAAAAGTTCACCTGGAGTTAGTGCTTGTTCACATGTAGCACTACATATAAGCATATGCCTTCAAATCCCCCCCTGTAGTGGTAATGTGAACCTATACAAGGATGCATAGTAAGCCCAAAGCTTTACAAAGAGGTGGAAACTTCTCTCGATGCAATGCCTTGGTAAGCAAATCTGCAATGTTATCCTATGTAGAGCAGTAGGTCAAAGTTATCTCCCTTGCATAAAGCCTCTCCCTGACATAGTGATAATGTATCTGTATGTGCTTTGTACGTGCATGGAAAACTCGATTCTGTGCCACGACCATAGCACTCTAGCTATCAGTGAGTATGGTGGTGGGTGTCTGCTGCTGCTGACACACACGAAGATTTGCAAGCAACCTTCCCAACCATACATAATCTACCATAGTAATGAAGGTTGCCCTGTACTCAACCTCACAAGTAGATGTGGCTACAGTGGGTTGTTTCTTACTCAACCAAAATATGCATGAGTTGCCAAGAAAAAAATAGTTCCCACTGGTTGATTACCGGGTGTCATAATCTCTAGCCCAATCTGAATCATCGTAAGCATAAAACTGCAAGCTGCTACCCCTAGATAAAACAAGCCAAGATCCAAGGTTCCCTAAAGATACCGGAAGATGCACTTAAATTGCTTGCCAATGCTTAGTACCTGGACTGTGCATAAATTTGCTAGCTTGAGAAATATCATATTGAATATCTTGTCTTGTGTTGCACAAATATATGAGTACATTCTCATGTCATAAGACTCTCTTGCATTATACATGCTCAATTTAAGCCATGGTTCTACTAGGGTAAAAATAGGCCTACAATCCTGAAAGCCAAACTTATGCAAGAGCTTTTGTACGTGTACTTGGATTGAAGCACCATAATGCCTTTATCTATCTGCACAAACAGTATGCCCAAATAGTAGTGCGAGAGACCCAAATCTGACATCCCAAATGAGGTTTTTAATTCAGCTTTGAAGGCTGAAATTGCATCCTCATCGTTCCCATTTAGCAGCATATCATCCACATAAAGTATGAGCTCAAGTAAAACCCCATGATCCTCTTTTTAACATAGAGGGTGCTCTTAGTTGGACTCTTTCTGAAACCATGGCTGGCTAAATGCGAGGGTATCTTCTCATACCAAGCTCTGGGAGCTTGTTTGAGACCATAAAGAGCCTTCCGGAGCTTACACACTTTGCCTTCTTGGCCAGGCATGACAAAACCAATGGGCAGACTCACATAAACCTCTTCTTGTAAGTCCCCATTGAGAAAGGCTCTCTTGATGTCCAATATATGCATCTTCCACCCATGATGGGCAACCAAAGCAACAACACATCTGATAGTGGACAGCCGTGAGGTAGGTGCAAAAATCTCATCATAATCTATGCCTTTCTAATGGGCATAGCCTTTGGCAGCAAATCTGCCCTTGTACCTATCAATGGTACCATCAGACTTTCTCTTGACTTTATAAACACACTTTGTACCAATTGGTTTCTTGCCATGAGGCAAGTCCACAAGATCCCATGTGCTATTTTTTTATATAGCATTGATTTCCTGTTGCATGGCTTCTTGCCAATGCTCATCCTCTTGAGCCTCCTCGGAAGAGTTCGCTCATGCAGGCAACATCAGCATGTTCTCTAGCATTTTTGTATTCCTGATGATGTATTCCTGAGGATGCTACTTGTATTTGTAGCTAGTAGTCTTTTCCTAGTATTTTATTTTTCTATTTTACCAGGATCAGTGTAACACTTGGATACTTTGTAACACCTTTTTGTCTCATAGACCCTAGTGGTCTTGTGAAGACGTTAATAAAAGTTTCTTTCTTTCTTTCCTCTATGTCATGATCTGCAATTGGCTGGTTTTCAGCACCTACATGCTGTCCATTAGGCAATTCTAGTGGCTGGTCATGTCTAACATCTTAAATCAATGGGAGTAGTCCGTCAAACATATCCAGTGAGCCATTTTTGAAGTCTTTACTGAATTCATCCAATGGTTGTGCAGAATTTTCAGCAAATACTACATCTCTACTCTCAAAAATCCTGTGTGTGCGGGGAGCCTTGATTTTGCACTTACAAAGGTAATTTTTCGACACTAGAATAGTGCTATGTGCAGATAGCCAATGCCACGAAGCATGGGAACCCCAAAATCAAAAAAGCCCCAAATTAATTTTTGGCGTAGTAATTGCAAGTACAGCTAGATCAGTTGCACAAGTGGATAGTACGGACATTAAGTACGCCAACTGCACGAATGTCGTGCCAAGAAGTGAGGGTAGGTACAAGACTCCGCAGGGACGTACGGACAGGAACGGGAGACGCACGTGTGTACTGCATGTACAACGGGCGGCAGTGACTGTAACGCTTGAGGCAGAGTTAAGCTAGGGCTCTAATACCAAATGTTGGCACACAAGTGATAGGATTAGGGTTTGGACAGCAATGGAAGCTCACACACACACACACGCAAGAAGCAAGTAATAGAGCTAGAGTCGGAGACGTTCTTGCACGTATATTCACACACTGAAGATAAGAGACAAGTACAAGTGATAATAATAAAACCTAGCCTAGGTGTCCTTTCACACCAAATGCATGTTCACATGCAGCACTACATATAAGCATATGCCTTCAATGGTCCACCTTACAGGTAAACCACTAAAATAACAATGAAAAATTCAAAGATGTCCACACGTCCGACAACTCTAATCCTAATGGAGTCCCACATGGAAATAGACTACGCGATCTGTCACAATCCTGAGATATTCTGACTATTGTCAGGCAATCTCATGCTCCCGTGGGGCTGGCTCATCCTCAAAGGCTGAGACCCTCGCATCCAAATAATCCTATGATCAACCAACCATCCGGCTAGAAGACCACAACCTCTCTTAGCAGAGAAAACATCTGTAAAACTGCACATTGATGCTTTCTAAACCAATGTCCCCCAAACATCTAACTTTACTGTTATAAACCATAATTAACATCAAATGAAAGGCTGATAACACATTTAAACACTTCATAACAAATATACATTATATTAAGAAGTCCTGCTAAGTTACAAAAATAGAGTGGAACCGCAAAATCACCCTTCAAAATACTAGAGCATATTCCAAAACATGACCCTTTCAATCTACATGGACGCATAACTCTAAATAGATATCAGTAACTAGGACACACACCTATCCCAGATTTGTCCAAGTCCCGCCGCTCGGTTCCCACAATACACGCGATCACGTGGTTGCGTCTTGACTCCCAACTTTTGCACAAGTTTGGCGTTAACTAAGTTGTAAGTGCTACCAAGGCCAAAAAGGATTTGCAGAACCTCCCCCAACATCGACCCATACATACGTATCAAGTCATTAGGACCGAAGACTGCCATAGTGGAAACACATTCCATGCAAACCCTCTAACCTAAAACAATAATATCTATGGAAGAAATTTGAGGGTTACCTATGACTTCGGTCAAATGAACTGCCTTGGTCCTGGCCTTCGGACAACTCACCTTCATATGGCCCTTATGGCCACAAGAGAAACACCTGTCCTCCCTAATGTTCTGGAGGATCTACTCATTCTTATGAATCATGATCCTTGTTCGGATTGGATTCACCCAAAGGCTGGGTTTGGTCCTATGGAGCCTCCTTAGACTTGAACTTTCATTTACGCTTGTAAGCCTTATTAGAGGTTCCTGCAGTTTGAGGTTTCTCAGAGACGTTCTTCTGAGTCTCGCTGGCTATCATCTCCTTATAAATCCTAGCATACCAAATGGCATCCTCTAGTGTCCTCCTATGATTATTCTTTACTTGGAGCTTGTGTTCTCGTGCCAACCCACAAATAAAAAAACCCCCACAATGTTGTGGCATCCATGTGTGCCGCTCGGGAATTGCAACTCTCTAAATCTCAATAAGTACATGTTGAAAGATGTCCAAGTCTGGAAACTTGGCCACAATATCAAACTCATCCTCCACCTGGAGGAACTTATCGTGAAACAGAGTCTCAAACTCAGCCCCAGTACTTGGTTTATCCCAATGTTCTCTCCAACATGTTAGGGCTTTCCCCTTCAAGAGACCCCTAACCATTTGAATCTTCAAGGCTTCCGAGAACGGGCGAAACTCAAAGTGTGCATTCCAGTGGTTGAGAGCCAAGAGTAAACCATCTCTTGGCTCATGTCCTTTCTCTCACCCACAAAAGCCTCGGGTGCGAACAAAGGAGCTATTGTTGCCGGTCCCACAGGAGCCACTGCACCAATCACCGCTCATTGAAGTACAACCATCTGATCCCGCTATTGCTAGATCTCTTCCCAAAACTCTACCCGAAGTTGTGCCCTATGCTCCTCGAAGTAAGTTTTCTCAACCCCCTCGACCACCTCCTGTTGCATCTCCAAGTGATGCTGAGGAGGATCTTCCTCATGGTCGGAAACCTCATCGACAAATTGGAGTTGTGCTGCCATGGTAAAGAGATAAATAGAAAGAAAAGCCTGCTCCTGCAAGATACCTTGGTGATTGATTCTGAAATTCAGAATAGCTGCGCGGGGGGGGGCGGCAGCGCGGGGGGGGGGGGGGGGGGGCGGGGGGGGGCGGGGGGGAGAACACAACTCACACGAGAAATGGAGAAAAGCACACACAATAAGATGTTCCACCTCTATTCCACGCACGAGAGATAAAGAGCCGGCTGCGAATCATCGTAATGGCTGGCTTCAGTCAATTTCATCACAGGCTGAATACAAGGGAGCCGAGGCCTGCCCTTTTATGGCTTTAAAAAACATCCAAGTGCTAAAAACGGCCTTTTTTTAAGTGTGCGCTAAACACTGCACCCCCCCCCCCCCCTCTTCCCCTTAAAACCCCATGCTTCTTGTGTTTTAGTAAAATCAGCCCCCATGCTTTTTTATAATAAAAATAGGATAGCTGTTGGTTTTAAAAACAATAACCCTATAAGTGGCATAAACATGCTTTTTCTCTTCCAAAAAAAAAAACAAATCGCCAACTTCACTGCTTTCTCTGTGTGTGTATGCACTGCCCATCTGCTGTTGTCCACCTGCTCTGCCATATGCGCCAGCCAGCACCTTCTTGCTGCAGCTCCTGTACAGTTAACCAGACCTGTACGGCTTATTTGACAGGGTGCTCCCAGCCTTGTGCGACCTGTGCAGGCCTGTTTTAACTGTTGTACACCCAGACGGGCAGCCTGTAAGGCCTCTGCACAGCCAGGTCCAAGCCCTACAGCCATGTGCGCCATATCCCAAGATGACCTCTGCTGGCTGCAACACCAGCCTGTCTGCTAGCTGCACACACCCGCTGCAGGTTGTGCCTACAGCTCTGCTGCTGTGTGCGCATACCTGTCCTGGCTGTTGGCACCCAAATCAGCACTCAACTGGCTCTAGCAAACAGCCACTGACTGCTCTAATGGGACCTGCACAAGATTGTTTCCCTACATGCTTGGCTGCAAACCCACAGCCCATGCAACAACCTTGCACACCATGAAACAGCCCTAAGCTGCAGCGCTACATAGGAGAGAAAACCTTGGGTTACAGTCCAAAAACATGGATTTTTCGGGGCAATTTGACCCGTACGCATGCCTACAAATCTCCCCTTTTGGCAACCTTGGTAAGGGACTCCTCCGAAGGATCACCTAATACAGAGGCATGAACAAGATTAGAGAAACCAAATAAAAAGGGGCAGGGAAGGTCACCACCCAACCATAGGTTCACGTCCACAAAGCCGAAATCGACTTCCAAGTCCTTACATTTGCTGAAGTACCATAGTGCATTTGGGTATTTCTGCAATGCCTCTATTGAATATGATGGAAGTACAACATCATTGTGTAAGAGAGCATCCAGACCACTCTCTCTCCTCCCTTTCCTCCTACCCTCACAATAACGTCAAGAAGATCATCCATGTATAGCCCAAAGAGTGTTACGTCCTGACATGCCTAGAATTAGGGCTAGGCTTGTACTAACCCAGGACAAGGTGCCGAGTTAGGCAATCTTGTGGTGATGGTCATAATCCAAGATGCCTAGGCCGAGGTTTTCAAATGGCTTACAAACAACTAGTTACGCTGACTACCGAAGCCAGGGAGAAGGATTCGGGTGGGAACATGGTGGTAACTTTCATCCTTGACTTTGCATGGATAAGGTTGACCCTCCATTTGACCTAAGGTTTGACCCTCATGTTGAGAGAGGAATTCAGTTGCTTCAAGACTGGGTTGTAGGGGGGAAAGTTAGCCATTCCACCTATGATCATGCTTAAAGGGGGTTTTATGTGGGGTGTGCTCTAGTGGTATGGGACGCTAGAGTGTATTCCCATGTAGGATCTCCAGACTCCCGAGGCTTCGTGAATTTCTTGTCTAGGACACTCTATGCTTTGGTATAATTAAGCTCTGGTAACTGCGAAGAGCATTGCTAGTCTGTGAGTGACAACAAGATAAGGGACATAAACGACATGCCTAGGGTTAGGGTTAGGGCTAGGAGCGTGTACTAAGAGTGTGCAGGGAAGTCATCATAATAAATTTCTTTGATTACTGTCTGTGGCAAGGACACCAACTTCAGCTTCAATGGCAGGACCACAACCTCAATATACCTCCCTGGGCTGCTCGTGGTATGTCGAACCAGATTATTTGGGAGGCTAGAGGCAGCATTGGAATTCACGTAGCTCCTGGCCATGCAAAGTCATCCTTTTCTTGTGGTTCTGGCCGTAGTGTCCTACATGTTTGATTTCCATCTGTGGCTGGGACACCAACTTCAGCTTCAATGGCAGGGCCACATTCCCAATATACCTCCCTCTGGGCTGCTCGTGGTATGTAAAAACAAACACTTTGGGAGTCTTGAGGCAGCATTGGAATTTGACATAGTTCCTACCCATGCCAAGTCATCATTTTCTTGTGGTTCTGGCCACAGCATCCTAGGAGTCTATCCATTCACCCACCTAATAGCGGATAGCCCATGGCTACCCTCACACCAGCTTCATTACCCAGTGTCTGATCGCTTCAGCTATGGAGACGTGAGCACAAAGCTTGCTTTGCAGCTGGATCAGTTCAAGATTACTATACAGAGGGCAGGTGCCTCTTTGTGGAGACCCCAACTCCAAGGCACTCTCCCTGAAACCGGCCTCTGATAGAAAACCAGAGTGCGGTAGACTAGCAGTCACCCGTCCACTTGTAGTCTAGATATGAAAAGAAAACAGATTGGAGCTAGAGTGCCCAAATCTGAAAACAAGGCGACACCTGTTGGCCCCAAAGCTTGGCGCCCCTTGCGGTATTTCTTTAATAATATGAATGGCTGAGTACAACAAAAATCAGCCAAGAGTTTACACCTGTATATCCAATCTGACGGCCCACAATCCTTCTTAGCATAGAGGATCTATGCACACAGATCTGTGTTCCACAATAACACACTGTGCCTCCCTCTGATCAGCCAAGACCACTAAGCAGGACAGCCATGAGCATACATCTGGCATAACTCAAGTGCATGATACATCATCTCAGCTCATACATACATGTTCTGTCCAAACTCTGTCTCAACCCTTGTCAATCTGCCATACCCCTCCTCTCACAAGGGGCCAGATAACTCAATCTGCAACAGACATCAAGCAGTAGAAAGAGAGATAGATGAACAGAAACGGAGCTTACCAAATTCAGCTCGTGAAACAGCACTGGAGGAAGCAACGGTACCAAACTGTACTTGCAGGCACTTGTTTCCACAACCCTGCTTCACACATGTGCACGTACTTGCCTGTACCTTCCTCCTTGTGTTCACCTCTATGCTGTCTTTGAAAGTACAGATCTGAAAAACAGCACTGTACTTGCTTGTTCTTGACTGTACTTGCTTGTACTTGACGGTACTTGCTTGTACTTGACGGTACGGGCTATTCCTGTAGAGAACCAGAAGTAGCCGCCTGCTGAATTTTGCTACTGGTCGCCTGCGCTGTCTGCAACAGTGTTGCCCAGCTCTTGTACTTGCCCCAGAACTGGCTGTACAGTGTCCCTGCAGAAAGTACAGAGCTGTACTTGCAGTCGTACAGCACTTTACAGCCTGGATTCAACAGTCGCGCAGCCACCTGTCTGTCCCACAGCTCTGCGCCTCTCTGTCCACAGCACTACCTGCAGTCGTACAGGGTTGTACGGCTGTTGTACGGCCTTCTTCAGCACACAGCTCACAGAAAACAGCAGCTACAGCACACATACAGCAGCCGCCTCAGTTTCCTCAGCTTTTCCACGCATGTTCTCCCACTTTTGCTCCACGACTCCCAAAAGGGAAGAGAGAGAGAGAGAGAGGAGAGAGAAACACTCCAAAAGTGGATCCCCAAAATAATCCCTAGGGCCCCCAAACTTTAAAAGTTCCCTAGGGCCACTAAGGCCTAGGGGCAACTTTTATAAACATTAAAAGTTTAATGTTTCTAGTTCCCCCCTTCACACCTAGGGATGTCCACACATCTTAAACTCTGTCCGGGCACCCCCCATGTGAATCATAAAATATTCTGACTCTGCAACCACCATGCCCACACTTGTGCTGTTCCATTTTCACAGGGCCATGACATACCCCCCTCTTGAAAAATGGCAAGCGTCCTCAATTGCATTCTGGTGATGCATCAAAATATCCAAAGTGAAATATACAATATGGCAAGATCAGCGTCCCAATCTCTCTAAGCCATACACATGTATCAACATTCACTGCAAACCAAAGGCATAGTAATAGTCCAAGTTGTATACCACTGTGAACCATACATATCCACAAAAATCTCATGTGACTAGTACACATATATCATAGAAGTCCCATAAACAGATGTACTGTCAGCCTCAGTACCTTCGGGTGAGATAAAAACTGCACCAAGCGACCTCTAGATGTCATCTGAGCCTGTCTGTATCAAGGGAGTGGAGGTGCTACCCCCCTCTTGAGCATCAGGTAATGCTCCAGACCCATGCTCTGCTGAACCTGAATGAGCCACAACAAGAGTCGGCTCTAACTCAAAGGCATCGAGATAAAGCTGCAAAACCTGAGGTGAATCTGTTAAGTCACCTTCCTCCATCCACTTCGCATCCATCGGTGAGTAGTTCTTGAACTTCACAAGATAGCGACGGGAAACTTTACCTCGTACCTTCCTTTCTTTATGTGCCAGTATCTGCTCTGGAATCAGAACCTCATCAAGTTCCTCAACTTCCGGCTGAGCCTCATCTGATACATCCTCAGGCACATCCCCACGGAAAGGTCTAAGAAGACTCACGTGAAAAGCATTGTGAATCCTCCAGTGATCTGGTAACTTCAAACGATAGGTTACCTCACCAATCTTTTCCACAACCTGAAAAGGCCCATAATATCGCATGCTCAATTTAGGGAATAAGCGCTCTTTACCCTTCATCTTCTTGAGTCTAGCCTTTTCAAAGCGCAAAAGAACCCAATCACCCAATGCAAACTGTAAATCACGTCTGTGACGGTCTGCGGCTTTCTTTTGCTTCTGCTAAGTTTTCTGGAGGGCCAACTTAACTCTCCGATAAGCTTCATCCAAGCTCTCCACATACTGATCAGCCTCAAAGATCTTATCCTTTGTATGCAAAATGGGTGGTACCTTCTTCCCTCCTTCCACAATCTCAAAAGGCGCCTTGCCTGTCGAGCTATGTACAGTGTTGTTATATGCAAACTCCACCAAAGGACGATACTTTTCCCATTGTTGCTTGTGCTCTGACACATAACACTTGAGAAGATCCAACACTGTAGAGTTAGCCTCTTCTGACTGACCATCTGTCTGTGGATGAAATGACGATGAAAACTTGAGAGTTGTACCCATGTTGTCAAACAACCCTCTCCAGAACAAACTCGTCATCCGTGGATCACGGTCACTAATGATAGACGTAGGCAGCCATGATACTTGAAGATGTTCGCGCCATGAACAACTTCACCATATGATCCACTTTAATTGTCTTCCGCACGGGAATGAAATGAGCCTGCTTACAGAACCTGCATATGATAGTCCAGATGCCATCATTTCCCGTTTGTGTCCGTGGAAGATCAAATACAAAATCCATGGCAATGCTCTCCCAAGGTCTATCCGGAATAGGTAAAGGCTGTAATAACCCTGGTGTCTTCTGACGGTCAAACTTTACCTTCTGACATACGATGCATTGCCTCACAAAGGCATCAACATCTCTTCTCAAGGTTGGCCAATAAAAGAAAGTCTCCACTGCTTTGACCGTGGCGTCAATACCTCTATGACCTGCATACGGTGGAGCATGACTTTCAATCATAACCTTGAGTCGCAATAGCCTGGTAACACACAGTCTGCCATGCATCAATAAAAACCCATCTCTGAGAGTGTAGTGCTCATGCCGCTGACCCTCAGACATCTGATCATACAACCTTTCAAAATCCTCATCATGGGCATACTGCTCTTTCATTTCATCAAGCTCATGATGATAAGCAAGTGAAACTGCAGAGACCTGTGGCTTGCGTGACAAAGCATCTGCCACTACATTCTTTTTGCCTTCCACATGCACAATCTGGAAGTGAAACATTGACAAAAAGTTTGCCCAACGCATATGCTTCTCTGAAAGCTTAGTCTGCGTGAGGAAATATCGCAAGGTCTGATGATCTGTCTGCACAGTGAAATCAGCCCCAAGCAAGTAGTGTTTCCATGTAGAAAGAGCGTGAATGACAGCCAACATCTCTTTCTCATACACCTGTAAATGCTTCTCAGCATCTTGCAAAACTCTACTCTCATAGGCTATGACATGTCCCTCTTGCATGAGAACTGCACCAATGCTACTTCCACATGGATCACACTGGACAACAAAAGCCTTTCGGAGGTCCGGTAACACCAATACTGGGTCCGAAGTAAGCTTTTCTTTGAGCTTTTTGAATGCTGTAATGTCCCGATCAGCCCATCTAAACGGAGTTGCTTTCTTCGTCAAAGCATGAAGAGGCGAAGCAATTTCAGCAAAGTGCCGTATGTAACGCCTGTAATAGGAACACAATCCTAGAAAACTGCGTACATCATGCACGGTCCTCAAAGCTGGCCAATTAAGTATTGCTTCTACCTTGGCTGGATCCATACGGACTCCATGACCAGACACAATATGCCCCAAGAAATGTATCTCCTGCAAGAAAAACTCACCCTTCTTGCCATTAACCACCAACCTATGGTTTCTGAGTTCTGCAAACACAATGGCCAAATGCCTTCTATGTTCTTCCTCAGTTTGTGAATGCACAATCATATCATCAAAGAATGTGCCCACAAACTCTCTATGAGGCCTGAAAATCCTGTCCATCATTCTGTTAAATGTGGCAGGCGCATTTGTCAAACCAAAGGGCATAACCAAGAACTCATACAACCCAAACATGGTTCGGAATGCTGTCTTATGCACATCCTCGGGTCTAATGCGTATCTGATGATACCCGCTTTTCAAGTCAATACGACTGAAAACTGTGGAGCCCTGTAAGCGGTCCAAGATGTCATCGATCCTCGGTACGGGGAATCGATTCTTGATGGTATTCTTGTTCAGCGCCCTGTAATCAATACACATGCGCCAAGAACCATCCTTCTTCTGCACTAAGAGCACAGGTGAGCAAAAGGGTGATGAGCTAGGCTGTATCAACCCTTTATTCAAAAGCTCCTGCACCTGACTCATAATCTCTTCCTGTTGGGCTGCACTAACACGGTACGGCGGTCTATTCGGTGGAGTACTACCAGGAATCAGATCTATGGCATGATCTTCTGGCCTCTCAGGAGGTAATTCTCCTGGCAATGACTCGGAAAAACAGTCTTGAAACCCACTTAAGAAATCAGTCCTGTCCTTATCTAACATTGACAAATTAGACTTAGACTCATCATCCTGTGCATCCTTTACATAAATCAAGTACGCGGAAAGATGCTTTTTCATTACTGATGAAATCGCCGAAGCGGATACAATAGGAACAGATTCCCCTTTGAGTTTTACATCCAATACATGCTCTTTCCCTCTATGAGTCACAGTGATTTTCCTATTGTAAGTATCCACCACCGCATGTACCTTGTGGCACCATCGCATCCCCAACAAAACATCACAGCCATCCAAAGGCATGATGAAGAACTCTTCGCTGTCCACATAACCCTGCAAATGAAGCCGAAGCTTCCCAATGATAGGAGTAACGGGTTCTGTATACCCTGGACAAGCCATATTTGCCTCATGTAACGGCCCCATCTCCTCTACGCGAATCCCCAATCGGCCAGCCAAATCTGGTGAAATGAAGTTGACTCTAACACCTGTGTCAAAGAAGATCAAGGCATTCTGATCTCTCACTTTGCCCCATGCCCTGCACAACTCTGTAGCTTCACCACCTAGCTGCTCCCCCACAAGATCAGGAACTAAGCCTGCAGAAGGCTTTGGTTTCTTTGGCTTGGGCTCTCCTTTATTGTCAGGGTCCTTTTGGGACTTTCTTTTGGGACAATTGAATGACATATGCCCCTCTTCAGTACAGTAAAAACACTTTTGAGCATCTCTCAAAGCCTGTCTTTCCTCAGAAGTCCTCTTGGGCATTGGCAACTTCTCATACTTTATCTCTGAAGACCCTTAGCATCACGAGAAGCATGCCCAAATTTTTCAGCTTTCTTGCTCAATTTCTTACTGCCTTTAAATCAAGATGAACCACCTGTGAGTAACGCATTAGCTGTCATAGCATTTTCAATCATCTGTGACATGTTCGTTACTCTTGTCTTTATACAATAATCTCGTACCTCCTTGGGCAGCCCACAACAATATTTCTCTACCTGCTCAAATAATGGCACGGCACGGTAAGAAGTCACTGGGAGTAAAGCTTCCCAAAACTTCTTGTTATAATCCTCCAAACTATCACACTTTGAAGCATCCAACTTGTGCCATGCGGTCATAACATCCACCTCGAATGTAGATGTGAGCCATACGGAAGAGAAAACCTGTTTGAATCGGACCCATGTGGTGGGTGCTATGCCCTGCAAAAGAAGAGTAGACCACCACTGCAAAGCATTGCCCTTGAGAAAAGTGGCAGCTTTCCTCACCTTAGAGGACTCTGTGTAATTCCCACCAGAAAAAGCAGCATCAAACTACTGTAAAAAGGTAAGTGCTTTAAGTTTATCCTTGGCCCCACTGAATGTGTCAAACTTCACTGCAGCTCCCCCTTCCTTGTAATCCTTCGCCTTTCCCATAGGCGTTAGATTATCATATGGAAGTGGTTTCGCAAGATTGCTGCCCCCAACATTCATACCCATCATTGGGTCAACATTTCCCATTCCCACACCAGGCATACCATACATTCCAGCCATGTTTCCAAACATTCCATTATGCATACCTGGCTGCATACCACCAAACATATTGCCTTGCATCCCAGGTTGCATGCTTCCAAACATATTTCCTTGCATACCGGACTGCATACCACCATACATATTCCCTTGCATGCCAGGCTGAAAATTGGCTCCAAAAGGCCCATACATACCCATGCCTCCCTGAGGGTAACCCCCAGTCATGGATTGGAACACCGAGCCACCACCAAAATAACCTGGATGCATACTTTGCTGAGGAATAGGTGGCTGTCCATAGAAGGGACTCTGAGAGTTTGCACCATAAGCATGCTGCATATTCGGAAACTGGCCAAAAGATGGTTCCTGTGGGATGGCACCACTATGACCCTGAGGAAGATTCTTTGAACGAACCTTCTTCTTCTTTTTCTTGGGCTCTGTGCGGGGCTCTGTGCGAGATCTCATAAATTCAGCAAATCTCTCGCTCTGTGTGAGCTGCATAAAAGTATCCATAACACTAGCCAAGCGATCTTTGAACCGAGAATCATCATCCTCTTTACCATGCACATCTTCTGGCTGTGTTACATCCTCATAAGGCTCAACATCTGCAGCCTGTTCTCCTGCAAAAATATCCTCAGATACATCTCTTTCAGGAGAAGTCTCTTGCTCTTCTTCGTCATGATAGAAGTACTCATCCTCTGTATCAGACATGTTTGCTGAATTTTCAGCGATGGCTTTCTTCAAAGCAACCACGAGCTCACCCCCTTCAGAAAGTTGATGATTGGTCCCGGGGAAGCAACCTTGAAACCGGCCTCTGATAGAAAACCAGAGTGCGGTAGACTAGCAGTCACCCGTCCACTTGTAGTCTAGATATGAAAAGAAAACAGATTGGAGCTAGAGTGCCCAAATCTGAAAACAAGGCGACACCTGTTGGCCCCAAAGCTTGGCGCCCCTTGCGGTATTTCTTTAATAATATGAATGGCTGAGTACAACAAAAATCAGCCAAGAGTTTACACCTGTATATCCAATCTGACGGCCCACAATCCTTCTTAGCACAGAGGATCTATGCACACAGATCTGTGTTCCACAATAACACACTGTGCCTCCCTCTGATCAGCCAAGACCACTAAGCAGGGCAGCCATGAGCATACATCTGGCATAACTCAAGTACATGATACATCATCTCAGCTCATACATACATGTTCTGTCCAAACTCTGTCTCAACCCTTGTCAATCTGCCATACCCCTCCTCTCACAAGGGGCCAGATAACTCATATCTGCAACAGACATCAAGTAGTAGAAAGAGAGATAGATGAACAGAAACGGAGCTTACCAAATTCAGCTCGTGAAACAGCACTGGAGGAAGCAACGGTACCAAACTGTACTTGCAGGCACTTGTTTCCACAACCCTGCTTCACACATGTGCACGTACTTGCCTGTACCTTCCTCCTTGTGTTCACCTCTATGCTATCTTTGAAAGTACAGATCTGAAAAACAGCACTGTACTTGCTTGTACTTGATTGTACTTGCTTGTACTTGACGGTACTTGCTTGTACTTGACGGTACGGGCTGTTTCTGCAGAGAACCAGAAGTAGCCGCCTGCTGAATTTTGCTACTGGTCGCCTGCGCTGTCTGCAAAACAGTGTTGCCCAGCTCTTGTACTTGCCCCAGAACTGGCCGTACAGTGTCCCTGCAGAAAGTACAGAGCTGTACTTGCAGTCGTACAAAGCTGTACTTGCAGTCGTACAGCACTGTACAGCCTGGATTCAACAGTCGCGCAGCCACCTGTCTGTCCCACAGCTCTGCGCCTCTCTGTCCACAGCACTACCTGCAGTCGTACAGGGTTGTACGGCTGTTGTACGGCCTTCTTCAGCACACAGCTCACAGAAAACAGCAGCTACAGCACACATACAGCAGCCGCCTCAGTTTCCTCAGCTTTTCCACGCATGTTCTCCCACTTTTGCTCCACGACTCCCAAAAGGGAAGAGAGAGAGAGAGAGGAGAGAGAAACACTCCAAAAGTGGATCCCCAAAATAATCCCTAGGGCCCCCAAACTTTAAAAGTTCCCTAGGGCCACTAAGGCCTAGGGGCAACTTTTATAAACATTAAAAGTTTAATGTTTCTAGTTCCCCCCTTCACACCTAGGGATGTCCACACATCTTAAACTCTGTCCGGGCACCCCCCATGTGAATCATAAAATATTCTGACTCTGCAACCACCATGCCCACACTTGTGCTGTTCCATTTTCACAGGGCCATGCATGACACTCCCAAAGATGGAGGTACCATAAATTAGGCCCTGCAGAGCACTCTCCACACCATCCTATATGTGGGGGGTGAAGATGGAAGGTACCATAAATTAGACCCTCAGAACCATGAAAAATTGACCCACATACCTAATTTTTGGTGCCTCTACCACACTGGCCCATTCCCAAGAGAAAGGAGAAATGCAAACATGTATGAAATTGGTAGCAAGTTACAAGATCCCCAAAGTCGCTTGGCACATTTGTTACTCTGTACAAGGCCAAAAGATGAGGGTGGACTGGGTAATGGCTTATTAGAAGTTCATTATATCTTGAGGAAGACTGGGCCATCCTCCTGCATAAGGATCTTCACCTCTAATCAGTCAAAGGCTTTCAAAAGTGGAAAAGCCTCCCCACTATCACCCCCCCTCCAAATCACTCCGAAAGGCAGTCCACTCTGGAATGGCTGGAACAGAATCAAGCACGGATCTCAACTGGTAGTGAATGACATTGGTTTCAAATACCATATCCTTCGTCTAGACTCAATCTGGTTTTCCCTGCAGCTGAATCACTCCATACCTCCAGATAATATGAATAGAGCTCACAAACTCCACAAAAAGGGACTAAGCACTTGGGCTGACCTCTGGGACTACAGGCTCCAAAAATGGATTAATCCAAAAACCCTTCAATCCTCCTTCAGAATCAATGGAGAAGACATAGCTCTGATCCAACACAGAATAAACCTCTGATACAGCCAGCCTTGTACAATGCAAAGGGCACTTCACACTGAGAAGCGTTAGGTGGGACCAGTCTAAACACGTTCACCCCATCCCCCCCATAGTTGATCCTGGGCCACCTATACACACATCAAGTTGAATACAGATTGCATATCCTGTGGGAAAGAAAACAATGGAATTTCAGATTCTCGAAGATCTGGTCCCCCATCATTCCCCCAAAAAAAAAGCATGCCTCCTCTGGCTGATCCTACATCAGGCCCTCTGGACAAACTCCAGAGCACTTAAACTGGGTTTAGGGAACCAGAGCTGCGCACGCAAAAAGTCTAAAGAGACCATTAGCCATCTATTCATCACCTGTGAGCTCAACAGGGAGAAGCTCTAAAATTCCTTCACTACTGCATTCATCTGTCTCATCCAAAGGAACTAAGCTGGAAAAAGCTGCTACTAGGAGAAGCCAATGGCATGTCGACTGTACTTTGGAATTAAATACATGCTGAATATCTCTAGGCTGTTTGGACTAGCCGAAATGCATGTGAGTTTACTAATTCATACCTCAACATCTTTACAACTATGTCAAGCGCAGAAGCTGGTTCATGAATCTGACGAAATAATTCAAGTCTGGGAAGCGGAAAAAGACTGTTTTACGGAAAAAAAATGCTGGTCAATGCGGAACTCTACTCCAAGATTCAAGAGGTGGCTGAAGAAGAACGCCGACTGACACGGAAGGATGCTGAACTCGTGTTTATTATTAATCTTCTTAAAGAGGACCTGTAAGCAGTTCTGAACTCCAAGGTAGGCTTCTTGGTGTAAAAGGCCCAAATCTCTCTGTTTTATGAATGTATTTCTCTAGTTCTAAGTTAATATAAGTGCCGCCTTTTTTTAATTTTAAAAAAAAGATCATGTGGCCTTTGACAAAGAAAAAAAAAACAGAAATTGGTAGCGAGTAGGACCTCCCTCCACCCCTAAACTCCAGATTGGGATGATCAGTAGCATTACCATTTGGTACATCTTGCGGGGAAGGTCATTTACAGGAATGCTACTCCCCATGCTGAGAAGGTCCACACCTTTTGACTGACCTCAGCAGCACACTGCAATCACCAGGACTACATGTACGGTAGCAATCACCCCACCATGGAGCACAGGGCTACTTTCCTTTGCAACTGATGGCGCGTTCAAGTTCAATTCCTGCTCGCCTCAGACGATGTACACCCAGTCCTTCCCTAGTTAATAATGGCCTCTCCCACGGCCCAGTGAATTGAGTGAGAGAGGTGCAACATTGTTGACTGAATAGGAGGATCTCTACAAAGTAAATTCTATCTTTTTACCTTGCATGATATAATAAAAGGGCAAACATAATGTTCAGCTCGCATCAGAAATTACATGAGTAATCTCTCTTTGCATACGTGATAGAGAAAGAGGAGGCAGAAGTACAGCTTCCCCATGTTTGTGCAAGGAAGCACTTTAGACTCTAGAGTGTGTGCAGGGCTGTGCCAAAAACTCTTGTGCAAGGCAGCACACAGCTGAAAGGTCAGCTTATCACGCTTGCAGGGTAGCTGCTGCATGGGAATTAGGGTTGGTGAGAGAGCCCAGAACATCAGGAAGAGTGCACACACAGACACACAAAGACAGAAAAAGCTGCAAACGAGGGTGTGTGCAGCAGAGCACATATCTCTTCTTCTTTCTAGAGAGAATAGTTATACATGTATGTGCCAAGGTTCAACCTGCACCTGGCCGTTGGTAGGCCAAGGTGTTACTGGAACCCCACTGGCAGCATGGATCTCTTTTCTAAATTGATAAGTTCACCATTGCCAAAAAGCTCCAATTACAAGCATCCCTCCATCACATCAGACTATACTTGGGTATACTTTTTAAAATAGTTTCAAATATAAACAGCATCTCATTAGAGAAAAAGAAAATCACCATGTAGCTTTTTCTCCTTGTTTTCTCTTGATACTTCAGCAGAAGGGTGCTACTCTCTGCATCTTGATGTGATCTGTGTCCTACAAGAGTAGTCACAGAAAAGAATAAACCTTGTAACAGTGAATGTTCTATAACAAGAAAACAAGTACAGTCTCAAGGTCTGCAGACTATCTTTAACTCTTAATTCACAATGTGTGCTCAGAACAGATTGGCAGCTTGAGACCTAAACGACCGAGTTTCAACAACAAATGCAGAGAAAGCATGTCAGCAACCACTCACTCTTCCCCTCCTCTGCATCAATTTCTGGAACAAATTTATCGGCATGGCCATCACTGTCAAAGCATTCTCTTGAAAGTGCAGAAACAGGCATAGCATGGATTTCTTCCTGCTGCTCCACAGTATTCACAAGTGAATCAATAAATGTGGCTCTGCGATCTTGTTCAAAGTCATCGCTCATTTCCATCTTTGAGCCTTTCCTCATAACACAAGAACACAGCGACCATCATAAAGACAAGAATCCCTCTTTAGCTGAAGTCTGACACCATTTTCAAAGATGTGGTTAAAACACAAGCACTCAACCGAATCCATTATATTGCATCCTTTACCTTGCATGTGCCATTGTAGCATCATTGCTCGATAGGGTTCAGGGATGATATAATACAAAGGGCGGTCTGGGAACAAGCAAAACAGAGCCCAGGTAGCAACTGTATTTTGTGCCTCCTGAGATTTGGAGATGTTTGAAGGGCATAGGAAACAGCCAAAAAACACAGTCATGAGTCCAATTGCGAGACTACAATCCAGATTCCAATCAATCACTCCTTATGACTTCAATAATTTCTCAAGGATCATACCTCAATAGATTTAAAGCCAGATAAACTTTCTGGATTTCTCAAGGATCGTACCTCAATAGATTTACAGCCAGATAAACTTTCTGGATTTCTCAAGGATCGTACCTCAATAGATTTAAAGCCAGACAGATTTTCTGGAACACTGTACGTAGTCAATCCTCCAATGCTTTTGCTCTTGCCACGACCAGAGGTGGGCCGCAAAATGGTAACATTGTACACGTACATGCCAGGCTTTCCTGAAACCTTTTCATATTTTGGTACGTCCCAGCCATTTTTCTGGCACTGCTGCTGAAGTATCGCCTTTGGTTGCCTCTGCATGTTTTCCTGACATGCATGTGACCCCACAATTTAATAAAGGAATCCATAACAGTCTCCTCTTGCAGTAAACCATAACCCTCAACTACCTGAATGAGAGGCCTTTTCTCTTTCTTCTTTTGTGGCACCTGTTTCTTCTCTGAAGAAGCTTTTTGCAGAGCCCAAGCAGCTGCTCTTTCTTTCGTCTGCAGATATAAGATGCTAGCCGGCAAGTCATCTTGTTTTGTATTCTCCTCATCAAACATGCTAAAAATATCATCTTCTACTTCTGACTGAACTCTGTCAGTATCTGTTTCCTGAAAGGTGATCTTTTCTTGACTGCTGCCTCCGTGAATATTTTCTGGTTCATTGAGAGTAAGCTTCTCAAACAAATCATCTTCACTACTTGTTTGCTTTGTCTCACTGCTGCAAACCTCCTTCACAATGCAAGATTGTGTAGCGTTAGGAAGACCTGAATTCGCACGTAGAATGTCTTCAGAGAGACCTATCAAAGCATAGCCAGAATATATATTCAGGGGTGGCAATTACACAGAAAACTGGTTAAGGGTTTGTCTCAATTTGCGAAGAATTTTTAAAACAGACAATTAAACCTAAAGATGATATCTCTTGCTTTAGTTTGCGGATCAGCTGCCCTGAAATATTCTGCTTTTGTTTGTCCCCTCTTTGTTTTGCATCCGCTGCTGCCTCTTTCGCAGCTTGAAACTCTGCTGCAATCGACAAAGCCCTTGTCACAGGATCTACAACCTGACAACAAACAGAACTTTGTTTCCAACCACTGAAAAACTAATTTCTTGTGCACATCCATCCATGTTCACGAAACATAAGCCATATCATAACATAGACATTTGTACATACGTTATGAGTATCCTTGCAATGCTGTTTCACTTCTGGATCTGCCAAGACCTGAAAGAAAGGGTTATAGTCGGACATAGGAAGTTTTTAACAGATCTGTTAATGTTTGATAATGCATTCGATGACAAACGTGACATTTCTCCAATTCTAGGTGCATAGTGACTTGAGGATTAGAGGTGTTTACAAGTAATTTAGGTGCAAGCTTCTGGCGAAATTTCCTAGTCCCTACGGTGTTAGTCTATGGGAATGAGCAGACTGGGAGCAGATGGAGCACAGATGGCCAGTAGAAAACGGCTTATGTTAGTAGGGCACATGAGGAGATCAATCACAACCATCGTTGTCCGGTACTATACAGATTTGGGTATGGGTAAATTCTAGAAGCTTATATATAATTTTAACCACATATACTCTAAGATCGTTACTTGGCCACTTTTTTATGATTTGAAGGTAAATAGGACCTTTAAGCAACTAATACTTGTCTACATTCCAAAAGCCCTTAGTCTGAGCTATTCTTAACCACATTTGCCTCTCTAAATTGGGCTGGATAGTAACTTATAGCTTTAGGATAAGGCAACCCCCCTCCCCCCTCCGTCCCTTCCTCCCTCCCCTCCCCGTCTTTCCCTCTACTTATAGCATTTTTCCCACCAACAATGAGTTACTGTGAAAGAGAAGACTTACTAACCCATGTGCTGTTGTCATAAGTAGGTAAGCCTTTTCTTTTGACTAAGTAGTCAGAAACACCTTTGTTGTTTCTGAATTTTCTGCCTCCATACAAAAAAAATCCTCACATTCAGGTTGAATTGACTCATCCCCTTGAATTCACAGAATTATTGGAGTGGGTATAGAATGTTGAGATATCAAGCTAATCTAGTGAGGCGGTGGACACTGATGACCCGCCTGGGGGATAGGCCCCACACTTACACCACTAGCATGGTTGGTGAGATCATGGGCAATATGCGGCCAGTAGGATGACAGGCTGTGTGACAGCCATTCTAGAGACTGGCATAGTTATAGCGCCAGCTCATTTAGTTGGGTTCACACTATAGAGAACCCTAGTACGTATTTGGTCGAGTGCCTTTTCATATTGTGTGTACTCTTGTCTTTGTATATGGTGTGTTGAGTGTTGTGTGAAGAAGAAGAAGATTTTCAGCCTCACCTTGTGTGTTCTCTTTTAGGGTTTTGTGAGTGTGTATGCTTGCAACAGCTCAAGCTCTCTTCTCCCCTGCATCTTTTCATGGTATCAGAGCCTGGTTCATGCTAAGGGCTGAGCTGCAAGCAAGAGAAGCACAGGAAGCGGTACGAGAGTAAGAGCTTCATCTACTCTTTCCTATTTGTGTTGGCGACTACACCCTTGTCAGAAGCTCTACAGGAGGCACCGGCAAACGATCTCTGATTGAGGAGCTTCCCTAGCGGGAGTGAAGCTATAGGACAACTGTTCTATCCTAGCGGGAGTGAAGCTATAGGACAACTGTTCTGTCCTATCAGACTATAATTTTCCGGCCAAAAACGCGTTTCCGGCGCGTTAGGACCTCCGCTTTTCAGACAACAGGCGATTTCGAGCACTGCAGGTAAGTCATCGATTCTATGCAGAACTCTGCTTAAGAACTGCAGGAAGACAGATTGGTTGTGCAGACATTGTGTGTGCTGCAAGAAGGTCAACAGTTGCACATTGAGGTCACTAGTTGTGACATTTGAGTGTAGTACAGTACCGCTGCAGAAAATACTGCAGTTTGTGCAAGACAAACCACAGTGCTGTTTCTGGTAAATTTGTGTGTCTGGCAAGATGTCAAACGATGGCATAAACCAGATTGTTGCTGAGAAGCTTGATAAGAACAACTTCCATGTGGAGGTTCACGTTGACAAATTTCCTGATGGGAAAGGGTTACTGGGACTACATAGAAGGTGAGCATGAAGACGCACCGGAGATTTCGGAGATCAATCCGACTGCTACAGATGTGAAAGAGTTCAAGGACTGGAACCAAGGAGCCAGAAAAGTTATGTATTGGCTCTCTATCAGTATACAAGACACCATGATTGGGCACATACAGGATGCCAAGTCCCCCAAGGAGGCGTGGGACACCTTCGTAAAACTCTATGAAACGAATACCAAGACACGAAAGATACAGTTGAAGAATGAACTTCATACTGTGGAGAAAAAGAGTATGTCTGTGAATGACTATGCATTGAAGATCAAGGGTGTTGTGGAATCCCTTGCATCTATTGGCGTTTCAGTAGATGATGATGATAAGGTGGAAGTCTGTCTACGTCGTCTCGAGCCACAATACAAGGCGTTCAAGACGTCTATTCAGACTCGAGAAAACATTCCCAATTTCACAGATTTGGTATCATAGAAGAGAAGAGCTTGGGTGAAGACCAACAGTCTTCACAAAACAAAAACAGTTCAGAGCAACAGGCCTTCTACACAAGTTCAGGAAGAGGACGAGGTAGAGGAGGCCGTGGACGCGGCCAAGGAGGTGGCCGAACAGGTAATCAGAATTATGGCCAGCAGCAGCAACAACAACATTCCCAGAATTCACAACAACAACACGCAGGTGGAAGAGGCCAATTCAGAGGCAGGGGGAGTCAAAGAGGTCGTGGAAATCGACAAAGGCAATATAATGATACACGTGGATGCTTTTATTGTGGTGAGCCTGGACATGTGCAGGCAGATTGTTAAAAGAAGCAGGCTGACATACAAAATGGGAAATTGCAGCAAAACAACTATGCATCCTCGAGCAGAAACAATAAGGATAATGAAAGGTTGTTTGTTATGCAGCATGTCGTTAATGCCATGTCTGAACATGTTAAAGCAGCACATAAAGATGATGTATGGTACGTTGATTCAGGTGCTTCGAACCACATGACAAGTCATGGGGAGTGGTTCAAGAAGATGAAAAACCTTGAAAGACCAGGTTTTGTGGAAACAGGGAATGATACTGCTCATCCAATTGCCCATGTTGGAGATATGCCATTATCTATGCAGGATGGCAAAGTGAAGTACCTTGCAGATGTACTTCATGTTCCGAATATAACAAAGAATCTGGTTTCAGTTGGCCAGATGATTGACCAGGGTTTGCAGGTTCGGTTTAATCCTGAAGGTTGTTATGTTGAAGACTTTAAAGACAAGTGCAAGTTGGTTGCAAAAGGCAACAGAGTGGACACAATGTTTACATTGAATGTAAACATGCCTGAAGTGAGTGCTGCGATGTTTGCAAATGGTTCACGAATTGTTGCAAACACAAACATTTGGCATAAAAGAATTGGACATGTGAATGTGCAGAGAATGAAGTCTATGCAGACTAAAGGAATTGTGACAGGGCTGTCAAAGTTTAAAGTTGAAGGTATGCAGAAAATATGTAAAGCATGCCAATTTGGAAAGCAAACAAAGCATGTATTTCTACGTGACAAAAATGTGAGCAGAAATGCACTAGATGTGCATTCAGATGTATGGGATCCTACGAAGACCATGTCTATGGGAGGCTGCAGGTATTATGTGACATTTATTGATGACCACACAAGGAAAGTGTGGGTATACTTCATGAAGGAGAAGAGTGAGGTATTCACTCATTTTCAGAATTTCAGAGTTATGGTTGACAAGCAAACAGGAAAGTATGTGAAGTGCCTAAGGTCAGATGGAGGGGGAGAGTACTTCTCCAATGAGTTCTTTGAATTTTTTAAGAAGAATGGTATTCGGAGACAGTTTACACGCAGATACACTCCGCAACAAAATGGAGTTGTTGAGCGGAAAAACAGGCACATTGCTGAGATTGCGCGAGCATTGATGGGAGAGAAGAATATGCCGCATAGCTATTGGGCTGAAGCTGTTTCTACAGCAGTTTACATCATGAACAGGACTCCAACTGCAGCCATACATGATGTAACTCCAGAGAAGAGGTTTACTGGCAGAAAACCTGATTTGTCTCATCTGAAAGTCTTTGGATGCATTGCATATGTGCATGTGCCAGATGAGCTGAGAACTAAGCTGGATCCAAAAGCTGAAAAATGTGTGTGTATTGGATATTCCCTTGAGCAAAAGGGATACACGTGTTATAACCCTGCTACACGTGAGTCGAGGGTAAGCAGGGATGTTATTTTTTATGAGACGAGCAGCTGGTATGCTGCTGAAAAAGAAGCTGTTGGGGCTAATGTGAGTGGAAATGTGGTTTCACAGAATGCAAGTCAGCAAATCACAGTCTTTGAGTGGACCAGGAGTGTCCTCATCTAGTGGTTCAGTTGATAGACCATGGAGTGGTAGGCTGCGTCATAATACCAGTCCTGCAAATGTGATTAGTACATCACATAAAGGCAAAGAGAAAGTGATTGAGCCCCTTAGTATGCCTGACATTTCTGCAGGGCATTCTCATGTTGATGGAGAGTCTAGTGGCTCAGAGATAAGCCTTGATGAGGATCTTGGGATACCAGCTACGAGAACACCTGGTGTAAAGAAGGCTATGGAAGCCATGAATGCAAAGCTGCGAAGATCTGGGAGAGTGAAGAATCCTGTGCAGAGGTTTACCTATGATGGTTATGTGGCACATCACTATGCATACATGGCAAAAGTTGTACAGGTTGTAGAGCCCACATGCATTGATGAGGCTGTTGGAAATGTGTGTTGGGAGAAAGCTATGGATAAGGAGATGGATGCACTATATGGAAATGAGACTTAGGATTTAGTGCAATTGCCTGAAGGCAAGAAAGCCATTGGATGCAAGTGGGTGTACAAAGTAAAACATAACAGTGATGGAAGCATAAGCAGGTACAAGGCTAGATTGGTAGCCAAAGAATATGCGCAGACATATGGCATTGATTATGAGAAAACTTTCAGCCCAGTTGCCAAGATGGCAACAGTGAGAGTTGTGATAGCAGTGGCTGCGTCAAAGCAATGGTCTTTACATCAGATGGATGTAAAGAATGCATTCTTGCATGGGGATTTACAGGAAGAGGTGTATATGTTGCAGCCACCTGGTTATGAGGATGTGAGTCGCCCCGAGCATGTTTGTTGCAGGTTGAAGAAGGCCTTGTATGGCTTAAAACAAGCGCCAAGAGCATGGTCTGACAAGATTTCTGAATATCTTGTCACTATTGGCTTTCATGTAGCCAATGCAGATTTCTCGTTGTATGTGAGACACAGTGATAGAGGGGTTGTGCTTGTTGTCATCTGTGTAGATAACCTGATCATTACGCGGGACCATGATGCAGAGATCTTTGATGTAAAGATCTTGCTTAGACAGAAGTTTGAGATGAAGGATCTGGGTGAGCACAGATATTTCTTGGGCATTGAGGTGATTAGGTCACCACATGGTATTGGATTACTGCAAAGACAGTATGGCTTGGACATGTTGTCCAAGTATGGTATGACAGGCTATAAGCCTATCTCAGTGCCATTGGATCAGAATGGCAAGTTGAGTGCAGATTCAAGAGAGATTTTGGAGGACCCTACTATGTATAGGCGCATAGTAGGAAGCTTGATCTACATGACGATCACCAGGCCAGATTTGAGCTATGCTGTTGGGTATGCAGGTTTCTCGGAAGCCACATTTGGATGCATTGAGACGCATACTGAGGTATGTGAGGTCTACTTTGCATTGTGGACTATTTTATGAAACTGGGACAGAGATATGTGTACATGGGTACACATATGCTGATTGGGTTGGTAGCATCTCAGATAGAAGATCTACTAGTGGCTTCATGTTTTCTTTGGGGAGTATTGCTGTGACTTGGAGCAGCAAGAAGCAGCCTACGATTGCTCTATCCAGTACAGAGATGCTGCTATGGCAGCATATGACATAGCAACATATGAGGTAGCTTGGTTGAGAAAGCTACTTGCAGATTTGGGTTTATCAGTGGATAGACAAGTTGTCATTTTCTGTGACAACATTAGCAGTATACAGTTGGCCAGGAACCCAGTTTTTCATGCTCGCACAAAGCATATAGAGGTCCACTACCATTTTGTCAGAGAGAAGGTTTTGGCAGGAGATGTTGACCTTGTTTATATCAGCACACAAAATCAGGTCGCTGACATCTTCACCAAAGCATTGGGTACAGAGAAGCTCCGCAGATTCAGGGCTTCGCTTGGTGTACATGAGATGGAGTTGAGCTCGAGGGGGAGTGTTGAGATATCGAGCTCATCTAGTGAGGCGGTGGACACTGATGACCCACCTGGGGGATAGGCCCCACACTTACACCACTGGCATGGTTGGTGAGATCATGGGTGATATACGGCCAGTGGGATGACAGGCTGTGTGAGCCATTCTAGAAACTGGCATAGTTATAGCGCCAGCTCATTTAGTTGGGTTCACACTATAGAGAACCCTAGTATGTATTTGGTTGAGTACCTTTTCATATTGTGTGTACTCTTATCTTTGTATATGGTGTGTTGAGTGTTGTGTGAAGAAGAAGAAGAAGATTTTCAGCCTCTCACCTTGTGTGTTCTCTTTTAGGGTTTTGTGAGTGTGTGTGCGCTTGCAAGAGCTCAAGCTCTCTTCTCCCCTGCATCTTTTCATAGAAGGGCCTAGATAATTTCCCAACATTTTAACATGAAATATGTTATGCATCTCATGTGAGTGTCATAACGATTTGTTTCAAAACAACATAATCCATTTAAATATACGTTTCCAAGTTTAGAAACGCCAAAGGAGAAGGGTGAACCGCCCCCCCCCCCCCCCCCCCCCCCCCCCCCCAAAAAAAAAAGGGAGCTAATAATATTATATAAGCTCTTGGATTGATCTTATGATGAAAGTGTTAAAATAAGTTAGCAAGCAGAAAACATTTCAAGTCCTTTCTCTACAGCTTCTGCATATCAAATTCCTCCACACCCACCCCCTTCTCTAATCCAAGGCCACAAACAATGCTTCAAGGCTGGCACTTAAGATCTTGTGTTTTTAGCTACATTACCTCCCAATTCGAATCAATATCACTACTTGTTGAGGAGCTGCCACTTCCTCCTTCCTGCCATGAAAATTTGATATATGTTTATCATTAAAAAGATGCATTCCACATGAAAAGAAAAGTAAATACTTCTATATAGATTTGTGTAACAATCACACTAAAAGGCCATAACCATGCAGGAAAAAAGAAAATTTGTATAATCTATCACAATTCCAAACAAATTGAGAAAACCTCATTCAGCTGAACCATATATTGTCGAATCCAGTCCGCTTGTTGTGCTTTTATGTCCTTTTCTTGCACTTCAAGAGGTCTAAAAACAATTTCTTGTGCATGATCTTGTTCAGGAGTTTCACAGGGAGTCCAATCTGCCCTTGCTACAGCTAGCAACTGTACAGATGCACCTAGTGTACAGAAAGACTCAATTATGCACTATACATTAAGTTTAAATCCATCCCAACACAACATTCATATGACCGTGTGTATGTGTGTGTGTGCACACGCATGTGTATGTGTGTGTGTTTGATCTATACATATACCATATCCACAGCCAAACAATAAATTCAAGAACCCAAACAGTCTTGATGAATAGTGTTAAACATGATTACAAAACAAAAATATTGTCTACAATAATAATGTCATAAGTTACGGGAGACTGTGTCTCAAATAGTGAAACAAGTGTCTTAAAGCTTAAACTACGAGACATTTGAGAGGGTAGATCCTGTTACCTGCATCCATCCAACACAGACAAACAAATTGTTAGCCTGTATGTTTGTTGCACAGAGCTCCCACCTTCGTATATTGCCAGGCATGACCAGTGTGGTAATGCCCAATAATGGGGGTACCGCCAAAGATAATAGGTCTAGTCTTAAAGCCATAGGCAACATTTATCTAAAAAAACCCTTAAGTCGGTTAAGTTAAGAAACCATAGGAGTGGTGTGTGTGTGTGTTACAAGCTATATTGTGTCACTTGCAATGGTCAGGTAGGCTTGCAAATCAAGGAAACTCGCTTCTTTTACAAAGTATTCATTAGAGCAGGGTGTTTGATCCACCGCTTGCTTTGTCTCAACCAAGAAAGGCCTACAATCTTTCCACATTGGGAATTTGTTGTGTATGTGATGTTGTGGATGAAAATGGTTATGTTCTTACCTTCCCATGTGCAGTTAGGCAATGCAATTTAGGGATGCACCACAAGCCAATCTGGAGACTCATTTCAGAAATAATGCAATCCCTTTAACCAATCCCAATGCTTGAGGAATCACTCAGAATCCAAGATTGGTGCTTTGATAGGCAACTTCCAAGATATACTCCTGTATCATTTGCCAACTTGTCTGCACCTAGGGCTTACAAGTTACTCTTACCACCTCCATGGATTGAGGATCATGCAAATCGCCTCTAGCATATGTCAAATTCTCTTGCTCGGTGGAAAGCTGCATTGAAAAGAATTTGGAAGAGTGGATTGCCCCTCAAGCAACGATTATTTCTGTGGAGATGTCTGGTTGGAGTATTCCCAATTGGATCTCTTTTGGTGTGAAGGCGCATTACCCTTTTAGCCAATCCCAGTGCTTGAGGAATCACTCAGAATCCACCATTGGTGCTTTGATAGGCAACTTCCAGGATATGCTCCAGTATCATTTGATATCTTGTCTGCACCTAAAGCTTACAAGTTGCTCTTACCACCTCCATGGATTGAGGATCATGCAAATCGCCTCTGGCATATGTCAAAATCTCTTGCTCAGTGGAAAGCTACATTGAAAAGAATTTGGAAGAGTGGATAGCCCCTCAAGCAACGATTGTTTCTGTGGAGATGTCTGGTTGGAGTATTCCCAATTGGATCTCTTTTGGTGCGAAGACGCATTGCCACTGCTTCTTCCAGGCAGTGCTCTCATCCTACAAAGACAATGCCTCACCTTCCGTTGTATTGTTCGCACTCTCGCGTTTTTCTTGATGATTTGTCTGCACGTCTTCGGGCTCGTTTTCCGAGGACACATTTTGGTCGAATGTTCTGGCTTTTTGGTTGCCTTTCTCCTCTCCTACCAGACTATACTGACTTCCTTAACTGGACCAGATTCTGGGCTTTGTGGACTATCTATCATGCTCCGAATCAATTGCTCTTCTCTAGAGATTCTATCCAGTTGTTTGTTTATTTCCGGAGAGCCCTTTTCCAGTCGCTCCAAGCTTCTCATCAAATTGGGGGACTAACCTTCCAACAATTAGAAGTGTTTTCCCATTGTTTCTGATCTTAGTAGTAGCTATCCTCATCTGGGACAGCTATGAATGTACATTCTCTTCTTTCTTAATAAAACAGTGGTTTCACTATTTTTTTTTTTAATGTGTGTGTGTGTTGTGTGCCTCTTTTTATGTGTGTGCGCGCGCGCGCGCGAGAGAGAGAGAGAGAGAGAGAGAGAGAGATGAAATGAAATGAAATGTCATATTAATGTCTTCAAAAGGCCAGAATGACCTATGAGACAAAAGTTACAGTCAAAGGTCCGATACAAGCTGTATGTGGAACAAGAAAGATAATATAAAGAGGGGTACAATCAGATGAGTGATAGCATCCAGGGGGGGAGTCATCGGAGAAACTCTCGCATGGGACGTTGTAGTGCCTGGTAGGCCTCTGCTTGTGCCTAGCTATGATCAGTTGTAACCTCCGGTGCATACGAGATCTCCTACCGGTTCCTCTGGGCCTCGAACGTCTAGCTCCACTAAGCTGTAGCGCCCGATCATGTGTCACTCCTGGATAGACGGCTCTCGATGTAGATGCTAAGGGAGTCTAGGGTTGAGCAGTGACCTGCAGAGTAATACTAAAATAGTCGGTCACCCTATGCCGGCATAGCTCTAATAAGAAAAGTCCGAGGCATCTTTGGTTAGTGAAGTCCATCACTCAGGAGTAGGGTCCGAAACCCTCTCTGAAGTGCCTCTACCACTATAGGTGTCACATCCATCTCCGACCGGATAATCTCGTGTGGGACGGATGTCTTACTATGAGTCATCCTAGCAATCATCATCACAAGCAATCTCTCTAGTGGTCTCCAGCCATCATGAGACTCACCTGACCTTCTACGGTGGTCAAGACTAGGCCCCCAAATCTGCACACCATATAAGAGTGTCGGGGATACAGGAGTCTCGAAAATCCATAGCTTCGTTTGAGGCTCCTAAAACTGCACCTCTGAACACATCCTCTCTAAAGCTCACAGAGCCGCATATCCTCGTGTCAATCTCGCCTCAGCGGCTACCCTCATAGAGAAAGTTGGGCCAATAAACAAAATCCCCAAGTATACACAGGAGGAAACATGCTCCAACACCTCACCTCTGTAAGAGAACTGTGGAGCTGATCTACTCACCCACTATGCAGAGGTATTAAAGATCATAACCTTGGTTTTCCCAAAGTTCACCATGAGGTCCCTATGCTCTGCAAATGCATCTAAATGTCTCTGCATCTCCTCTGGTGAGTTGGCTATCAGTACAATGTCATCTGCATATATAAGAAGTGGTATCCAGGTGCCTGCTAGTGGTGATCCTCTGCTGCGCTCTCTATCAATGTACTCAGAAATCTCATCAATGTATAGACCAAACAAAGTCGGCGAGAGTGGACAACCTTGTTTCACTCCAAAGGTAGAGTGAATAAGCTCAGACTCTCCCTCTCGTGTCCATACTCTACACCTCACTGACTCAAAAATGTAAGAATCCCCCAAGTGAGCTCATGCGGAACTCCTATGCCACACAATCTCCTCAACAATCTGGCCCATGGCACTGTGTGAAAAGCCTTGCGGAAATACAGTAAATCCTCCTCCCCTCTGCTCTCCCCTCCTCAATCATGGCCGTGAGGGTGAAAATGTGATCCATTATCGAGAAGCCTCTACGGAAACCTGCCTGCCCAGGCGCTCTAAGTCCCTGCTCCTCTGCCCAACTACTAAGCTCATGCTCAAGGATAGAGTCATAAAGCTTAGCCAAACCGTAGCCAATCATGATAGTACGATAATTAGTGGGAATCATGGGGTCACCCGATTTCAGTACGGGCACAGTAGTGTTAGTGCTCCAACTCACAAGGAAGCAATCACAACGACATGTCAAGCAACCCTGTTGAGAAATCCTGCCGAGTGATTCTGTCAAGTGTGAATCCTCTGTGCGTTGCCTGCGAACACACGCACAAGTGTGTGTGTGCTGCATGGCGTGTACTCGTCAGCCCTTGTCCAGTGTTCTACACACTCGCCAGCGCCCGTTTTGTTGTTTTCGTCTTCTTCCTGCCTACCTTGGGCGGGTGGGCGTGAGAGTGTGTGTGTGTGTGTGTGTGTGTTCACGTGCACGCTAAGCTCATAGGCTCCTACCTGTTCCTGTTGTGTTTTGTGTGGATAGTTTCGGCCTAGCTTGCTTCTACCATACCTTCAATCGTCTCCTGCTTTTTCCTCTTTTGCAGTTGCTCTTTTCATGTCTGCTGCTTCTGATCATCCTCTTGCCTTGTCTTCGTCCGTGTTTGTGTAAGAGTCAAGTTTACTCTCGTCGTGAAGTAGAACATAGAAATAAGCAGCTATGTTCAAATAAATCGATTGATTCAGATGTGGCTCTTTTTCATGAAGAGCAATTTGTTTATGACGAGTGAGTGTGTACACACTTTGTTAAGTTTTGGAGAACCAAAACTCACTTATAAATTATGACCAGCCCGGTGTTCGCACACATTGAGTCCCGAGGTGGACAAAACTCAATGCCCACCATCCAAACCTTATCCCCTTTGTACAAAGTGAGCAACCAGCCATGTGTCCGTTCTAGCTTGCACCACAAGTCACTTGTCCACTCTACCTGACACCTAGGGTGGACATCTCATCATATCTCTCTTCCCTCTCTCTCTAGAGGTTGGCTCCCTCCTTCTTGAGGCCTTTTAGCTGTATTTTCTACACTTTCTCTTTCCCAACTCCATATCCAAGCTTGCTAGTGTATTTTCCAAGCTTCCAAGAGTGTTTCCAAGTGGTGTTCACTCTCCCACACTCCCAGTGACTGAAATTCAGCAAAACATCTCTTATATTTGCTGTTATGTCTGGTCTTTTTGCTAAAAACCCTAATTTCAGCCTTCCTCTTTGAGGTTGAACCATAGGGGAAGCTTTCCCAAGGTTCCCTTAAGCCTCTTGAAGACTTTTGTCGCGAAGGATCGCGTCAAATTGAAGATTTCAACACTCCAAACGCTTCCATCGCAAAGACTTCCACTATCATCGACTCTAATTGCAATTGGTAAGATTTGATGCTTAAATATGGAAGCAAGTAGCAAGAGGGAGAAGCAGGACTCCATGTTCACATACCTTGTGTAGTGTTCTCTTGTCGTACGTGCTCTCTTGCAAATTGTTGTTACCATGTGTAGGTGGAACAATAGACGGCAGATGGTAGGGAACATGGGCACTTGAGAGGATAGTATGAATTGCAAGTCTACACCGACAACCACATTGTTTGCAATACTGTATTCATATGCATTGGTATGGAAATCTAGTCAAAAATACCCATGACACTATGTCTTGATTCTCCCAAGATCAATATACTTTATTTGAGGGAGGGGCCGGCCATTCCAACTCATCTTGCGTCTCTTGTCAATTCAGCAAATTACTTCTTGTATTGAGCATGTTGTCCATTAAATCTTGGTGTATTTAAGTGTATTGATTAGCATTGTGTTTAACAGAGTTACATTAGTATCAAAGCATACAGTTCTCTTTCACTTCTATCGTGAAGGACGATCACTGCAAACACTAGCTATCTCTACACTTAGAAAACTATGGACAGCCACACAGTGAATGTTAGAGAAGCTAACATAAGAGGCGGGGACAATGAAATGCATACTTCCAATGCTTTACAGGATGAGCAAACTCATGTGATGCACATTAGGGTACAGGAACATGTGGGACAACCGTCCCATGGCAAAGAGAAAATGCAAAAAAAAAAGAGTCCATAGCCTTAAGGGCTGAACTTACTCATATGCCGGCTCTTCTTTATGCACAACAAGAAGAATTGAAGCTCTACCGCCACGAGGATCCATTGGTACATGATCGTTTGAAGGCCAAGAAAGTCGAATCTTATATGGATCATGCAATGGCAATGATTACTCAAGAGTTGCACATGTAACCGAGGGATGCAACACGTGCATACTTGGCTCATGCCGAGGATACTATGCAAAAAAGGCAACCATTCCACATGTCTTAGTATCCCCACAGGTGCTTGAACAAGAACTTATGTCTAAGAGGATGAATCCTCATGCTATTGGAGAAATGTATGTCAAATGCCATTGCCGGTTGAAAATAGGCATGCACAACACATGCAACATGGGCTACAATTTTGTATTGGTGCAGGTATTCCGCGTAATTCTCATGCCACTCATGTCTTCGAGTGTGCTCGTGAGGAAGAAGCTATGGGTGAAAATGCACCAATGTGTGTTGAGGGACCAGCCATGCCTCATGCTTATAGAGCACATGTATCTATGCCTAATGCATCACCTTTTCTTCCTAAAATGATGCCAGTCTCACAAGGACTGTCCCAATGAACAAACATGCAAGAAAACATGTTGAGATTCACGCTAATGGATCAAAGTCTCATGACTTCAAAGCCGGAGACAAATCTGTCAAGTTTGACGCATCTCATGGGAAATACGACACATGAAAGGCATTTGCTTTTATTGCCCAGTTTGATATTGCTTTTAGTGATAAGGATTTCACTCAGAAATCCATGATCCGGCATGTAAGCATGTTAATGTGAGGCACTGCTGCCCATTGGTGACTCACAGAGAAGCTCTCTCTGAAACCGGCCTTCAGAAATCTGACAGGCGGTGAAACAAACACTCGCACATAAAACACTTCATCGCCCATGGAAACCTGGAAAAGGAAAACAAACAGGGGGAGCTAGAGTGCTCCTGCAATAGTACAAAGACACCGATTGGCCCCCAAATGCAGTGGCACCCCTTGCGGTATTTCTTTACTTGATCAAAATTTGAGTACAAAGTACAACTGGTCGAATTCTCTACCAATAGGATCTCTCGAAACTTTCACCCAAGACTTTCAAAAAAAAGAACTCTCGTTATTTCAGCAAAGCATTCCATAGAGAAGACACCTGTACAACACCTCCCTGCTTAAAAAAGGTCTTCTCCATCGCTATCATGGATCTCTCAAACCCTTTCCCCAACAGCAATAGGGCTGAACCAAACCATATGTCCTTCCCTATAGTCACAACTTGCATGTAACCTCGAGAAAACTACAACCTGTCCACCACAGGAATCCAAAGACATGCTTTCCACATGAAACCAAAGACCTGTATCCGATAAACCATAGACCTGTATCTGAAAAACCATAGGCCTGTTTCCTCCATACCAAAGTCCTGTTTCCTCTCGAAAAAACCAATGTCCTGTTTCCAGGAGAAAAATCCACATATGCACCATCCAATCACAGTGCCAAAAACCTAGAGAGAAGAAGATAGAGGACGTGTCAAGCAATCCCTGAATACACATAAGTCCCAGGTGAAGAGCAACACACATCTCTTCCAAGAACATCATCCTGTGCATATGTAGCTTGATCCTCTACATCCTATTCACGTAAACAAAACCTGCTTGCGAAGAGAGAGAGAGAGAGAGAGAGAGAGAGAGAGAGAGAGAGAAACCCCTTGAAGGTCTGCCGTATTCGCGAGCGTCTTGTGTGCTGTCTTTGCCAGCGACCTGCGTGCCTTGTATATACGCACGCATGTGTGTTCATGCATGCGCTGCGCTGATAGGATGTCGCCTATTCCTGCTGTGGTCAGTGTGGAGGGATTCAGCCGTCACCTGTTACTGCTGCAGATTGGGAAGTTGCCTGGAATTGCTGAGCGCCATTGATTGTGCTTGCTGGATGTTCTCTGTACGTGCTGTTCGTCGTTCTTTTCTTCTTGTTGTCGCTTATTCCTGCTAGTTGTCATCTTCCTCTTCTACAGCTGATCTCTTCCTGTCTGCTGCCTCTACTTCTGCATAGCCTCTAGGCTTGTCTTTGTGTGTGTGCAGGTGCTGAATTAGGGTTTTCAGGTGCTGAATTAGGGTTTGAGAGAACGGGTTTTCTTTGCTTTTGTACATGGATTTGGATGACCCGGCTGCTGCTGTTGGTGGCATGGCTGCCAATAGCCTTAACATGGATCTTATTGAGGAGATGATCGAGAAGGATGTGGGTTATGCTTCAGATGCCTTGGAGCAACAAAAACATCAAAGGCTTGATGTTGATGCAAGCTACACTCCGGTGAATGTTGGAGAGAATGCAGAGGAAATTTCTCAGGTACCTTCTCCGGAGTTTGCACGTTTGCTGCAGATCACTGGTGAGCTTCTACAAGAATATGTGAAGGCAAATAGCGTGCAAATGGCTGCAGTAGATAATGGTGGTGTGGCTGATGTATGCATGGAGACTCCTTTGTTGCTACAACACCTAGCAGATTTTCATGATCGTGCTGCTATCTTCTTCTTTACTGGGCGTATTCCATTGTTGCCTCGTCTTAGAGCATGGTTGGGCCGCTTGGTGTCGCCTGAGGCACTTGAGGAGATTTATGATGGTCCGAGGGGCTTTTATGAAATACTTTTTCGCACTTCGGAAGCCCGTACGGCAGTCTTGGAGCACGTGCCACTCTTTTTGGGTTCATGTGGTTCCGTGGAAGCCTATGGCAGAGTACCAAGATATGTTGCGTCAGGCTTGCCTAGTTTGGGTTGAAGTGAAACAATTCCCACCAATGTTTTGGCGTGTTTTACCAAGTCTCATGCGAGGTATCGGTGATGTCTTGGTGGTGCCTCGAATGACATCTAGAAACCGAAATCGTCTATGCATGTTGTGGGATACTGGGAGACCTAGGCCGACACATTTGCGTGTCAATATGGCTGGGCTGCAACCTTTAATGTATGAATTGAGGTGGGATACATTTGCTAGCCACTGTTTCAAATGTGGTGAGATGGGCACTTTGTCTCCGAATGTCCTAAGAAAGAACAAGTTGTTGCTACCAAGGATATCGTTGATGGGGCAGTTGCCCATGGAAGATGAGCATGACACTCCTTTACATGATGCCCAGCACATGGATGTACATGTGGATGTTCAAAATGAGGTTGAGCAGCCATGGGTGGAAGTACGTGGTAAAAAGACACGATTTGTTGCCCCGCGGGGGGGATTTCTCAGAAGCTGTTTGGCAGGGGCCTTTGCGTACTCATTAGGGGCCCTTACATACATATGCTCGTCGCCCTTTGGGTTCAGGTGCCCAGCAACAGACCAGGATTGAGAGGCCGGGAGGCCGACTTTCTCAAGGTACAGGGGCTCTTGGGGTGGATAGAGTAGGACGCTATCCTATTAGAATTCGCCTAACAAAAGAAGCACAACAACAATTGCCTCTTGTGTTTGGTTCGAAGGGTGAGGTCATCTCGCCATGGGATGGTCATTACCCTTTGGCACGTGCTCGGGAACTCCAAGGGCAGTCTGAGATCACAAATACCATGTCTAAAAATGCAATGCTTCAAAAGGTTTGTGATTTGGCAGATTGTCCTGGGCCTAGTACACGGCCTTGTTGATTCCTTTTCTGGGAAGGCTTACGAAAATTGTACAATGGAATGTAAAGGGTATTTCTTCGCGCCAAAAGCAGTTCAGGCTTTGGCGTACAACTTTTTGTCATGGTTGGGATGTTTTGTGTGCAGTTGAACATAAGCAGCATAAGCTGGCTCGCAAAGCCTATGTATATAAGGGGTTTCATGTTTTCTACAACGGACATCCTGCTTCGCAGTCAGGTGTTATGTTTCCTGTTCGTTCGCAGTTTCAACCTTCTCTTGTGATTCAAGATGTTCATGGAAGATTTCTAGTGATACAGATTGTTTGGGATGATACGCCTTTATGGTTGTTAGGGGTGCCAAATAATGCTCGTGCACGCCGTTTGCTGTGGAATGACTTGTGTGCTCTTTCAATCTCTCATCCTAGCTTTGTGATGGGAGACTTTAATATGTGTGTCTCTAGGGAGCAAGCCACGTCGCCTCATTCTGTAATGGATGGCCCAGAGAGAATGGCGTGGGAAGCTTTTGCAGCAAGGTCACTAAAACAAGACATGTATGTTCGCTTTAAACTACTTGCACGTCTTGATGCTTTGCGGGATGCTAACTGTCAATCTCATCGCTTCTATGATAAGCTGCATCAAAAACATATGCGTGAGAATATTGTTAGGCTGATGGATGCCCAAGGCAACCTTGTTACTCAACCTTCTGAGGTTATTCAGCATTGCATCAGGTTTTATAAAGATTTGCTTGCCCCTCGAGAGGATGTCTCGCCGGCTGTCCTGGCTGCAAGGGAGTCATTGTTTGTTGAAGTACGATATCAAGTTGACCCTGATGTGGCGGTTCAGCTTGATGCTCCTGTTACTCAAGGGGAAGTGGAAGCTGTTCTCTCCAAACTTCCCATGGGAAAGAGCCCTGGTTGGGATGGTTTGACAAATGAGTTTTTCTGAAAATATGCTGATCAGCTTACAGAGCCTTTGACGCTTATTTGCCAAAGGGTTTGGGATGAGGGATATATGCCTGCCGATTGGAAGTTGGGCATACTTCGTTTGTTGCCCAAAGTCCCTTCGCCTACTTCTTTGGCTCAATGGCGCCCGATCTCACTCATGGGTATTATGTATAAAATCTTTACAAAGATTTTTCCCAATCGCTTGCAGAAGGTGCTTCCTACTCTTATTCATCCATATCAATATGGATTTGTGCATGGCAGGAATATTTTGCATAATATTCTTAATGTTCAAATTGGAGTGGATTATGCCAAGGCAAAGAAGCAAGAGATTGTGATGGTGCAGCTCGATCTTGAAAAAGCTTGTGATCATGTCAGCTGGTCTTTCCTTTCTCAGTTAATGACAGCCATGGGCTTTGGTCCCAAAATGACTAATTTGGTGCATTTACTTGGCTCTCGCTCTATCACGCGGATTATGCTCAATGGAGGACTTTCGGATGGTATTTCTCTCACCCGTTCTCTCCGGCAAGGCTGTCCTCTTAGCCCTCTTTTCTTTGCCATTGCCACTCATCCTATGTTATCTCGCCTAGATGCTATGGCATTGCATGGTGAAGTGGTTGCTTTGCATCTCCCTCATGGCAAGCAATTGGTTGCTCAAGCCCTTGCAGATGACACTTTTATGTTTCTCAGGGCCGAAAAAGCCAATATAGATCGAGCAATGGAAGCTTGGAATAATTTTGCATTGGCTTCTGGGCTGAAAATAAATTCAACAAAATCAGCCCTCATTGTATGTACGGAATTCGATCTTGAGGCATTAGGGTGGCAAGGCCGTGTGGTGCATACAGGAGACATTGTTCGTCATCTTGGGTATCCGGTGGGTGTGGATGTGGACCCCCAAGCGCTTCTTGCTTGGATTTCTGCTCGGATCTCGGATAAATTTGTGTATTGGAAAGCTCAAGGGTGGCCTATGCACGTGAGGGTTAAGGTAGCTCAGGTTATTATGCTTAGCATGATTTCCTATTTTTTGCCTTTGCTACCTTGGACGTACAAATCTCTTCTCCGTTTGGTTGCTCCCATTTGGTTTATGCTGTGGAAGAGGCAAGGAAATATTATGGGTCAAACATGGATAGCTAGGAATCACATTACGACGCCCAAAAGAATGGGTGGGGCTGCTTTACTGGATGTCCGCTTGCATATGGTGGCGCGTAGGTGGGCACTTTTTCAGGATATGTGTTTGCAGGAGCAGCCTTGGGTATTCATGGCTCGTGACTTGATTGAGTTGGAGGGATTGTCACATGGACGGACACGCGTGCAGGCTTCATGGTGGGACATTGTGAATGCCGCTCATCCTGTCCGTATTCGCTCATCTCACATTTTATCGCATATTCTCCTTTCTTGGCATGAAGTTCTACTATTGGCTCGGTGGGATCCTGGTCATGAAAGACTGCTTTTGAACTCTTTGCAGTTCGAAACATTTGTGGAGTCGCGTGTCATTGTTTGGCCAGACAGAGATGCTTCACGCATACGACTCAACCGCATGGTCAGGTTAGGCTTGGTTAGAATCCGAGATGCTATGATACCTGGTCGTGAGACAGGCCATATTCGTTTCATCATATTCGGCAGCACTTTAGGGTTCCTCGGACATTTCAGCCACTATGGGTTGACATCATGCATGCAGTTGAGTCTTTTACTCCATTGCCTCGGCCATCTGCAGATCAGCCTTGGCTTGATTGGACACTATGTAAATCTGGTGACTTGATATCACTTTCAGCTAACCAGGTCTATCATAAGCTCGTATCAGAGAAAGATTGGGTTTCAGCCAAGGCCACTAAGGTGTGGGGATTGCACAAGTCTAAATCATGGTGGCAGAAAACTCTTATGCGTGGTTGGCAGTCTAAACACCCTTACCAAGGTAAGGTTTTCATTTGGAGGATGTTGGTGGGAGGGTTACACGGGATCAGCTCAGCCGTCGTAAAATTACATTGGCCTCTTGCTTCTTCTGCACGACATGCACTGAAACAGTTATGCATATGTTCATGAGTTGTCCAGTGGCCCGTCAGATTTGGTCTTTTGTCTCTCGCATTTGGGAGGCAGTAGAGAGGTCTACTGTTTTGGCTCATCAGTGGATACTTGGGATTTGTCCTCAAGTCATTACTTCGGACAGTCACCTTGTGATATTCCATTTCCTTAGATGGACAGGACTTTGGCATATTTGGACTACACGGAATGGGTTCATCTTTGATTCCTTGTCTGGAATACATGGGCACATTCTACGTATCCGCGGTTTGCTGCTTTGGCAGTTTTCTTCTCTTCTCTCAGCTCAGCTACTGGATGCAGATGTTATTTCGTTATGGTCTACGGCGGCCCGGCTCGCTCATCTTTGATGCTTTTATCTGGGATGCTTATTTGGCTAGGAGGCTTTCTTATTAGTGTACAGGTTTGCATGGTCATGATCCTTTAGAGGATCTTTTGTGGGGTTTTTTTTTGGGGCCATAGGTTCTGTGTGAGCCATGTGGCTGATGTACATTTTTACATATAATATAAAACACCATAAAAAGAGAGAGAAACCCCTTGGTTGTTAGCCCCTCGGTGCCTCCTTTAGCTCACCTCCTTCCAAGAGAGAGATTGAGTCAAGCGTGTTGTTCAACCCTTGCACCTCTATGGCCGCCTGCAGTCCTCCTGGCTGCCCGACTGACTGTAGAGAGTCTCCCGCCTTGCACCCGTTGGTGGCTGAAGCCCATACGTGCAACCACCTAGCGTAGAGAGCCTCCACCTGATACCTGCCTGACTGCCCTGACTGGCTGTAGCCCACCTGGCGCCCGTAGCGAACTGTAGCCCGCCTGCCTGTAGCCCATGTGCGCAACAACACCCTATAGCCCATGTGCGCAACACCCTGTAATCCATGCGCGCAACAGTCGGTAGCCCATGTGGCAGCAACCGCCTGGCCCATGTGTGTGCAACAGCCGCCTAGCCTCCCTGTGTGCAGCAGCCGCCTGCAACCCATGCACAGCAGAAGCACCCTGTAGCCTATGGGCAACAGCTTGTAGTACATGCGTAGCAGCAGCCGCCCTGGTCACCCTTGTGCGCAGCAGCCTGTAGCCTATGTGCACAGCAGCCCTGCCTGAAGCCCATGCGCAGCACTTGCATCCTGTAGCCCATGCGCACAGCAACCGCCCTGCTCTTCCACGCGTGCAACCTCCACACGGCGACCTGCTCAAAGGGATGCGCGCCCGCTGTCACACCTATTCCATGCGCCACTCTTCACCTATTTAAAGAGGCGATCGCTTTTCAAAAACGCCAAAAGCAATCAGCAAAATGCATGCTTAAAAATATATTAATATTTTAAACCTTAAAAGGTTTATTAAACCTTACAAACTTCAAAAATCCTTTTTGTCCCTTTTCACACTTGGGCTATATGGGTTTCCTTTACATATCCAAACTGATGCCTTTCACAGTGACCATCCCATGCCCGTGCCCACCTGCTTGTTGTCCAAAGGGAAAAACACAGGATCGTAACACTCTCCGAATCCTGTTAGATCATGGGAAGAGTTCAAGGAGAGGTTCTATGCCCAGTTCTTCCCTCCCAATGCATTGAATGAGATAACAATGAAATGAGATTGGGTGAAGTAAAATGAGGGAGAAACGGTGAATGTATATGTGCAAAAGTTTTGGAAAGTGCTTTTGGAGATGTCTCCATTTATGCATGTCACCAAGGCGAAAAGAAAGAGAAGGTTTCAATCGGGATTGCAACCCGTGTACAAAGAAGGACTATAAATGTATCCTCGTCACACCTTACACCAACTAATCACAGCCACCTCTACCACCGAGCAATGGGAACTCAAGTTGAGTCAATCCAAAAAGGCTAAACCCTCATTTCAAGGCAAAGAGAGGACTGTCCAAAACTTGCAAAATAATGAACAGCCACCTAAAAAGGACCAAAACCAAGATAAGAATTATCCTAAGGCTGGAAATAACTCTACCAACAAGCGTCCCTTCAAAGTGAGAGACTATGGTCTCACTCCGGAGCTGAAAAAGTAATATATAAGCGAGAGGAAATGTTACTTGTGGTAGGACTGAACGTATTGTAAATGCATGTCCAAACAAGCAAAAGCGTGATAATACGAATGCATCAAAGCCCAATGTGCATATGGTTCTGGATGTGCAGGGCAACACTTCACATGATAGCAGAGACAGGATTGTACGTAAAGCTTGGACACAGCTTAAGGATCAACCCGTTTCGTTCATGTTTGATGATTGTGCAACTCAGAACTTTATATCTATACAAATGGCAGCTCTTTTGGGTATTGAAGTGGAGGACATGGATCCACAAATTGAAGCAGGGACTGCCTTTGTTGGTAGAGAAGTGCAGGTTCTGCCTATTATTGGCAAGTTGAACATACACATTCAAGGCTATGTGGATCATGAGAACTTTCTTGTAGCGCCTTTGAATGGCTGTGATGTATTGCTTGGAAAGCCTTGGCACAAACGCATTGATCCTTGCAAGGCTTACAAGACCAACACGATCACCTATGTGATTGATGCTAGTGAAGAGGGTGATACCATTCCCCTTGTATCTCATGTAAAAAATAAGAAAGTAATGAAAAAGAGTGTTTTGCGTACTTATTTTTTTTACAGGATCATGTTGAAGAAAATAATGTGCTTGTAAACACTCTTAGTAATGACAAGCTGAAATTCTTGCAAGACTACAATGATTGTTTTGCTAATGAGTTGCCACCCGTACGATCAGAAGATCATCGCATTGATCTTGTGCCAGGTAGCTCACCACCCCTAATAGGCCAGTCTATCGTGTAAGTGCATCCCAAAAGGAGAAAATCATGACGCAGGTAAATGAGCATCTTGAGAAGGGTTTGGTTCAACCAAGCTCTTCCCCATATTGTTCACCCGTCCTCTTGGTTCAAAAGAAGGATGGATCTTTTTGTATATGTGTGGATTATAGAGCTTTGAATAAGCTTACCATCAAGAATTGGTTTCCAATTCCACGCATAGACGACATCCTTGACAAGTTGGATGGATCGGCATGCTTTAGCCAAATTGATCTCAAGACTGGGTATCATCAAGTGCGTGCAATGCCTAATGTACATAAAACTGCTTTCAGGAGAGCATTTGGGCTTTATAAGGATCTTGTTATGTCTTTTGGTCTTACAAATGCCCTAGCTACATTCAATAGAATGATGGATCACATATTCCGTGGGTACAAGAAATTTACGGGTGTCTTCTTTGATGACATCCTAGTCTTCTTGAAGACCAAAGAAGAGCATAGAGCTCATTTGGCTATTGTCTTTAAAGAACTCCGTAATTATAAACTCTTCATCAATGCAACGAAGAGTGAGTTCTTCTTGTTAGAGGTACATTATCTTGGGCATATTGTGTACAAAGATGGAGTGCGGATGGATCCTGCAAGGATTGATGCAATTCGGAATTGGCCCAAGTTCAGATCAACGCATGAGTTTCGTAGTTTTCTTGGATTATGCTCTTATGACCACAGGTTCATTCGGAACTTTGCATGGATCCTTCTCCTTCGCATGACTTGGACAGGATAGATTTCTTATCCAAACTAAATTGTCAGAGAAGTATATGAGGATGGCCAATTTCCTCTCTATGTTTAATTTTCAGATCTTGCACACCCCAGGAAAGAAGAATGTAGTGGCAAATGCATTGTCGCGACAGCCATATGTAGCAGCTATCTCGGTTGAGACTGAGCTTCTTTGCCTTGGCTTGAGAGCACAATTACGGCTGTAGGTATGTACACGCAAAAGCCTAGGCATACATGCTTGATTTCTGATGTTGATCTCTGATTTGTGACTGATGATTTTTAGACTGAACTCGACTTTCCCTTTTATATGTTTCACGAAGCTCAGTCGGCTACCCCTACAGCCTGTCGGCCAGCAATAAATGCCCACGACTAGCACATAGTGTTGTCGACTGCCTGGGCTGGTCCACCGGTGGCTGGTCGACTGATTGGTTAGCTAGCTACCACGCCTGGCCGACTAGGGACCAAGTCTATGATGACTTGGTCGACTGCTTGTAAAATCCATTAAGCCTGCCACCTGGCCTAAAAGGGTGGCTAGGGGTACAAAGTACCCCTTGCAAGGCATTGCCCAAGTTAGGGCTGCCTTGGGGATGGCCCCCTTCTACTTGAAATGCAACTACATGCTTCTAATGCATCTACTGCTATGGCTAACATCTACATGCATCTGAATGATGAGCACTTGTTGAATTCTCCACAGTGGATTAAGAGGACTGACCTGACACTCTAAGGCTGGGAGACTGGCCAATGTAGCTCGCGCCTGACATGTCCCGGACTACACTCACAAAGAGGTCACCGCATAAGACAAATATATCCTAAAAGATACTACTTCTGTACATGATTCTTGCATTGTTGATGAGCCAATTTGTCGTGTACCACAGTGCATGGGTACATGTGACAAGAAGAGTTCAAGGAGAGGTTCTATGCCTAATTCTTGCCTCCCAATTCATTGAAAGAGATAACAATGATGTGGGATTGGGTGAAGCGGAATGAGAAGTAAATGGTGAATGCATATGTGCAAAAGTTTTGGAAAGTGCTTTTGAAGGTGTCTCCATTTATGCATGTCACCGACGCGAAAAGGAAGAGAAGATTTCAATCAGGATTGCAACCCGTGTACAAAGCGGGACTACAAAGGTATCCTAGTCACACCTTACACCAACTAATTGCAGCCACCATTGCCACCGCGCAATTGGAACTCAAGTTGAGTCGATCCAAAAAGGCTAAACACTCATTTCAAGGCAAAGAGAGGCTATCCAAAACTTGCAAAATAATGAATAGCCACCTAAAAAGTTTCAAAACCAAGATAAAAATGGGCCAAAGGCTAAAAATAAGTCTACCAAGAAACGTCCCTTCCGAGGGGAAATGCTTCACTTGTGGTAGCATGGAGCATATTGCAAATGCATGCCCAAAAAAGAAGCGTGATAATTCGAATGCATTAAAAGCCCAATGTGCATATGGTTCCGGATATGCAGGGAAACACTTCACATGATAGCAAAGACAAGGTTGTATGTAAGGCTTCGGGACAGCTTAAGGATCAGCCCGCTGTGTTCATGTTTGATGATTGTGCAATTGAGAACTTCATATCTACACAGATAGCAGTTGCTTTGGGTATTGAAGTGGAGAACATGGATCCTCAAATTGCTGCAGGGGCTACCTTTGTTGGTAGAGAAGTGCAGGTTATGCCTATTATTGGCAAGTTGCACATACACATTCAAAGCTATGTGGATCATGAGGACTTTCTTGTAGTGGCTTTGAATGGTTGTGATGTATTGCTTGGAAAGCCTTGGCACACATGCATTGATCCGTGCAAGGCTTACATTGATTCATGAGCATTGATCTATGCAAGGCTTACATTGATTCATTTGCTTACTTGCGGAGAACCCTCCCTCCAAGATTCTCATGAACTCAGAGACCTTTCTTTTCAGCAACTAGAAGTGTTTTTGCATTGTTTCTGAACGAAGTAGTAGCTGCACCACTCTCAGACAACTATGAATGTACATTGATTCTTCTAATAAGACAGTGATTTCACTTTTAAAAAATGTGTGCGCATGTGTATCTATGTATGTATGGGCTCATGATAAGTAACAAGCTGCCTGCTTGTTGTACACCGCTCGGTGGACATAGCTGAAGACCGTCCGGCCTTCAGCAGGAGCAAGCAAGCATAAGGTATATTAAATAATAACAGTTGCCGACAGCGTGGCCTGGATAGTGCAGCAGCATGATGGTTGATGCCTACAGACAAGGTACTCAGTTCAAACCTGCTTGCTAGCGCACACAGCCTGATGCACTCATGTGCATTGTGCTCTTGGGAGCTGCAGAAAAGTGCATATCATTTGCAGCACTGTGCGCAAAAGTGAAAAGGCACATTCTTGACACTTGCTTTTTTTTTAATGGAGAAGACAGCATGATCTTCAAAGTGGAGACCACAAAATATAAACAAAGGCAGGGATAACAACAAAAACTGCTCCATATTTATGTGGATCCGGATGTATAGACATACATACAATTGTATGGACGTACATACAATTGTATGTATGTACGTACATACATATGTATGTATGTAATGTACATATTTATGTATGTATGTTTGTGTTGTATATAGGTCAATGTGATGTATTGTATGATTGTATGATTGCACTGTACCGTAAGTATTGTATTGTTATATTCTACTGTAATGTAATGTATTGTATGTATGTAATGTATGCATGCATGCACTGCACAATGTGATATGAAAATGATTTTGATTTAAAAACTAGAAGAGCATTATCAATTTCAGAATTTGGCCATACCTTCCATTTCCTCATTAGTCGTACCACTAGATGAGAACTTCTTGGGCAGTTCGTGCCCTCTTAGGTTCAAGCAAAGCCAGTCAAGTACAGCCTCCAATGTGGCCTCACCCTGTAGGACAGATTACATTATAAAATTTCGCAATACACATATGCTAATGATATATAAGACACTTATGCACAAAAAACATTACAGGAAGGGAGCAAGTGTAGCTTTTCTAAAAATTTACTTGTGCGTAATGTGAGCATACAAGTGAAACGACAAGAGCAGGATTTTTTTTGCCAACATATGCACTCAAGAGTCAAATCACTTGCAAAGAAATAAAAATACCATTGTTCATGAGCAGCTGGAGCTCCCGTGTATGACCTGCCCACCTCTCCCCACAAACCCGCCCCCTCCCTATCGCTTTCCTGCGCTCTCCTGCCTTCTCCCCCTCTCTTGCTTCACAAGCCAGCCCCACCCCTTTCCTGTCCTACCTTTCTCAGGGCACCGCCCCCTGTTTCCACCCCTCCTCCACCCTCTTTCGCCTCCTTCCTTTGCCCCTCCTTTTCCCTCCTATCATCATTCTTTCGCCTTCCTTCGCTGCCCCCCTCCATCACCCTGTCCTACCCCCCTCCGCTCACATCACCAACTCCCCCCTTCTGCCAGCTGGCATCCCGCCCCTTCCTCCCTTTCGCTGGCCCCCCTTTTCCTGCCTTCCTTCTCCTGTTATCCCTTTTCTTTCTCTGCCCATCTCTTTGTTCTGCTCCATCCACATCCCCACCCCCCCTTATATTGTTTGTATATGGGCTCCACCGATCCATGATGATTCATGGTTGTATCCAAACACATGCACACTTTTTCTTTTCTTTCTTTTCTTCCGATGACCGGAAGAACACAGTTGTATTATTTTTTGTCTCATAGGCCGACTTTGGCCTCTCGTAGACGTTAATATATCTTTCTTTCTTTTCTTTCTTTCTCAGCTGGTTCGCATACACCCGTGCCTATTCGACAACTGGTGGCATCTTTTAGCATCTCCCTTTTTGGAGGACTCCATGGCAGCCGCTCCATCTATCCTGTCCAAGGCCACCATCAGATGTCACTATCCGAAGCGGACCTCCAGCTATAACAGACCAGCCTGTGGACAGATCCGAGACCTCCTTCAAGCCACACTCGTCAGTGAGCAAGGGCGCATCGTGGACATCCACATTCTTCTCAAGTTGGACTTGCCCTCCTTGGCAGCGAAGGCCCTGGCAACGAGCCCACTTGCAGTGCAAGGCTCCCAGGTGCACCTTGCCCTGTGGAGGCATGGCTTCTCTCTAGACTCGGACCCAATTTCTGGCGTCTCACACTTCCCGATATTGGTATGCTTTCCGGGCATCCCCAAACAGTATCACACCCTCTAAAGATTGGGTGCTCTTTGAGATAGGTTCTTAAGCCCCACCCCAGCCCCCCACCCCACCATGGCAGCTGCTATTGCGAGGGCCCCCGTCAATTCGAGTCCTCACCTCCTCCCCAGAGAACCTACCTTGCCAAGTCGTAATCTCTCATCGCAACAACAGCTCCCTCAACAGGTAGAATTCACAAGACTACCCCCAGGCAATGTTTTGTGTGATCAGCAGATGGACCACCTCATGCAGGCCTGCCCTTGTTGGCACTCAAATACTGGACAACCATCGAGAGCCCCAGAGAGGAAGAGCCCAATGCAGAGCCAGCTCATGGCCCCGCCGAATGTCTCATCTGTGCCAACCACTTTGCCCCCCCTTGCAGCAATTCCAGCAGTGCCACCACTGACAGGTGGAGAGCCGCATCAGGCCCTACTGGAGCCTAATGGGCAGCAGTGGCGGACCCCTCACAGTCGCCATCGTCACCCTCGTGCTAGACATGGTGGGGACCACCCTCCTACCCAAGGTAACGGTTCCGACATGGACATTGGAACCATTAGAAGCATCTACTCCACAATCCACCCCAATCCCCCTAGGGATCTTCCCAAGCAGGCTCAGGCCGCTGATGCAGAAGTTCGGCGTCCGCTCCCAGGCAGCTGGATAGTCCGACCCTCACCCCCTTCCTCCACAAGCACCTCCCGTGGAGGCCTCCCCGCTGTCTTCAAGATCCACACCCTCCCTTTCTCCTGCACCCCCCCCCCCCCCCCCCGTTAGAGCCCTTGGAGAACTGATGTGGTGGAAGTACTGACACCAAAATAGAGGGGACTGAGGGCACTGCCTTCAGTATTTCTTCGCGATGGAAGCCTCCAAAACAGTCCCCAACAGTCGGTATTAGCATTCTAGTTATATTATTATTATTATTATTTCTGTTGCGTAGGGTAGCTAGCAGCTGGCTGGTCACGAGCGCTACAGTCTCTGCAAGCCTTCATGGGCAGCCTGAGAGAGAGAGAGAGAGAGAGAGAGAGAGAGAGTAGCCATCATTAGGGCAACCTGTAACGTGGTAGAGGCTACTGTGCAGCAAGAGAGCCTCCAAATCATTATAAATGATTAAATACCCTTGCCTTCAGTATTTCTTCGCGATGGAAGCCTCCAAAACAGTCCCCAACAATCGGTATTCTTCATGGGCAGCCTTCAAGAGAGAGAGAGAGAGAGAGAGAGAGAGAGTAGCCATCATTAGGGCAACCTGTAACGGTGGTAGAGGCTACTGTGCAGCAAGAGAGCCTCCATTAATGAAGAGAGAAGGCTCCAATTTATAGATTTGGGCCTCCCATGAGCTAAAATGGCAAGAGAAGGCTACAATGACAAGTGGAGAGCCACACAATAGCTTAAGTGACAAGGCCACTTGTCTCACTTTGATCCATTTTCTAACAAGTGTCAGGCCACTTGTCTCACTTTGGTCCACTTTCTTGCCACATGTCCCAATCTAAAAGATGGGTCCTTCCATAATCTTTACCTCTAAAAATATCCCAACTAGTAGACATTCTGTCATAGGCACTTTGCCAACTCTTGGTATCTGCTCAATTCCAGATGTAATGATGCAAACAGACTTTCCGTCGGAGTCGGGCCAAAAATAGCAACTCTCCTAAATTTTAGGAGTGTGGTCCTTTGTATCCTAGGATAATCCCCCATTCCCAAAGCTTGTACTTTCCAAATATTTAGACATCCTGGAGTCCGCCAAACCCCTTTCATACTGGGAAATGTCCAGGCTGGTGACACACGAGTTGGTTCAGCTCTTTGTGGAGCAGTTGTACAAGCTTTATGGACTACCTGAGGAGACTGTGAATGACAAGGATCCCGAAGTCACTGCACAATTTTGGCAATCCGTATTTTCCAAATTGGAAACACGCTTGAGTATGTCATCTTCGGATCATCCACAGTCAGATGGTCAGACAGAGAGGACTAACCAGACTATGGAGGATATGTTGAGGGCGTATCTCCATGAGACAGTCTGAGTGGGAAAGGTACCTCCCACAGATTGAGTTTGCTTATAATAGTAGTAAGCATGCGGCTACTGGTTATAGCCCATTCATGCTTATGTATGGTTATCAACCAAAGTCACCTATAGCCATCTTAAAGTCCCCAAGGACTCTAAAACGATGAGAACTGGTAAGGTTTACAAGCTGTCTTCTCAATGTTGTGGTCCTTATCAGATCACAAAGAAGATTAGTGAGGTAGCTTATCGGTTAGCACGTCGTTATGGAATCAAGATTCACCCTTTTTTTCACATCAGTCGTTTAAAGGAACGTCTGGGTGAAGGTGATGCGATTGTCCCAGTGAAGGAGATCCCTAACCTCAAAGATATGACTAGGTCTATTCCCTTAGAGCCCGAGTTGGTTCTGAATCAACGTACAAAACGGTCTCGGAATACCGTTTCTTCATAGTACTTGATTAAGTGGAAGGGACGGTCTGAGGTCGAGGCTACATGGGAGTCAGTGCGTAGTTTGAAGAGTCGATTCCCCAAATTCATTGTTGAGGACATCAATGGTTCATAAGGGGGGAAGTATGTTGCGTCCCAGGGCTAACCAAGGTTAAGACCCTCGGGTTGGGTTAACCATAGCCCAGGGTTAGGCATCTTAAGTGAGGGGATTAGTAGCTTTTATGAGACGTGCTATATTTGGCTCCTGGTTTATAGGAGGCCTATATAAGTCACTTCTGTTAGCACATTCATCCCCAGTTTCTGTCCATTTTTTGTGTCCTTTTGGTCCCTTTTGCATGGCCCTTGCTTGTGGGCTGGCCACCCCTTTTTCTAGTATTTTTTTGGGATTTTTCCCAGCCTTTCTGGCATTTTCCAGTCGGCCTTGTCCAGTAGCTCCAGTCGGCCAGCTTTCCCCTACTATAAATAGTGGGTGCTAGCCTCTCTTTTCTCATTCAGTCTCGTACATATTTTGCTCCCTCACTTATGAGACTTGTAGTGTCTCTTGCTTGGGACTGTTTTGCTTCAGTATAAAGGCATAGTTTGCTCCATATCTCTCTCTCTCTCTTGCACTCTCTGTTCAGCACATTCTAGTGCCACTCTGCTTCCGCTCTGTGCACTCTTTCAACTTCATGGGTCAATTTTGAGAGGGAGCTCCTCAAACTTGAACTTGAGGCCTTGAGACTACTCCATGCTTACATCCAATGGGTGTGTACTAGTGGTATGGGATGCCAGGGACTTTGAAGATGGAGCCATGTCTCGGATGCTACTGTCCCCCTTGCTCGAGGGTCAGCCTAAATGGCTCTATGGTTGGGCGGTGAGCATGATGCTATGTCCTTTTGTTTCCATGTTTATGCTTAATCGTAGGGTTTATCAGGTTGGGGCTTTACACTGCCCATGAAGAATACCGACTGTTGGGGACTGTTTTGGAGGCTTCCATCGCGAAGAAATACTAATGGCAAGAGTATTTTATCATTTATTATGATTTCTAGCCATTGTACTTGTACCAGTCCTTGTACTCGTTGTACCTACTGTACCAGCCACTTTACTAGCTATACTTATTGTTCCAACCATTGTACCTGCTATACTAGCCCTTGTACTTGTTGTCCTTGCCATTGTACTTGTGTCCCTCCAAAGGCAAGAGTAAGTGAAGCGCAGCCTTGCAACCTGCCTGTATGCGTTTTTTTTTTCAGAAAATCGGCCTTCAAACCAGCGCTGCCCGCCAGCCTCACTTTTCCCAAAAAGCGAGAGAGAGAGAGAGAGAGAGAGAGAGAGAGAGAGAGGCGTGTACTCCAAAAGTGGAGTAGCCCCCGCCCCCCCCCCCCCCCCCCCTAGGGGCCACTTATGGTTTTTGAAACCTTCCTAGGGGCCACCCAAGGTTATAAACCTTATGAACTTTAATCCCTTGGTCCCCCTTCACACTTGGGGTTGTCCACAAATGTTACCTTTTTGATTGACAAAATGATCTTAGCCAGTTGGTACTTGGAAGGTGAGGCCATTCCTTGGTGGACTCAGTGGGCTCATGCCCACACCAGATCAGGTATGGCCGCTTATGGGTGGGACGAGTTCGTCCGTGACCTTAAGCAGCGGTTTTTACCGCCCCACTACCTTGAGCGACTCGAAGACGAGTTCAGGGGTGCGCGTCAGAATGCGCAACCAGTCCTTCAGTTTGCCAATAGAATTTCGACCTTGTGTCTACAATTAGGCTTATCTGATGCAGACAAGAAAGGGCAGTTTTTGTATGGCCTAGACACGCAAATTCCAATGGGAGGTGCGTATGTTTAGGCCAGCCACCTTTGAGGACGCACTCTCGCTTGCGCAGAGTGCAGAAATGAAACACAATGGTGGCAAGCCCAAGACTTCCCAGCCGGCTTCTCCCAAGGCTAACGCCTCGGGGGGCAAAAGCCAGAACCAGACGGGGTCTTCCCCAGGACAGAGCCCGGGAGCCTCTGGCTCCAAGAACTCGAACAATGCGTCTAAGCTTACTCCAGACCAAAAAGCGGAGGCAGGCAAGACAGGTGGCAAGTTGAGTGCTGAGGAGCTTTCTCAGTACAGGAAGGAGGGTAGATGTTACTTTTGTCACACAAAAGGACATACTTCTCGGGATTGTCCGAAGAAGCCTCCAAAGGCCGCCGCCGCCTCCACAGCTTCCGTGGTGAGCACAGCTCCCCCACAGATCCCAGCGGCTACCCCTACTTCTTCAACCCCCGGTGCTTCAGTTGGAGCAATTATTAGCCAGGAGCTCGAAGATAAGCAGAAGGGCGCCCATGACCAGGAGTATGAGCGCAACGAATTGCTCAAGTCCTTTGGCTACATAGGTGGCCAGAGAGTCGTTGTCTTGTTTGACAGCGGCAGCACGGAGGATGTGATCACGGAAGAGGCCGCTAGGCGTGCCCGTTTCGAGCTGACTCCGGTGGACAAACAAGTTGAGGGTTTTAGCACAGGTATGACAACGAGCGTCAAGTATGAAGCTCTAGGTGCTAAGTTAGTCATTCAGGGCATAGAGTTTGTGCGTGACTTTATGGTTGCCCCTCTTGTAGGAGCAGACATAATTTTGGGTATCCAGTGGTTTCACAAGTTCCTTCCTGATGTCAAGTGGGACAAGCACACGTTCCAGATTGATCGGAATGTGTCAAACACCCCGGTGACCATTAAGTGTGAGCCAGGTATTCCAAACTTTCCGCTCATAAGCCACTTGCAGGCTAAGTGAGCAGTCAAGAAAGGCGCACAGTGTGCGATGATTTACATCCAGACAGCCCAGACGGTGGCCAGTGCTTCCGAGAAGTACTCGGTTCTCCATGAAAAGTTCCAGAAAATTTTTCTTCGGGACAGTCTCCCTCCCCAGCTTCCCCCGTCCAGACCGGAGGATCACAAGATTGACCTCCTCCCAGGCTCGGAACCCCCGAGCAAGTTTCCGTATCGCCTTTCTAAGGCAATGGAATCGGAGTTGGACCGCCAACTCCAAGAATTGTTGCAAGCTGGCTTCATCCGTCCCAGCGTGTCGCCATTTGCAGCACCGATCTTATTTGTCAAGAAGAAAGATGGGTCTTCTCGGTTGTGTGTCGATTATCGTGCACTCAACAAGCTGACTATCAAGAGCAGATTCCCGATGCCTCGAATTGACTATATTCTCGAGAGGCTGAATGGAGCTAAGGTGTTCTCTAAATTGGATTTAAAGAGTGGGTACCACCAGGTTCGGATTGTTGAGGGGGACATCCCCAAGACAGCTTTCCGTACAGAACGGGCCCACTATGAATTTGTGGTCATGCCATTTGGTTTGACGAACGCCCCAGCTACATTTAACCGCATGATGATGCGTATTTTCCGGGAGTTGATTGGAGTGTGTGTGTTCATATTTCTGGACGACATACTCATATTTTCAGCTACAGTTGAGCAGCATGACATTGATGTGGAGAAAGTCCTTAAGTTGCTGGAAAGCAACGAGCTCTATGTCAATGAAAAGAAGTCAGAATTTTATCTGTTCCAGGTACATTACTTGGGATATATAATCAGTGCCGAAGGCATTCGACTTGATCCGGCTAAAGTGGCCGAGATTGTTAACTGGGAAGTACCTCAGACTGCTTATGACATTAGATCATTTGTGGGTATATGCCAGGCATATTCCACCCACATTGACAAGTTTTCTAATCTCTCGGCAGACCTCACCGATCTGCTAAAGGGAGTGAAAACAAGGAGGCAAAAGATACGAATGACTCCACGAGCGTTGGAGGCATTCCAAAACCTCAAGGTGGCTTTGTCAGAAGCGCCTTGCTTAGCCCTTGCCTCGTGGGACGAACCATTTCAGGTGATCACCGATGCGAGTAACATCGCAATTGGAGGTGTATTGCAACAGAATGGTCATCCAGTAGCTTACATGTCTCGTAAGTTACTGCCCGCCGAAAAGAATTACTCAGTCTATGATCGTGAACTCCTAGCAGTCATTCAGGCCTTGAAACATTGGAAACATTTCCTGTATGGCCGTGACTTCGAGGTTCGCACTGACCATCAGGCATTGCGCTGGATTCAGACGATGCCAAGTGCACAGTGGAGTGATCGACAACACCGCTGGAGTCGGATATTCCAGCAGTTTGGTGGCATGATTGAGTACCTTCCAGGAAAGGCCAATCCAGTGGCCGATGCTTTGAGCAGGAAGGGACAAGTATCTGCGATTCAGACCACTAGACTTGACCTTGTTGGTACAGGACTAGAAGACATGAAGCACACGTACGCGGATTCAGAGGAATTCGGTACTCAGTGGGAACAGGCATTGGATGCCACAGGACCATGCCATTTTCTGATACGCGATGGTTGGCTTTACTACAAAGGCCGACTGTGTGTCATGAAATCATTCCGGGCAGCTCTTCTCCATGATACCCATGACGCCATTACAGGTGGTCATAGGGGCATGAATTCGACTCTGGAGAAATTAGAACGGCAATACTATTGGCCAAAGATGAGGCGTGATGTGTTTACATATGTACAACGCTGTGACATTTGTCAAAAGGTGAAAGCTCCTCGTGGAAAGAAGATAGGGTTGTTACAGCCTTTGCCAATTCCTGAGGGTCCTTTCCAAGACATTTCGATGGACTTTGTCACAAATCTGCCTCCCAGTCCGAGTAAGCGTAATACACAGTGTTTGACTATTGTTGACAGGTTCAGCAAATTTGTTATGCTTATTCCTTGCAGGGCCAACGTGACCGCCGAGGATGTTGCCCAGCTATTCATTCGGCATTGGTACCCGATTGGTGGGATTCCTAGGACCATAGTGTCAGACCGAGATGCCAAGTTTACCAGTCATTTTTGGAGGGCATTGTTTGATAATTTTGGTACTAAGTTGAATTTTTCCAGTGCATTCCACCCACAGACAGATGGCCAGACAGAGATATACAACCAGTTGGCCTTTGATGTGCTGAAGTGTTATGTCCACGATCAGCAAGGTAAGTGGGAATCGTTTTTGCCTTTAGTTCAAGCTGTTTTGAATGACTCTTTTTCTTCAGCTATTGGCAGGACTCCATATGAGGCAGCGTTTGGAAGGCCTTTCCAGTCGTTGCTAACCAGGACTTCGTCTTCAGTACCGGAGGCGAACAGAGTGACGGAGTCTTACCAGGAGATCCTAGAGTCCGTTAAAGACAGATTGGCTAAAGCGCAAGAGGCCTACACTCGACAGGCCAATAAAGACCGAAGGGACATGAAGTTTTCGGAAGGAGATTGGGTGTATCTTCGGATAATGAAGCAAAGATTGAAGCAAGTGGGCAAGCGATGCCCAAAGTTGTCTTTCAGGAGCTTCGGACCATTTCCCATCCGGAAAAAGATTAATGAGGTGTCTATGCAGTTAAAGCTACCTCCGGGTTGGACTATGCACGATGTATTTCATGTCAGTTGGTTAAAGCCATATGCAGGTCCACCCCCTTCAGAGGTCAAAGACGAAGCGGAACCAGACATCATTGATGAAGCAGAAGTAATGGTTCCAGAACAGATCCTTCTGCACCGTTTCAAGCATGGCTCAGGCCAAGACTACGACAGTTGCTCACGAAGTTTCAGGACCGAGGAACTCATGAAGCGGTATGGCTCGACAAAGAATTTTTCGAAGACTATCTGGCATTATTGACGGATTATTTGGAGGCTATGCAGCTTCCGTCAAGTTAAGCAGAAGGGGATGTCACGTGCATCCCGCACTTGGATGCCACGTAGACATTTCTGTACAGTAGGTGCAGGACCTGGGATGGTGAACTGGTCCCATGTGAGCCCAGTCCGGGACGAGTCAGCCAGGGATCCATCTCAGTCGTCCGAGGTCAGGTGTGCAAAGTCCTGCACAAGAAGCAGTGCCAGTCCGCGCTGTGAGTCTCCCTCTGGAATGATGTCAGATGTTCTGTGTATCTGGTTTGCAACTGGATGCCAGGCCTCTGTAGGCATGTAGGTTTGCATGTAGAGAAGGGGCCAGCCCATAGGGCTACCCCAGTGAGAAGGTTTTGCACTTGCACTTGTAGTATGGGCATGGGGGAGGTGTAGAACCACCCCCAAGGGGCCAGGAGGGCCCAAGCCTTGCCCACCAGCCAAGGCAAGGGCTGGGAGGGCTGTCGGCCAGCTCTAGAGCTTCTGAACAGGCAGCCGACAGGGATTAAAGCACTATCCAGCAGGTCAGCCAGGTGTAGGGAGCAGTCCCACACCCATGCGCTGATTGGCCAGCAGTCAGGAGCTGTTCTAGAAGGCTGCGCAGGATGGCCAGCAGGCTGCCTAGTGTGAAAACAGCATTTATTAGAGTGTGAATACATTTTATTAATAAAACCTAGTCGTGAGGCTGTCCTGAAGCTGGCCGACTGGAGACAAGAGGTGGTATAAATACCCCAGCCAATAATCATTCATCTCATCTCATAATTCACCAAGAGCATCAAGCATTCAAGGGCCAGGACAGCCAAGGGTTTGCTAAAGCTAAGGGGTGAAGGACTGAAGGTCAAGGGCAGGTTTTCCAGCCAAGAAAAGGTCAAGTACTTTGTATTTGTTTCAGATTTACATCATTCTAATAAAGCAAATACACCATCCGTGGTGGGGGCCCTACAGAGGGTAATTGGGACCCAATACTGTGTCCTTCTCCATCGTCCCCTTTTCTCTCTATTTTTCTGCACATCGTCTTTCAGTTTGTGCGTTAATTCCGTCGCGAAAAGAGTGCTGTTTTCTGAGTTTTGAAGTACCGATCCTTCTTCGAAGCTTCCGCATATTACAATATTGTTGGCTCGGCATTTCTTCAGCTATGTGACGGCTGAATTTTATGGTTGCCTTGTGTTGGGCTATGTTATGGCATTTGTATATGGATAATCCGGCATCTCCTGTGGGGAGAGTAAGGCCCTCACAGCTTGTACATGATATTATTATCCTTGGGTAATAAAATACTCCAAGAGGGGGGGGGGAGGGGGAGGGGGTCGGCCCATTCCGGCCTCTATGCGGTGTCACATGTGCAAGCTCAATTTTCAGCATTTGTGGATATTTTGTCCAGCTTTTATGTTTTATGCAAAGTGATGATGGACATGTGTTAAGGTTGTGGCCATGTTTAAATGTTTTAATATGCATTGATGGTATCAACAAGTGTGTCAAAGGCCCTAGTCCCCCGGGCACCGCGAGTTACAGCGTCTAAACCTCGAATGAACTGCTTGAGTTTGTCTTCTTCCGATATACCCAACTGTTGGGCCATGGTAATGACCTTGTTAGAATAGGTCAAAAAAGGGGAGCCACCCTGAGTAAGTTTGTAAAACTCGTCCTCAAGATTGGTCATGGTGCTGAGGTGGAAGAAAACGAGCTTTGAGGTCAACCGCGAAGGTAGTCCAATCAAATTGGAATTGGCCTGCGATGGGGTCTGTGTGAAGTTGTGACCAATGCTACCACCAAGTAAAAGCTTCCCCAGTGAGTTAGGGTGCTGCCACATGGACTTTCTCTTGTGGGTTTGTAATTTTAACTAATGGAAAATGTGCTTCAAATTGATGAATAAATTGAGTAACAGCAGCATGATCACACTCACCATCATACTTACTAAAATTTGGAGAGGTTCGTATGACGGTGGTGGTAGGGGTGGTGGAGGACGAGGTATTCGGTGCCGTCTTGGGAAGGGATGCCAGAATCTGTGCCATCGTCTACTGATGTTGGATTTGCATAGCCTCCTAGTCGAGTCTTTGCTGAAACTCTTGGTCGACAGCTTCTCGACGACGCTAGTCTTCCTTCTATTTGCGTATGGCTTCTCCTTATCTCGTTGTTCCTTCGCACGTCTTGCTTCTTCACGTCTATCTTCGTCTTTTCTTCTTTGTTCCTCCATGTTGAAGAACATATGTGCCAGATTTGAGATGCCTTCTCTAGGCGTCTCTTTTTTTGTGGCAAGCTACATCTTCAGAGAATTTATTTGCTCCGTCATTTTTCTCATGAGCTCTTCTGTGCTTGGCGAAAGGGTACTTTCTCTTAGTATGTTGCGCTGAAAGCTTTAGTAACTTCTTGATGTGATTTCTGTCCCGACATGATGGATGCCTGGGTGTTTTTTTTGGACCGCAATATTACCATCCATCAGATGCTCTCACTTCTTTAGATAGCCGAGTTGGGTCACCAACCCGATGCTCTGATACCAATGTAACATGCAGCGGAATATACGTAGATGAAAGGACCTGTCACACAAAGTCTCACACCACCTTTTGTATCCTGAGTTTCACGAGTCTTTGGCAATTCACTTTATCACTTCAGACCTTAAGAGAGAGAGAGAAATGAAATGAAATGAAATGATATATTAACCTCCTCAAAAGGCCAAAATGACCTATGAGACCAAAAAGGTTACAACAATTGGTGGATCTGATACATTGTCTGTGTAAGAAAAGCTAAAACAACTAACTGAAACTGAAACAACAACTATGAGGAAAAGTAAGGTACTAGGTGCTCCCAATGGATAGCATCTAGGAAGGAAAACTCCAGCAACAAAGTATTGGGTCCCAATTACCCACTGAAGGGCCCCCTCCTCTTGCTAGGAGTATTTGTTTTATTTCTTTAAAGAGAATGAATGCGAGACTGACTTTGACATGAGAATGAACCCAAACGCAAGACCTTCGGAAGACCAAAAGATGGGCAGACTGCACACTCCTGTAGAAACACCAAAGATGAACAATCTCGATGCCAATGCACTCTTCCAAGGGACTGTAGGAGAACTACAAACTATGGTTGAGAAATGGGCTGATTGGAGGACTGTTCTAGGGCTGAATATGCATGCAAATGATGGCTGTATATGCAAGCTGAGAGTGTTGCGTTTCTGCAAGAGAGAAGCAGAGGGATGAAGCTACGTTTTCTGCAAGAGAGGAGCAGAGATGGGGATGCACTTCAGCCTGGAGACGATCGATTGATTGATTGCCTAATGAATGAGAGAAATGCCAGGTATATATATGCATCTAGGGGACTTGTCGGTTTGCTTTAAGCAAGTTGGCTGGCTCCTAAATGATACACGACCTAGAAAAAGGCTTTATGCTCTAATTATAATGCTTTTAATGCAGTCGACTAGTCCATAAGGCAACCGACTGGATCTAGAGGATGCAGAGGGGCTAAAGGCTATGCAATGCAATGGTGTATATGCTAAGCAATGGTCTATATGCATATGAAGTAAATGTTGTTCAATGCAGACCATGATCTAAATGCAAACCCTATGGATTCTACTCACTGCTACATGCATGAATGATTCTCTTCAACTGGGTTAAGGGACTTGACTGATTGACTGATCTTTTATGGCTAAGGAAAGACCTACGTAGCTCGTACCTGACATATCCCAGACTGGGACTTACAATGGTACCACAGCATACGACAAAATCATATCCTAAAAGGATTCCTACTAATATACAAGATGCATTGATGATGAGCCAGCTTGTCACCATGCACTATAGTGCAGAGTGCATGTGACATTCCCTCCTGCTTAGCTTGGAGGCAAGTTCATGGCTTCCAAGTAGTTCGCCAACAACTGAGGGTACTCCTTAAAGAACTCCTCATCTAGCCAAACTGCTTCATGGATACCTTGATCTCGGAACTTCGTGTAAAACTGACAAAATCTTCGACCAAAACCGTGTTTTCAACGATGAAGAAAGATCTACTCAGGCTCGATAGCTTCTGCTTCATCAACCACGTCTAGCTGCTGCTCATCTGAAAGATCAAAAACTTACAGACCAACATATGGTTTTAGCTAAGAAACATGGAAAACATCATGCATTGTCCAACTATTAGATGACTTTAACTTCATGGAGATATCATTTAGCTTCAGAACTATAGGAAAAGGTCCAAAACTACGAAAAGAAAGCTTGGGACAATGTTTGTCCACTTGTTGCAATCTCTGTTTCATGATACGCAAATAGACCTAATCCCGTTCCTTGAAGTGGACATCTCGTCTAGACTTATTTACCTTTCTGTTGTGTAAGCTTCCTGAGCTTTGGTCAAGCAGTCTTTAACTGACTCAATGATTTCGGAGAATGATTCTATCGTCTTGTTAGCCTCTACAAATGGAGACACCATTCTCATCGAAAGAGAAGAGAAACGGTGACTAAAAATTATCTCATACAAAGTACATCCGACACTGGATGAATGAGTATCATTTAAGATGGCTTAGACCAATGGAAGATAATGTTCCCAATTGGACTGCTCGTCATGGTAGTATGACTTGAGAACATTGAAGGGGAACTCATAGATTTATCTATGGATGGAATGCGCTACACAACTGCAGCTTAGACCAATGGAAGATAATGTTCCCAATTGGACTGCTGGTCATGGTAGTATGACTTGAGAACATTAAAGGGGAACTCATAGATTTATCTATGGATGGAATGCGCTACACAACTGCAACTTGGTACCAAAGTTCTCGAATAATTCCCGCCAAAAATGCAAAGTGAACTTGGAATCCCTGTTTGATGTGATGGTGCTAGGCAAACCACAAATGGGATACCAATGTTTGAGAAAAAGGCAAGCTATGTCCTCGATTGTATAGGGACAAGGTATGAAGGGAAACGAGACAGGATGGAACCGATGCATAGATCTTCATCGGAGTTGAAGTGGATTAGAGACCGAGCAAGGTTTTCGGTGAAAAAGTTGCCAAGAAAGGAGGGATACCAGGGAGACTCCAAGAATAGACAATGGTATGATGACAATCATCCAAAAACAAAAGTTGGAATCCCATCATCAAGTTTAGCAGAGAGGAATGTCATGTGCAAGACATGTGCATGCTCATTCTAGGAGCTGATCTCTGATAGGCAACAGAAAAAGACAGGTTGTGGGCATGAACCAAGCGTTTTGGTGTGTAGGAGAACCCCATATGGAAACAAGAGCCTGTCGGCTGGCTGTAGTTACAGGGCCAGCCAACATGATATTCACGTCGAGTTCAAGCTGATGCTGGCCAACAGCAACAAGTCGGCCAAGTGTCATGCACCAGGAAGCGCTATAAAAGGGGACTATGCTCATCGTTTTGAGGCATTCAGTCCTCCAAGGGGCTGAGTCACTAGAATAGGCTTAGATTAGGGTTTCTACCTTTTCTTGAGGTAGCCTATGGCTACAAGATTTGTATTTCCTTTTTGTACATTATGAATATACTGAAACTATTGCTCTCTCTTCTCTCCGTCTCGCTTGCTTGCATTTTGCATCAAGTTGGCGTTTAGGGCTAAAAAAAGGCTCCCAAAGCTTCCGCATGTGACAAAACCGATGTTTCAAACTAGCCTTTGTCTCCCAATTTGGGTCCTCCTGTGCTCTATCTTTCCACTTAATTATATATTCAAGAATCACCTTATTTCTGAGACGCCTCTCCTTGAAGTCAATAATGCGCTCTGGCTCATGTGAAACAAAGGTTAAATTCTCAACTTCTATAAGTTCTTGAGGAGTAACAAGATTATCCTCGGCCCTCAGTTTCTCCTTGAGTCTACTCACATGGAAAACCAAGTGAACTCACACATTAGGAGGCAATTCTAGCTTGTAGGCCACTTGACTAATCTTTTTCAAAATCCAGTAAGATCCACTATACCTAGGGGTAATTTCCCAACCTTCCCCTTCCATAATGTCTTAGAACTCTTGAATACCCTCAAATATACTAGCGTTCCCTAAGATAATGCCATCGGTGAACTTACGATAGATTTCCATGCACTAACTAGCATCTCCTACATATCCGCTAAGAAATCTCTAGCCGCATCAACCTTAATACCCTTTAGTCCCATAGTTACCAAAGATCTAGGTTGATATACGTACATCAATGTAAACGGACTATAACTTGTAGCCAAATGCTTAGCACTCTTGTAGGTAAACTAGACCATAGGATGTACCTATCCCAATCAGATGGTCGTCTAGTTTGTACAAATTGACAAAGAGCACAGAAACAATATATGCGGCACACAGGGCGGGGGTAATGCTAAGACATTGATCTCGGATGCCAAAAAAATATGTCAACAAGTGTATCAGCATAAAAAGCTTTTTTTGGGGTGGGGGAGAAGGGTTTTTGGTGGGGGGGGGGGGAGAGAGAGAGAGAGAGAGAGAGAGAGAGACGCCGAGTTCTGTCCAATCCAAGAACCAATCCCCGAGAACCCAAAACAACATCAATCCCGAGATGCCCTAGAGAACCGACGGCTGGATAGTAAGACATGACAATGAGGTGATCGCATCACATGTAAAGAGGGAGCCCAGGGATTGAAGAAAATACCGGGGGCAATGTTGAGAGGCCAAGCTCTATCTGGGAGGTTGAGAAGCCTTCGGAGGCCAGCTTATCGTAAATGTTGCGCAGTCGCTTGGCTGCTTGCTTTTTCTGCAGGTCGGAGAGAGCTTCCTGATGATGGTGGCCGGCGGTATGGGGGGGACCTGTTTTGCTGCCGCTGCTGTTGGTGTTGTTCTGAAGAAGGCGACGCAGGCGATGCTCGTTCTCGGCGGAAAGCTGCACCTGCGCCTTGGAACCGCGACTGCTGCTGCTTGAAGACCCCTTCCTGTTGCTCGCATCGCCTGCTGAACCGCCCTTCTTCTTCTTAGGACCCATCTCTTTCTCTCTTTCTTTCGCTGGCTGGCTGGCTGGCAAATATATGTTGGCCTTTTTTTAATGCGAAAGAGAACACGAATAGAATCTAGAGCTGTTGGGTCCATTGGGAGGATGCCATCAAGTTGCGTGACCGGGGTACTTTTGGATGCCATCAAGTTGCGTGACTGGGGTACTATGTTGTGAGCCGATGAATATACTACACCTTCCCGCAAAGAATCCACATCTTGGGCACCCTTTAATCACCCTACTATCGCTTTAACCTTACAAGTATTGGACCCGCGCGTTGCTGCGGCCGACAGGTAGAGTTCTAGAAAAAATAAACTCAGTTTCTCCAATTTAGGTCATGTTTTAAGTAAACACAATACATTATTTCAAGTGACTTTATATATATATATCTTAAAATAACATCCATGTCTCGTAGATTTATGGCGAAAACAAAAATATCATAGTAATGTAGCATACGAAGATGCAAAAAAGGACCAATATTACATATTCTCAAAATGCACCACAAAATACGTATTCTCAGTCAGTAATGTCAGAATCAACAAATTGAATTCTTCTCTTGTGAGAAGGATCATTCAATTGTCTCCTCATCACAATACGCTCTCTATTGTAAAGCGGTGATCCATCCCGCACATGCTCTACTATCGATGAATGCAAAGGACCTGCACAAACGAAACAATGATAAATCAAATCTGCACATAACGACACATCGATAAATAAAATCTCAAAAAAATCTTATAATAGAAAAACATAATCAAAATTACCTCGTACAATAGAACATCGAGTGGATGGTACATGAGGAGCTCTAGTATAAAACGCATAACGAATACCAATGGCCATGATGGATGTAAGAAACACCCACTCATCGGGTACTGAATACCCCTCAAATGATGCAAAGCATCTGTCCATCTCTCTCCAAAACAAATAGACACCCCACTCCTCATCAGGAACACCAATCCCGTACATCTCGATGCCTTCGTCGACAACTCTTACCATAAACGTATCAATGTCATGTAATATCCTAAAATCAAAGCATAACAAATAGGTTATACAATTATTTATATATAGGTTCAAAAAATATTCATACAATGCCTAACAATTACACTTATACTTACCCATCCCTATAAGCATCAATCATAATCCCTGCTACGTGACCTGCAGTAATAGGAGCTGACCATAGCGGTGGCTCTGTATACAGATAGACATTAGTATAGAATGTCATGTTCCATACTTTGTAATCAAGAAAAGTTAAGCAAATATAGAGAAAAACTCACGTTCTATCCTCGACAAAGGCATGTCCAATGTAAAGGTAATCTCAGACATGTCTGTAAACAACAAAAATAGGTACTTTTACCATGGACAAATATGTATAAAAAAAGAAATCACAACAAAATTAATCAAATTGCAGAACTTAAATAAGAAACCTGACTTGTCACTCTGAAGTCATCAAGATCTCCTTATAAACAATATTGTTTGTTGTAGGTGTATAACTTTGAAGATCATCAAATGAACACTCCACATTAGCGTTATCCTCAAGTAACACCTTCACAGCATGAGGAGACCGTGCTCGTGACAACGCGACATACAGTTGTCCATGAGTAAACACTGGAGTCACCAAATATAACCCCAAGACATTTAGGGTTTGGCCTTGTGATTTGTTTATTGACATGCCAAATGCCAGCCGGACGGGAAACTGTCTCCTCCTCATGGTGAATGGTAGTTGGGCCTCGCTGCATATAAAGGTAATCCGTGGAAGAAATACTCTTTCACCAACTTTAGTACCAGTGATGATTTCAGTCTCCAAGACTTTAGAGTGAAAGGCCTTACATATCATCCGTGTACCATTACAGAGTCCACGTCTTGGATCCAAGTTACGAAGCAAAATAACAGGAGCTTCTAACTTTAAAACCAAGCAGTGAGGTGGATATCCGCCCCGAAGGTCGATTGTGTTCAAAAATTCTGTGGAATACAGGAATGAATTTTCATCATTTTCAAGAATTGAATCTGCACTGAAATATTGCTTAGGCTCACCAGGCATTGCATCCAAAGCTGTCTTATTCACAATATCCACTTGACTGTTTATCGGAGCAAGAATAGCACGCTCACTAAAGTATGAAGCATATGTCGTAGTGATAGCCAATTCAGAGTATACCCAATGTACCAAGTCTTTAAGACTCGATCTTTGCAAGACCATATTACTTGGTAGTGTCACCATCGTATTATCATCGCTACAATCCACTCCATTCCCAATATTCATGACCCACTGTTTAAACTCATTGCATCCATTAGTATTGCTTGATTGAATACGCATATTTCCAGCTAACTTTAGAACTTTGATAGAGTTCCATAGAAAGGAACGACACAATGCTGCATTAACAATATCCTCACGTCTTCCCTTCATAATAACAGGCAAGATTTGTCTAAAATCTCCTCCCATTAATACAACCTTTCCACCAAATGGCTTATCTGAGAATAATACATCTTGTAAGCTCCTATCCAATGCTTCAAAAGCATAACGATGAATCATTGGAGCCTCATCCCAAATAATGAGCTTACAAACTCTCAAAACCTCAGCAAGTTGTCCATGTACAGGGATTTTGCAAGTTGAAGAATTGTTTAGCTCCAAAGGTATCTTGAATCTAGAATGTGCAGTACGTCCATTCGCCAAGAGTAGAGAAGCAATACCTGACGATGCAGTGGCCAAAGCAACATACCCTTGTCCACGTACTCGCGCAAGCAAGCAATTATACAAATAGGTCTTGCCCGATCCCCCCGGACCATCCAGGAAAAAAATGTCACCTGCATCTGTCGCAATTGCATGCATTACAGCATCGAAAGCAACACGCTGGCTATCTGTTAATGTTGACTCCATAGCACTTGACAGGTTATATTGTTCCACAGTATCAAAAGATCTCTCTTCCAAAAGCAATGTATTTTCACCCAAGACTTCCAAATCAGTTCTGTTTAGTTCAGGCATTCCTTCAAAATCTGCCAATGTCCGTCTCTGAGCACGAAGAATTTCTTCCAAATGTAGTAGTGCATGAGTTTCAGCTAATTGTTCAATACCAATAAACTGACCCCTGCTTCTTGATAACTGGTATAGAAAATCTTCTATCATTTCTTCTCGAAATCTCTTCCACAATATTCCTGGACAGGAAGGCTCACAAAATAGCAATATAGTACCAAAAAGACATCTCAATTGCAAGGCATTTTGCATAGATGATGCTTCCTCCATACATGCAACCCATTCAGAATCATCTTCCAGTATCCCTCTGGCAATGCAAGCTGCCTTGAAAGAAGGATAGATGTGACCATTGAGCGAACGCAAATCTTCAAATGACTTAGATCCTTTACATATTGTAAGAAGTAGGCGAACATAGTATGCCTCACCTGCCAAAGGAGCTACAAAGTACATGCGCCCTATAGTGTTTCCAATCTTTCTTTTGGTCCATTTCTTCAACCTAGAGTTCCAAACCCATTGTTGAGGGAAATCACTATACAATGTATTGTTTGCTTCAGGATGTTGTTGATTACAGGTAAACCATTCAGTCATAGTAGTCTTGCCTACATTTTCCCTCTGAAAAACATCTGCAATATTATCATCATCTCTGAAGATAACATTATGACCCCCATCTAAGTGTACCTGCAACCGTTGCACATCAGGCTTCTCATTGTGTAAATCATACTCAAAGAGTCTCCAACATGCCTCTGATGCAGAGACGTAACGTGCATCCAAATACCTCTGAATCTCATCGACTACGCAAGCAGCATTAACATCCCCACCTTGTACAGTGCTAAATCTTATTGTTGCTCTGTCATGCCCCTTGTATATGTACTTGTAAAGATATTTCACTGCTGCTATTGTTGAGCATATTTCCACATTTACATGAGCATTATATGTGACTGAAAGATAAGGGTTATATGGCACAACCCATCTATTATCAACATTACACTTTTTCAATGCCACAGTTCTTCCATCATTTCGACGCATATACATGGGGTAACCACTCTCATCCACAGTAGTCTCTTGTGCAAAAGCTCGTGGATAGTTCCTTGTGCATTTCCCTTTATCCATACAAATTGCACTTGGATTGAATGGCCCACAGGGCCCATGGATATTGCAATGCAACACGACATCATGCAGAGCAGGAAACATTTGCTTGTCAGGCAATTCGGCACATACTAATCTATCATAGTCTTGGACAGTCTTAGGTTTATAGGCACTATCCAAGATCAATAACGTGTGTGAATGAGGCAATCCTCTTTTTTGGAACTCAATGACACTCACATATCCAATCACCTTACCAAAGAGGTCCTTCTTCACGATATTTTTCATCATATCTGAATGTTTTTGGTGAAATACTCTAGTAGTCAAATCAGGCCGGTCACATGCACTTTGCCCCGGGAGTAAAGCATCTAATACCTCTGGCCACTTTGGGTTACAGGTGAAAGTAATGAATAAATCGGGCTTGCCCTTTGAACGAACAATTGCCATGGCATCCTGATAAAGTTGATACATTTGTCGTGGCCCACCAGTAAAACTGGAAGGTAACACTATTCTACTTCCCACTGTCCTTCCTGCAATACCACTTCCACTTCCTTCCACATGAAGCATGTCTGCTAAACCACTATAAACCTCTGAACGCAAACTTTTTTGATTATGGCGTAGCCAAGATAATCGTGACTCTTCAACACTGCAATAGGCATCAACCATAAACTGTTGCAACAACCTTCCACCACGTAGCAAGCATGCATTTGTATCTGGGCGAATTTGCAATCGATAAGCATAGTATTGTCGTTGAGTCACACAATGACCATTTCTCAATGCACTCACTTGTGCATCAGCATAAGGGATTCTCAAGTGCCATCCATCCTCCCCTCTTGGAAATAACATGACGTACAAAAGAGGCATATAGCACCTATGCAAATTAGAGATGTGTTTGCATGTGCCTTCTCGAGTATGCAATAAAATATCACGACGACCAACATTATGATCATCACCTTGACCAATCATGATACCAGCAATCTCGGAAGCTGTTGGCATTGAGTACTGCCTAGATGTGGATTTCGTCTCACATATAGTCATTTTCAAATCCAAACTTGGATTGTCACTCAACATTCTTCCCACATACTTAAAAGCTTGTGCAAATGGATTAGAAGTGTGCATCATCGATTGAAGTGCTTCTAGGGTTGTGGATTCCAATCCATTCATGACACCTAGTCGATTTTGTAATTCGTGCTCAGTATCAAACACATACAACTGTGCAAACTGTGGCTTAGGATTGTACATATTATTGGGGACCAAGGACCCAATCCGATGATAAACAGTCCCATGCACCTTGAAAGTATAGACACTACTATTGTGAAAGAGAGAGTCATCTATTTGTGCACCCAATGATGAAAAAGCCAACACACTATTATAAGCCCTGATGTTTTCTCGAAATTTTTTACTTGTAGTGTCACTACCAATCAAAAGAGACCTTAATGGCTCAGGTGGTTCAGCAAGTGAAGGAACAGACACACGCCCATGTTTACAACAATATTTGCCAAGAACCTGTCCACAACTCATCTTCTTTTCACTTGCCCATAACTGTGCTCCACAAAACCGACACTCATGTGTCATCCCTCCTAATGAGTGACTTAAAGTGCACGAATATACCAAAGGCCAAGTAGCTGCATGTGTACCTTGTACGGGCGGGAGTTCATGGAGGATAGACAAAATCCCTCCCTTTCTTTTTTCAAATACATAAGAGCTAATTTCTTCGATACTCTCCCTTCTTATTGTATTAGCAAATGGTACTTCTCTCTCTTCATGGGAAAAAAAGGAAGACATTGTAATTGCATTACCCTCATTTACTCTTCTAGCTGCATTATAAGAGGTCCTATTTCTAGCGATGAAGCGACGGTACCTTCTTGTAAGTCTCAAACTTTGAACCAGTGATATCCCTGAATAAACTCCACTTGCCATTTCCCTTGTTATTTCTTTCAAAAGAGTCCTATTCCTAGCAATTTCACGGCGAACACTTCTAGCACTCTTGTTAGATATCCTTTTATCTCCACCCAAGGCAATTTGAGACCTCTTAGTGCTAGATTGAGGTAAACACATCAAAGTTTCTTTTGCTACTTGTCTTTGTGCACAAAAGGTATCGTTTTCTGCAAGAATCCTATGAGTCTCTTGCATCAATACATCACCGGTATTACAGGTAACATTATGCATCCTTGCATCACAACAATGAGGTTCACTATCCCTTGACTCCTGTGCACATTTTATTTTTTCATTTCTTCTTCTTTTCCTTGGAGCATTCAAGGAAATGGTCTGAAGAGGACACCTCAAACTACGTGTCTCTACCATTCTTGCTATAAACCTAATTCCATCATAAAATAGTAAAGTCATTTTCTTTATTATAAAATAGTAAACATTGAATAAAAATAACAATATTTTTTCTATGATATTTGTGTATACACATAATATACAAATCCCTCATGAGATTTTCTCCAATCTTCACATACATACTAAAAGATTATAAAGCTCTCTCTCTCTCTCTCTCTCTCTCTCTCTCTCTCTCTCTCTCTCTTGGGATGTATATATATATATATATGTATATATATATATATGTATATATATATATATGTATATATATATATACATGTATATATATATCTATACATATATATTTACATGTATATATACATCTATATATACATGTATATATATATATATGTATATACATGAATATATACATGTATATACATGAATATATATATATATATATATATATATATATATATATGTACATGTATATATATATATATACATATATATATATATATATATATATATATATATATATATCCATCCCTTTGACTCAAGCTAGATTGTGCTTATATGCAGGTAAGTAAATGTCATAAACTTATTTGATCTTTGCCAAGTTTCATCTTTTCTCATGAGCATTAAAATCCTTATGCTCTTATCAAACTATATCGAACTATTCGTATTTAAAAATCATAAATTCTAAAAATAAACATACAATTAAGAAGAAAAACAAAAATAAAGCAAAGTTTTGGTAGCTTACCTCAAAAGACTAAGGAAGACCCAAACTATATGACAAATCAACAATATGGCAGCCCTATGAAAAGCTAATGTACCTACATTGATCCACAAAGTAGAATAGATGAGAGCTCTTTCCATCCCCTTAACTTCATTTCACATTTTTCCTTAAAACTTACATATATAAAAATAACAGACAAAATCTATTATCCTAAAACATTACACTAAGGAAGACCCAAACTATATGACAAATCAACAATATGGCAGCCCTATGAAAAGCTAATGTACCTACATTGATCCACAAAGTAGAATATATACATCTATATATGCATGTGTATATACATGTATATATATGTATATATATATATGTATATATATATATGTATATATATATATATATATGTATATATATATATATATATATATATATACATGTATATATATATCTATACATATATATTTACATGTATATATATATATACACACACACACACACACATATATATATATATATACATCTATATATTCATGTGTATATACATGTATATATACATCTATATATACATGTATATATATATATGTATATACATGAATATATACATGTATATACATGAATATATATATATATATATATATACATGTATATATATATGTACATGTATATATATATATATACATATATATATATCTATATATATATCCATCCCTTTGACTCAAGCTAGATTGTGCTTATATGCAGGTAAGTAAATGTCATAAACTTATTTAATCTTTGCCAAGTTTCATCTTTTTTCATGAGCATTAAAATCCTTATGCTCTTATCAAACTATATCGAACTATTCGTATTTAAAAATCATAAATTCTAAAAATAAACATACAATTAAGAAGAAAAACAAAAATAAAGCAAAGTTTTGGTAGCTTACCTCAAAAGACTAAGGAAGACCCAAACTATATGACAAATCAACAATATGGCAGCCCTATGAAAAGCTAATGTACCTACATTGATCCACAAAGTAGAATAGATGAGAGCTCTTTCCATCCCCTTAACTTCATTTCACATTTTTCCTTAAAACTTACATATATAAAAATAACAGACAAAATCTATAATCCTAAAACATTACATATATACTTATAAAAAGACAATAACAATGTCACAAATATTACAAAAACATTATAAAATCAACATCCAATGTCTTCCAATGACCAAACCAAGCTTAGAAATCTCTCTCTCTCTTCCCCCCATGTACATATAAGAGACAAAAAGCCATAAAAAGAGAATTTTCTATAAAAAAACCATTAAAAGAGACATTCTCTATAATCTCCATATAAATACTAAGAGATTATATCCACATATATAAATCAATCTCTCTCTCTCTCTCTCTCTCTCTCACAACAATGATATCTGAGAGACAAAAAGAACCATACTTATCATTCGAGTACTTAGAGCCCAAAGTTACAAAAAGAAAATACTGTCATAAGCATTACAAAAGGATCATAACATCAACTTCCAATCGGTGAACCAAATGAATAATTACATTCCACATGTTTGCAATCTATAACTCATTTTGGTAATCATTATCATTAGAGTACTTAGAGCCCAAACTTTCAAAAAGATAATAGTGTCATAAGCATTACAAAAGGATCATAAGATCAACTCCTAATTGGTGAACCAATTGAGTAATTACATTCCACGTGTTTGCAATCTACGACTCATTTGGGTAAGTAAAGCCCCAAACCTATTCAATGTTACTTTAAGGCTTGATACTTCCATTCCAAGCCTATCAACATGGGCACTTAACTTGTCTTGTTGCTCTTTTATAGCATCAATTGTCTTTCGACAACCAATATCACAAAGGTGTGCTCCGAAAGCACCACATGTATCCATTACGCGGAGGTAGGTAGCTTCGACAATATCCTTGATCTCGTGATTGCCACTTATAATGGCAGAAACTGATTCTCGAGTTGAACTGCTCTCCCCACTTCCATGATTTCTTATGCACTGACCAAGACCAGCAATCAAGCTCTCCACATTTAACACATGGGAGTTTGTGTCGTTGACCAAATGGAGTATATTCTCTGATGTTACATTTATTGTCTTCTTTCCATTTCGAGTCTTCTTACCATGGTTACGTCGCACCCACTTAGTAGAGGTTTTTAGTTTCCTCCGGCATTGCTTAAAAGCATGCATTATTCGTTGAGTCTTCTCATTATCTTCTCTTACCTCAGATTGTTGAGGTCTTGAATACTCTGCATAATGGCTTCTATCCTGAACGTCCATGGAACACCTCACAATTTCCCCCTCGTTATCCATACTGTACATCATTAAGAAATATATTAATGAAATATTTTTCAATTTTTTTTTAATCTAGAAGAAATTACGGATTATGAAAATAATCGAAACGGTGAATCACAAACTAAATCACACGTACGTAGAATAGATTAAGACCCAACTACGCTCAAGTGAATGAATGGTAAAAAGGTATCCACATGATGTATATGTATATGTATATGTATATGTATATGTATATGCATATGCATATACATACATATATGGTTGTATATGTATTTGTATATGTATATATATATGTATATGCATATACATACATATATATATGTATATGTATTTGTATATATATCTATATATGTCTGAAGGCGGTTCACCTAATTTTAGCTTTTGGGAAACTCATTGAAAAAGATGGCTGAGAGTGCGGGCCCAAGGGATTCACCTAGGAATATGTAAAATATCATGTGAGTTAAACAAAAGGCGCTTACAATTTCATCGACTTACATAAAGTTTTACATACATCCTCGATTTTTTAAATACAAAGAATGAAGAAAGTTCTAAGCTTAACCGTAGTTTATTACCTTGAAGTTAACAAAATGGGTATATTTAAAACATCAAGCTTCATAGATCAAAGAGTTTTAAACTACTCCTTTAGTGAACTCCCTTACACTTATCGTGAGAACCACTCTCTTTGTCTCAACAACATGCATGTTCCCCATGTAGAGGACACATATTGTTTGAACAACATGTATGTTCCCCATGTAGAGGAGACATACTATGTCAACTTTCATAGATAGATGACGACCCAGCGGTCAAAGGTGCCAATGTTAGGGCCTTTTTATTAACTATATAAAATAAAATAATATCTTTTCAACCGGTGTTCAACCGGTCAAAGGCGTCATGACATTTCCAATGCTATTCTATGTTTTTCTTTGGGGAACCAAAATGCCCTTCAATTCCTAGTTTTAGTTTTACTGGCCCTCCTTGTCGTCTTTTTCTCTACATTATCATCGTCGCTGTCCGCAGCTCTTCTCATCGACCTCCAAGGATCAACAGATTAGGGCTTGGACAACCTAGGGTTTGAATAGGCTAGGATTTTGGTGAGATTAGGTTTTGCCTCAGCTGCTCTCTATCGATAGCATAGGGGTTGCGCACCTCCTTTGCCCACGTGGAAAGAGGTGGGGATGTGGTTAATCTTGTATAGATTTTCATGTCCTCACCATTCCTTATCCGGCCCAAGGCCACATCAATCCGCTGTTCCTTTTTTGGGGGGGGGGGTATGAGTACGTCAAAATTTAAAATTGAGAAGAGCAATTAATTAATGCAAAGAAATACTTTTATACTTGCGGCTTATTTATTTGATACGTCTTCTAAAGAGAGCCAAAAAGGTCCAGAGGCTCTCTCAGCTGCATGGCTCTAAAGCCAGCTTTGCAATCAGCACGTGGGTGTTCCCCATGTAGAGGACACATACTGTGCCAAGTTTCATAAAGAAATCTGTTCTTGAAGGCGTGCATGTCAATAATTCGAGCATAAGAGGTATGAGGGGCAATGCAATGCAGAAGGGATTTGGTCCCATGGGCTTCTCAGGTATCACAACAAAAACCAAGACAGTGATCGATCGTTTCCTTCTGCCATGGCGAAGGGGCTGCCGTTGGCCACACCGTTGACATCAAGCCGTTCATGTGAATAGCCTCCTCTCCCATCCATGAATGCATCGAGTTCAAGGTATAGATAAATATATATAATACATTTTGTTTGAAATCTTTAGGTAGTCCTCTATATATATATATATTCTATATAAATAAATCTTTTATTTAAAACAAAACAATCCAAATCTTTATCAAACATTAATCAAAAGTCATCAATCTTCGACTTTTTAGGAAGGTTTTGAATTGATGTTTATATTAGGTTGAATCATTAATTATAAAACAATTCATTACAACACTCATGTATACAATTGCATCGAGTTCAAGGTAACAGCGCAGTACCAGTTCTGGTTTGCACTTGGAGGAGGCAAAGGCGGTCGAGGAGCTCGAGGAGGCGAAGGCACGACCACGTGGAGCTCAAAGCTAGCAGACTGAGGTGCCTGGCATACATAGAATAACCAAAATTTTTAAAAATTTGAAGGCTAGCCAAAATGCAACCACTTTTTCTCAATCATTTTTTAATTAAAAAACCCGAATTATTCTACACTTTCTCTCTCTCTCTCTCTCTCTCTCTCTCTCTCTCTCTCTCTCTCTCTCTCTCTCTCTCTCTCTCTCTCTCTCTCTCTCTCTCTATATATATATATATATATATATATATATATATAACAAAACAAATCATTTTTTATTTAAAAAGTCCAAAATCATTTTACAAAATACACTTTTAGAACTCTTAGGGAACTAATTTAAAAAGATGGATGAAAATAAGTCTGAGGTGGGGTTCTCCTTAATCCTGTATAGATAGATGACGACCCAGCGGTCAAAGGTGCCAATGTTAGGGCCTTTTTATTAACTATATAAAATAAAATAATATCTTTTCAACCGGTGTTCAACCGATCAAAGGCGTCATGACATTTCCAATGCTATTCTATGTTTTTCTTTGGGGAACCAAAATGCCCTTCAATTCCTAGTTTTAGTTTTACTGGCCCTCCTTGTCGTCTTTTTCTCTACATTATCATCGTCGCTGTCCGCAGCTCTTCTCATCGACCTCCAAGGATCAACAGATTAGGGCTTGGACAACCTAGGGTTTGAATAGGCTAGGATTTTGGTGAGATTAGGTTTTGCCTCAGCTGCTCTGTATCGATAGCATAGGGGTTGCGCACCTCCTTTGCCCACGTGGAAAGAGGTGGGGATGTGGTTAATCTTGTATAGATTTTCATGTCCTCACCATTCCTTATCCGGCCCAAGGCCACATCAATCCGCTGTTCCTTTTTTTGGGGGGGGGTATGAGTACGTCAAAATTTAAAATTGAGAAGAGCAATTAATTAATGCAAAGAAATACTTTTATACTTGTTTTTAGAGATATATATATTGCGGCTTATTTAATTGATACGTCTTCTAAAGAGAGCCAAAAAGGTCCAGAGGCTCTCCCAGCTGCATGGCTCTAAAGCCAGCTTTGCAATCAGCACGTGGGTGTGGTGGGTGGGGCGCTCTCCCTTTAATTGTTTGAAATCTTTAGGTAGTCCTCTATATATATATATATTCTATATAAATAAATCTTTTATTTAAAACAAAACAATCCAAATCTTTATCAAACATTAATCAAAAGTCATCAATCTTCGACTTTTTAGGAAGGTTTTGAATTGATGTTTATATTAGGTTGAATCATTAATTATAAAACAATTCATTACAACACTCATGTATACAATTGCATCGAGTTCAAGGTAACAGCGCAGTACCAGTTCTGGTTTGCACTTGGAGGAGGCAAAGGCGGTCGAGGAGCTCGAGGAGGCGAAGGCACGACCACGTGGAGCTCAAAGCTAGCAGACTGAGGTGCCTGGCATACATAGAATAACCAAAATTTTTAAAAATTTGAAGGCTAGCCAAAATGCAACCACTTTTTCTCAATCATTTTTTAATTAAAAAACCCGAATTATTCTACACTTTCTCTCTCTCTCTCTCTCTCTCTCTCTCTCTCTCTCTCTCTCTCTCTCTCTCTCTCTCTATATATATATATATATATATATATATATATATATATATATATATATAACAAAACAAATCATTTTTTATTTAAAAAGTCCAAAATCATTTTACAAAATACACTTTTAGAACTCTTAGGGAACTAATTTAAAAAGATGGATGAAAATAAGTCTGAGGTGGGGTTCTCCTTAATCCTGTATAGATAGATGACGACCCAGCGGTCAAAGGTGCCAATGTTAGGGCCTTTTTATTAACTATATAAAATAAAATAATATCTTTTCAACCGGTGTTCAACCGGTCAAAGGCGTCATGACATTTCCAATGCTATTCTATGTTTTTCTTTGGGGAACCAAAATGCCCTTCAATTCCTAGTTTTAGTTTTACTGGCCCTCCTTGTCGTCTTTTTCTCTACATTATCATCGTCGCTGTCCGCAGCTCTTCTCATCGACCTCCAAGGATCAACAGATTAGGGCTTGGACAACCTAGGGTTTGAATAGGCTAGGATTTTGGTGAGATTAGGTTTTGCCTCAGCTGCTCTCTATCGATAGCATAGGGGTTGCGCACCTCCTTTGCCCACGTGGAAAGAGGTGGGGATGTGGTTAATCTTGTATAGATTTTCATGTCCTCACCATTCCTTATCCGGCCCAAGGCCACATCAATCCGCTGTTCCTTTTTTTGGGGGGGGTATGAGTACGTCAAAATTTAAAATTGAGAAGAGCAATTAATTAATGCAAAGAAATACTTTTATACTTGTTTTTAGAGATATATATATTGCGGCTTATTTAATTGATACGTCTTCTAAAGAGAGCCAAAAAGGTCCAGAGGCTCTCCCAGCTGCATGGCTCTAAAGCCAGCTTTGCAATCAGCACGTGGGTGTGGTGGGTGGGGCGCTCTCCCTTTAATTGATACGTCTTCTGAAGAGAGCCAAAAAGGTCATGCCCAGAGCTCGTGGGTGTGGTGGGTATCCATCGCGGAGGGGGGCTCTCCCCGGAGCTGCACGGCTATAGTCCTATTCGCGTGGTATCCATCGCGGGGGGCTCTCCGAACAATCCAAATCTTTTTTATTTAAATCTTATACACACACACACACACACACACACACACACACACACACATGTGTATATGAAATACTTTTATACTTGTTTTTAGAAATATATATATTGCGGCTTATTTAATTGATACGTCTTCTGAAGAGAGCCAAAAAGGTCCAGAGGCTCTCCCAGCTGCATGGCTCTAAAGCCAGCTTTGCAATCAGCACGTGGGTGTGGTGGGTGGGGCGCTCTCCATTTAATTGATACGTCTTCTGAAGAGAGCCAAAAAGGTCATGCCCAGAGCTCGTGGGTGTGGTGGGTATCCATCGTGGAGGGGGGCTCTCCCCGGAGCTGCACGGCTATAGTCCTATTCGCGTGGTATCCATCGCGGGGGGCTCTCCGAACAATCGAAATCTTTTTTATTTAAATCTTATACACACATACACACACACACACACACATGTGTATATGAAATACTTTTATACTTGTTTTTAGAAATATATATATTGCGGCTTATTTAATTGATACGTCTTCTGAAGAGAGCCAAAAAGGTCCAGAGGCTCTCCCAGCTGCATGGCTCTAAAGCCAGCTTTGCAATCAGCACGTGGGTGTGGTGGGTGGGGCGCTCTCCATTTAATTGATACGTCTTCTGAAGAGAGCCAAGAAGGTCATGCCCAGAGCTCGTGGGTGTGGTGGGTATCCATCGCGGAGGGGGGCTCTCCCCGGAGCTGCACGGCTATAGTCCTATTCGCGTGGTATCCATCGCGGGGGGCTCTCCGAACAATCCAAATCTTTTTTATTTAAATCTTATACACACACACACACACACACACACACACACACACACACACATGTGTATATGAAATACTTTTATACTTGTTTTTAGAAATATATATATTGCGGCTTATTTAATTGATACGTCTTCTGAAGAGAGCCAAAAAGGTCCAGAGGCTCTCCCAGCTGCATGGCTCTAAAGCCAGCTTTGCAATCAGCACGTGGGTGTGGTGGGTGGGGCGCTCTCCATTTAATTGATACGTCTTCTGAAGAGAGCCAAGAAGGTCATGCCCAGAGCTCGTGGGTGTGGTGGGTATCCATCGCGGAGGGGGGCTCTCCCCGGAGCTACACGGCTATAGTCCTATTCGCGTGGTATCCATCGCGGGGGGCTCTCCGAACAATCGAAATTCGAAATCTTTTTTATGTAAATCTTATACACACACACATGTGTATATAATTTTAGATTTTTTAAATAAAAAATCATTTGTTTTGAAACGTGGAATGGCTTGAAACGTGGAATGGCTCGAATTCAGTTCTCTGGCTCAGCTGCAGTCGGATCTGGTAGCACACAGCTGCAGGTCCAATCGTCTCCCATGCAAACGCCAGATCCTCATGCAAACGGCCGCCCTCCCTATCATGCGCATCGTCGTCGTCGTCGGTCTCTGTTCCACTATACATGCTGAGCCGGCCGCTCAGATGCAAACGGCCGCGACGCCCAGTCTGTTGCGCCCCCCTATCATGCGCATCGTCGTCGTCGTCGGTCTCTGTTCCACTATACATGCTGAGCCGGCCTATGCCTACGCTCAGATGCAAACGGCCAGGTCCAATCGTCTCCCATGCAAACGCTCGTCGTCGTCGTCGGTCTCTGTTCCACTATACATACTGAGCCGGCCTATGCCTACGCTCAGATGCAAACGGCCAGGTCCAATCGTCTCCCATGCAAACGCTCGTCGTCGTCGTCGGTCTCTGTTCCACTATACATGCTGAGCCGGCCTATGCCTACGCTCAAATGCAAACGGCCAGGTCCAATCGTCTCCCATGCAAACGCCAGATCCTCATGCAAACGGCCGCCCTCCCTATCATGCGCATCATCGTCGTCGTCGGTCTCTGTTCCACTATACATGCTGAGCCGGCCGCTCAGATGCAGACGGCCGCGACGCCCAGTCTGTTGCGCCCCCCCTATCATGCGCATCGTCGTCGTCGTCGGTCTCTGTTCCACTATACATGCTGAGCCGGCCTATGCCTACGCTCAGATGCAAACGGCCGCGACGCCCAGTCTGTTGCGCCCCCCCTATCATGCGCATCGTCGTCGTCGTCGGTCTCTGGGCGGTGTCCGCCACCTTGCTCTGTTCGGGCTGCATGGCTACCTGTCCGCGCCCAGGGCCTCGGTGTCCTAGGTGCGCAACACCCACTGGAAGCCCAAGTTGACTCTCCACACTTCACATGACACTGCGTGCTCATCCCCCACGCAGTCTGGCACCCTTGACACCAGGACGGACACCGCCTAGGAAGTGAAATGCACTTGTCAGAGAGAAACTGGCAGTACGAAGATACCTGTGAGAGCTCGACGCGACCCGAACGTGCCGGAGGTGATGAAAGGACTGCAACAGCAGAACGCGCAGAACGCCTGGAACAGTAGGCGACTCACGTCACGTCACCTCGCGTGAAGCGTGAAGCGTGAACTTCACGCTTGTAGGAGAATTGGCCATTTTGAAATAGGCCCCCCTCCGTTGCCCACGTGGAGGGAGGGCCAGTCTCCCTTAATCTTGTATAGATTCAGCTTATTTATTCTAGCAATTAATGCCCTTACCGTAGGGGTTTCTAAGGTCTACACCATCACAACCACTTTTAGTACGCCCAACACCAACACTCCTCCCTGTTCGTCAGTTTCCCTTGCCAGCTCATTCTCCAACTGTCATCCCTGTCCTCCACACTATTCCTTGCCCCACTCATGGATTTGATATTATGAGGGAGAAACAAAGACAAAGCTTGGGCAAAGAAAGACTATGCATGCGAGGAGCATGCTGTCCCAACCTCCCACTTTGTTCTTTTGTCTCCACCAGAGACCTCAGCCTCTAGCATCACCTTCTTTTTTGCAATGAGAGAGAGAGAAGGGGGGGAAGGGGGGGGGACTGAGAGTAGTCCCCTGTTGCATTGGTCCAAAGAGAGAACATTGGTGATAGTAGGCGCTCTTCTCCTACGCAAGTCGAGGAGCGAGAGAGATGGAGAGAGAGGCTCATGATTGTGCGAGGGAAAAAGAGAGCGTGCATGAAGAATTTGAAAAGGTAGACACCATGCATTTGTATATGTAAAAAAATTAGTAGATCATATTTGATTTAATACTATATAAAGGTAGAGACGATGCAAAGATGACATTTGTAAAAAGATACTATTTGAGTAGATTATATTGAATTTAACACTATACATAGGATTATTTCCCAGCCTTTTTGAAACCCTTACCCAACCTTACTCAATAAAAAAGATCAACCTTAAACTAATTAACTAATACCAACAAAAAAGATTTGGTGGCCTATTCACCCTGCTATCACTTTAACCTTTAGCAAGAGTTTTAAAATCTTTGTAAAGGATTTAGACCAAGTGGATCAAGCCACCAAAGCCTTCTTAAGGGTTTCAAATAAATAATCTAGCATATATACTAGCATTTAAGAAGTTTGGACACTTGTTCAAGAATATGTACATCTTACCAACCTACTCCCTATGAGGATGCATCTCTCTCTCTCTCTCTCTCTCTCTCTCTCTCTCTCTCTCTCCCTCTCTCTATCTCTCTTCATAGAGTCCTGACAGATTAGATCAATTCTAGCGCAAGATAGGCATCATCATTAGCTGATCATCTATTGATTACATGTACATACATTAGTGTTAGATGTGTTCTTTTTACTTTTTTCCAATTTTCTATGGCTCAATATATCCATGGTACCATTGTATCACTTTTGGTATCATAAACCGTTGGGGTCTTTCATAGACATTAATATTTCTCTCTCTCTCTCTCTCTCTCTCTCACATTCATTGTACTACTTTTTGGTCTCATTGACCCATTGGGTCTTTTAAAGACTTGGTGGGTCGAATCTACACTACGTCAAAACCCATTTTGTTTTATGCAAACACACTGTGATGTGATAATACAGAGACACATGCCAAACACAATGATAATAAAGAGACACTTGAAATACCATGCTCAATGAACCCGCATTGGGGAGGTATTCACACTTATATTACCAATTTCCACATTAAAGCGGGAGAGGTTACAGTGGGAGCTTTTCTTTGCTTGGTATTTACCGATGATTGGCAATGTAGATGCCTTGGTTGGCATTGGCGAGGTAGCTACTTCTTTCTTAGTCAATTCAAGTCAGCATTGATGCAGTTGGCTTACCTTGGTGCACATCGTCCCCCTTGGGAAAGGGATTTGCTTGGTGGTTTGTGCAGGTTGGTTTTTTGTTGGCTTATTTGCTCTTGTTGAGGCAGAGGCTGTTGCAGAGGAACGCTTGTACGTGCTTCTGCGCCGCTCGTGTTGTGCCACCTAAGCTAGGAAATGCTTTTTGAGAAGGGGAGATTAAGAAAAAATAAACACAAGAATAAGAATAAGAATAAGTAAAAGCCAAAGAGAAAAATTAAGGAAGGAGAGGGTGGTAATAACTGATTTCTCAATCAATGGTCACAATCCATTCCCTTCCGAGTATGATGTTACACATAAAACTTGCAAGACACAAGTTTAGTTTCAATGTAAAATTATACTTCAAAGCAATTGTCCATTGTCAATTGCTATTGATTGGCAACTGTTTACCATGGTGACATTTGGATGGTGTAAGGGGTGGGTGGCCTAATGAGGTCAACGTCTCCCAAGACATTATGTTAGCCACGCAGTTATGTAATCTTTCTGGGGTGTATTGTGTTGATCCAGCTTCCACTATTGTGTATTCTTACACTATCAGGGTGCAATTTTTATGCTCTGAAGCTTGGCCATTTGCTTGTGGGGGTAGTAAGGTCGAATTTCTATGCACCACAAGGAATTATTTAAGCAAGAACTCCACCACTTTATTTATGAAATGTGTAATCATTGTTTCTAGTGAGCAACATGAGTAAACACATTTTGGGAAAAGAAACTTGGCAATAAATCTTGCGTCAACTTTCTATGTAGCTTTGGCCTCAGCGCACTTGGTGAAGTAGTCGATGGTGACAAAGAGTTTCCTTTAACAATTGGGCTAATGGGACTTACGGTTGTATAAATTAGTTATGCACGCTTGTGTGTGGCATTGCTATATTACTAGCACAAATGCTATAAGAGTTTTGGCTATTCAAACTTAGTGTCTGAACAAGATCTAGTGCTTGAGCTATATATTTTTTTTAAAGTGGAAAAGCAAACCCTATTAAATGTATGCACAACTATTAAAAGCTCCTTGGACTATATATTAAATACAATTCTCAAAATACTTATGTCGTGGAAATGGGAGCTACACGTATAAGAGGGGAGATTGCACCAATAGTGTGTATCACATGGTGATGTCTACTCTATCTCATGTTTTATTTTCTGCTCGATCTTTTTGATTTGATTCAAGTCTATGGTTTATGCCTTGATGTATTTGTGAGTTTGATTAATTCTTCAAGAAGTACATAAGGTCCCATGATAATTTAGCCTTTTCAAAAATGGGGTAGCCCAGCCACTATGCTGCTATATTTTTATTGTCATAGATTATTACACAAAATGGGTAAAATACAAAGCTACAAGAAAGGTAGACGCATAATTAACTACTAAGTTTCTTTATGAGTACTCAATTTGGTTGTCCACTTGAACTATTGAGTGACTAAGGTTTGCATTTCATAAATAAGATTGTGGCCTTCTTATTAGAAGAATCTCTTGTGGTGCCTACACTTTATTACACTTAAGCAAATAGGTATGTGTTCACTCAATTTGGTTGTCCATTTGAACTATTGAGTGACTAAGGTTTGTATTTCATAAATAAGATTGTGGCCTTCTTATTAGAAGAAACTCTTGTGGTGCACAAAAACTCTACACTTTATTACCCAATAAGCAAATGGTAAGCATGAACAAAATCTTGTGTTATGATTGAACCCGACGTAAATGATTGGGAGTACAAGCTACCCTCACCATCATGGGCTTATTGTATTGCCTACAAGTTGGCCATCAATAGCATACCATTCTATCTTGCATTCAAACTTAAAGTAATAACATCTTTTATCAAACCTCCAAATAGTAGCTAGGTATTATCTCATGAAAAATCCTCTTACAAAAATACTCATCACTCTTAGCTTTAAAAAAGTGACTCCATGTAATCTATGAAATGAGGTCAAAAAACTACATCGCAAACAATTTGATAATCATCTTAAGGACCATGCAATCTATGAAATGATAGTTAAAAAGCTACATCTCAACCTGAGTGACCAACAACCATCACAAGTAGTTAACAACCATCTTAATACAAAAACTGCATCGAAAGCAATTTGACAATCATCTTAAGGACCATGCAATCTATGAAATAATAGTTAAAAGATACATCCCAAGCAGAGTGACCAACCATCGCAAGTAGTTAACAACCATCTTAATGACAAAATACATGCATGAAGCTTTGGAAAGCAATAGCAAATCCCCAATGGTATTATTGAATCCTTGATGACACTAGTTGATGAGTAGAATTAGCACTAATTAATAATAGAAAGATGAAATGATGATTTTCTTGAATCTCCTCCTTATTTGATCATTTTACTTCAAGTTTTGGTTTGTAGACAGCTTATACCATGATATTGAAGATTCTATCTAAGAGCAATTAGATTGATTCGAAGTAGAGTTGCTAATTTTCATAAGTGAAGACTATGTCTTTGCATTTTTTAATCTGCTCGTCTTGGGTGCTCCTTTGGACAAAATAAGCTCAAATTTCATGATCTTGTTACTCTTACTATAGAGTAACTAAAACTAAGAGTAATTAGAGCAATTTGAAACCATGATGGCGCTTTTTTTTTATTTCACTCCAAATTGTTGCGTTGCATTCGTTGGCTTCGTGCACTTCTTCTCCTTCTAATTGGGCTAAACCTTATCAGGCTAGCTTAGGAATTATGTTGGGAAGGTGTGGCTAAGAGGGTTTTGCAAGATGTTATGTGTGGAGGGAGAACTAATAAAAAAACCAGCAGGAGGTACAGGTGCATTTTTTGCAAGGAAGTGGAATGGTGAAAGGGAGACGGATCATGTTGGTATGCACAGATGACAGCTTGGTTCCAATTGCATGGCTTTAGTATGGATAGGTGATTAGCTAGTAATCACAATTGGATAAAATGATAAGATGAAGCTAATCATGGTAAAAGAGAGTAGATGATGAGCAAAGATTAAGCATGAACACAAAGAAACATGCCTCTGATACCATGTTGGTACCCACAAGATCACATAAGGAGCTATGGAGGATGAAATATCGTCATCACATGGTGGAGTGTGTGTGTGTGTGTGTGTGTGTGTGTGAGAGAGAGAGAGAGAGAGAGAGAGAGAGAGAGAGAGAGAGAACTCAAGTGTTAAGAGATATTGCACAACTTGAATGGTACTCATATGAAAGAATGAATGACCCAAGTACATGCTTTTATAGGGGCCAAGGCCTTTGTCTTTTGACCCTCAATAAGAGGTTTTCACACACAAAAGACACTAGACTCCATACTAACTCCAAAATATCCAACAAACCCCCCTTTTGAGTGATGGTGGGAGCTGCATGCATTGCCTTCAATAGTCTCGTACACCAACACAAGTAGACATAAGACGTGTTCCCCGCTTCAGTTCTAGAGGCCAGTAAGTGTGGCTCAGAGGCTAGTAAGCATGGCTTAAAAGGCTTAGAGGCTTAATAAGCATGGTCTTAGCAAAAGACTCAAAGGTCAGGTCCTACCTTGGGCGAAAAGAAAACCTATAATGGCATACCAAAACAATCCCCCTTGCCTAAAGCAGGGGTAAAAAGGGTATGATGGACACGAGACGCTTATAGAAATAATCCATTACATAATTCAAAAGGATCCAAAAGATAAATAACTCAGATTTTGGGGGACTACCCGGGCAGAGAACCCTTGATGCAAACATAATATAGAAATTAGAAATAAAGGGAGAGTCCCCCCTTGATGACAAATATGGTGAAGAAGATCTTCTTGATGTAGCTCGTAATGTGAATGTAGCTCTTGATCTTCTTTCTGTTGATGTAGATCTTGATGTTGATGTAACCCTTGGTCTTCTTCATCTTTGATTTCATTGTGTAATGAAATCCATGTAGGCAAAGATGGATCATATTCTCAGTGTTATATGAAGCTTCACATGTTGATGATACATATCCCTTCCAGATGATAATGCATTGATGAATCTGCTTAAGGGGGTCTTAGCATTATCAATGGTGAGTGTCATGCACTTATACAATTGATTTGTGAGCATGATAGATGAGGTACATAGAGCATATAAGCTCAAAAATCCCATTGTCCCAAACAATGCCAATACATAGTTATACCCGAATTTGGATTGACAAATTGAGCATTCAAATCAAGGGAAAAATATGATTTGATGCTTTATAGAGGTTTAGCACTACTTTAATGTGAGATATAAGCTCAGAAATCCCATTGTCCTAAACAATGCTAATACATATTTATACCCGAATTCGGATTGACAAATTGATCATTCAAATCAAGGGAAAAATATGATTTGATGCTTTATAGAGGTTTAGCACTAGTTTAATGTGAGATATGAACCACTAATAGCCCTAAAACGTGAGATGATTAGCAGTAATCAAGGTATTAGTGAATGCAATTTTGTGTTAGTTTAGGAGAAAATACCCTAATTTGGAGAGCACCATGGAATGGGAAAATCAAGGGGCTTTCTCAATATGAAGATTTGGAAAGTAATAGCAAATCCCCCAGTGGTATTATTGAACCCTTGATGACACTAATTGATGCGTAGAATTAGCACTAATTACCTCCTTAATAATAAAAAGTTGAAATGACAATTTTCTTGAATGAATCTCCTCCTTATTTGATCATTTTGTTTTAGATAGCTTATACCATGCTATTGAAGATTCTAAGAGCAATTAGATTGATTCGAAGTAGAATTGTTGATTTTCATAAATGAAGACTACATTTTTGTATTTTTGATCTACTCCTCCTGAGTGCTCCTTTGGAGAAAATAAGCTCAAACTTCATGATCTTGTTACTCTTACTATAGAGTAACTACAGCTTAGAGCAATTAAAAACGATCATGGCGCTTTTTATCGATTTTACTCCAAATTGTTACGTTGCATTCGTTGGCTTCGTGCCTTTCTTCTCGTTTGAATTGGGTTGAACCCTATCAGGGCTAGCTTAGGAATGATGTTGGGAAGGTGTGGCTAAGAGGGTTTTGCAAGATGTTATGTGTGGAGGGAGAACCAATAAAAAAACCAACATGGGGTAGAGCTGCGTTTTTGCAAGGAAGTGGAAAATTGGTGAAAAAATGATTAACTACTAATCATGATTGGTTAAAATGATAAGATAAATCTAATCATGCTAAAAGAGAGTAGATGATGAGCAAAGATTAAGCATGAACACGTCGAAACATGGCTCTAATACCATGTTGGTACCCACAAGATCACATAAGGAGATATGGAGGATGAAATATCATCATCGTGGTGGAGAGTGTGTGTGTGTGTGTGTGTGTGTGTGAGAGAGAGAGAGAGAGAGAGAGAGAGAGAGAGAGAGAGACGGAGAGAGTGTGAGAGAGAGATTGCACAACTTGAATGGTACTTGGTTCTCGCCGTTTTCCTTTACATCGGAAAGGCAAGATAGCAATCTGTGGTATCAGACGTGTCGGGCAATGTCGTGGGAGACGTACAGTCACCCACCAGATTTCTCGGGTAAGAACACTAAGTCATTTATGATCATGGGTTCACGCTGAACATAACTCCACAGAGCCACCCTTCACCCTCACTCTCTTAGCTCACTCTCTACACACTCCACTAAACATCTCACACACTTTCTCATGAGCCCATTTTCCTTAACAACGGAAAGGCAAGACATTAGTCTCTGGTATCAGACTCGTCGGGCAATGTCGTGGGAGACGTACAGTCGCCCACCAAAGTTTCTGGGTAAGAACACTAACTCATTTATGGTCACGGGGTCACGCTGAACATAACTCCATAAAGCCACCCTTCATCCTCACTCTCTCAGCTCACTCTCTCCACACTCCACTAAACATCTCACACACTTTCTCATGAGCACACAACATGTTCAGCACAACAGTGATACAACAGACTTAGATAGATAAGACACTCAGAATAACAATAAGATGGAAAACTTGCTTTTAGTTCCATTCCAAAAATATGATAGGTCAATATAGAGCAATTGCCCAAAAGTTCTAGCATTCCTTGAGTGTAATCACACTCTCTAGTTCCATAACACAACTGTCAATTGTAGATGAGAGTGTACAACAATAGCACTCTTCATCGATTTCAGTATCTACCATATTCTTGCCTATCAGTGCACTATCCTCTCATCATCGTACATAGTGACTGGTTGCCCTTTTACACACTGTCTTCTTGATCTTGGCAACGGATCCTTGGTGGTTACAGTTTGTCGCCACCTTCACACATGTGACACCAAGGTGGTGCTCACATGTGTGAAGGTGGCGACGAACTGTAACCACCAAGGATCCGTTGCCCTTTTACACACTGTCTTCTTGATCTTGGCAATGGATCCTTGGTGGTTACAGTTCGTTGCCACCTTCACACATGTGACACCAAGGTGGTGCTCACATCGTGTGAAGTGGGTTGCCGACGCTTTCTGGTGCAACACCTGGCACGCTCGATGCTTAACCTTCTGCTCTTGAACCAGTCTCCCTGACAAATTTATGTTTAAACCTTATAAACATTTTTGGTGGAGTATGGTCCAGGATGTATACGTCATATGAGTAGGTTACATGCTTATGCATCCTCCTTAGTTTTTCTGCCTGCTCTTCTGTGCATCCTAGATCTCTATTGTCGGTCTGTGGTGTCTTTTGATTAAAAAGTCTTATCACTGGTCTAAGTGGGGTTTGCCCTAAAATTTTCTTTTTTGCCATCGGTATGGGTCCAATCAACCTGTGCAGCTTCTTCATATTGTGCTGGATCATCAGTAGGTGAGCTTTTCTCTTTTTTTGCTTTGCGAGTCTCCAATACTCCATTTCCAGACATTGATATTTGTGGGTGGTTGCATTCAAGGTGGGAGCATCCTTCTTCCCTCTAGTGTTTGTGAGAATAAGAATTGCGAGCATAGGTGTTCCGGGGGAAAAGGTTTCTTGACAAGTATTGACATGATCCGGTCTGTATTCTGGAAGTATGGTGGTAGTTCCTTGTTAGCCCTTAGTAGCTCCGAGAACATTAGATGAGAAGTCTCAAAGAATGGGTTATCCAACCTGGCCCATGGAGCTGCTGAGCTGTTGACTAGCCGGTCTTTGAGTTTCTCATTCTCTTTGTGAAAGGCTTGGTGTGCATCAATCATTTTTTGGATCTCCACCATTAGCTCCCCTCTTGCTTTTTTGGGTACTTCGGGTGACAGCACTGTTGTATTTGTAGTAGCTAGTTCAGCATCGGCCTTTACTTTTGCAAGTTCTGCTTGAGGGTTGGCCACTTCTTCCTTTGCTTCCCTTAGCTCTGTTTTCCATTCTGGCCTTGTCTTCTGCATTTGCTGCACCTTCTTGCTGCACCTTCTCTACCATCTGTCTTGCCTCCTCTATTTGAATCTGGAGAGTGGTCTTGTAGCTTTCCCACTCTCCGGGTCCTTCTTCCCTGAACTGAATCTCCTTTTCCATACAGTGCTGCAGCTCTAATTCCAGCGTGTTTAGCTCACTGATGGTGTCCAGTTTAAATTTTGCACTTCTTTCCGCCTTTTCTTATAATCCTCTGCCTGATCCCTGGTCGTATCTCTTTCTTGGAGGGCTTCTCTCAATATATCTACATACTCTCTGGAGGGTGTGGCGTCCTACGATTCCTACTGTAACGCCTTATTTCTTTCTACCAACTTCTTGGCCTCCTTCTCCCAGTGTTCCGCCTTCAAAGTGATGGCCTTCAGAGTTTGTGCCAGATCATGGTCTTCATTATCTACTAGTTTTCCTTTTCTTGAGGTGGTTGTTTTGGGGGATTGTTGACCTGCCAGCTGTTGCTGTTGTGACTGCTGTTGAAGTTGTTGTTGTTATTGAGGTTGTGATTCCATGTCCACATCATCATCTTTATCCGGGTCATGAATGACCTATTGCAGCTTGCACGCTATGTGTTTATGAATCTCTATTAGGACTTGTAGTGCATGACCCCATACCTTACTAAGTTTGGCCTTTGTTGTATTTAGCATTGTTGCTTTGGTGTCTAGTGGGAGGCATAGAACTTCCTCTTCTTCTTGGTTTTTCAGGGCTTGGACTTCAGTTTGGGTGATTGCCAACACTGTTGTGCTATATCCACCAGCAATTCATCCTTTAGCCCTTGGATAGTGTCTTCCCAGACCTTTGATGGTTTCCTTGCTTTAGCTAATTCTATGCGTAGTCTCTCCGATTGAGCTTGAAGCAAGTGCCTTTGATGAGGGTTTTGATCTTCCCCTTACTCAGCTCCTTTTGTTGCACTAGGGCCCTTCTTGCCACGGCAATCTTTTTCTATGTTTCCTTGTTTTATTGTGCCATCATCTGAGCTTTGTTCTCCAATTCTTTGGCTTTGGTCATGGCATTTACTAGCATCCCATGCTGTTTGTGATTCCGGGCACACGTATCATTGATTATGTTCTTGGCCTTCTTCTCAAACTCTTCCACAAATAAGAGGGCTTGTGAGAGGATGTTATGGGCTATAGACATTAGCCCTATGTTTATGTGCAGCTGCTGGCTCTGCTGGGAAGCCTTACTTCCAGTTCTTTGGGTAGCTTGAAATTGTGGCTTGGTCCTTCTTGCACCTTCTGAGCCAGATTTGCTACCCAAGGTTGTGTTTCTGCTGATATCACCACTTATGTCCTTATGGGATGTTTCCCCTTTTAAGTTTCCTCTTTCTTCCTATGTTGTTTCCCTTCTTTCCTTTTCCTCTCTTCTTCGTCCTTCCTTCTCTTTTCTTCTTCTACCTTCTTGTTCTTTTCTTCTTCTTCCAGCTTCTTCTGCCCTTCTTCCTCCATAGCTTCCTGTTTCTGTTTCTCCTTTAGCTCCCTTCTTCCTCCAGCATTTCTTCATCTACCATGTGCTTCCTCTTCTTGCTGGCTCTTTGAGCGATTTTTTGTCATTCCTCTTCATCCTTGTCAATGTTATCCTCAAATGAACTGAAGGTGACCTTTACAGCTTTTGAGGATCCTTCAGTCTCCTTGTATCAGTGTTTGACATGTACCTCTCCTGTGTAGCGATCCATAGACCTGGCAGCCTGAGTGATTGCTCGCAAGTGTGCATGTACCACTATGGGCTATTTCTCCTTAGCCCAGGTGGATGCCCTCTTCGTCAAATTTTCTTTGTAAATGGCAGCCCAATTTATTTTTCCCCTTTCTTCTACTACTCTGAGCAGCCTGTAGTTTTTGTTTGACGTGTCCTCCATCTTGCCCATAAACATGATGTTTTGCGAGAAGAACATGAACTGCTCCTACCGGGTTTCATCTGCCACATCCTTTATCTGATGCATGTTCCCAATTTTAGGGATTTCTTCTTTGACTCGGTTTCAGATTTGTGTCTGTCGCACCATCCATTGGTAACCCTAGTGTTGCATGATGCACTGCAAGCTTCAAAACTTTTATGGACTCCTTCCCCTTTGTGTGAACTATATTTGTCTCTAGAAAATGATTTATTAGTTTCTCCCCATCCTCGGGGTCCTGCAGCTCTTCCCATTGGTGCTCTAGCAGTTTATCAAATCCACACTTCCTTGCCCACTCCTAATGTTCCTTTCTCCTCACATCAGGCATAGTCATGGGCATGTAGAGGCTCTTTTTAGGCTTTTTGTCTAACCTTTGGGGCTTGTTGATCTTCGGCATGGTGATGTCTTCAGAGAGGGTGCTGCAGATGGGTGCGACAGATGTGAGCAAGAGAACCGATTCGAATGTCCATTTTTTGGCTCCTTGTGTTCTTTTTTGCTATGTTTTCTCCTTTTTGCTTCCTTTTTTGGGATATTGTGATTTTTAGCTTCCCACTTTTCGATGTGATATGACCCTTGATATAATTCAAGGCTGTTGCCTCCTCAGCTTAATGGTATTAAAGTGTTTTTACTGTCTTCCCATCTTTTCATTTGCTAGTGGGGTCTTAATGATGTTGTGGCACCTATCCTCCATGCAGTTGCTCATGCCGACATCATGGCTTTTTGAGATATTGACATGGATCAGGTTGGCGCCTCCTTGGTCACTTGCTTTTTTATTGTCTTGGGTTTGGTAGGTTGTGGAGTTCTGAGGTTTTACAGCATGGCCACCCTTGTGGACTAGCCATTTTTATGGGGCTTCATGGTCTTTTGAATTTTCTGCATCTACTCCCACTAGTGAGATCATGCCACAACAAATGCTCCGGATTAGCTCTTGCTCTTCCACTGTAATTACTTACGGGGTGGCCTTTATATTTTCTCATCTTGAAGCCGTTCACTATTTTTGGAAAGAGTGTACCATCTAAGTTTTCTAAGGTGAAGGCATTTTGGCTGATTGGGTCACCAAATGGACCAATCCACCATATTTTGAATTTTTTGAGGTGAGGTCCTAACTTGGAATTGTAGATCAATACCAGATCTCCTTTCTCAAAAATCATGTGCTTGAGATGCCTATCAGTCCAAGCCATTCTTTGTCGCTATACTATCTTCGCCCCCCTCAGTGAGCTTATTTGCCTTTCTTCTTCTAAGGTTAGGAGTTCTTGTATTCTGATCTCCTGGGACTCTTCCATTAGTAGTTTTTCTTGAATAGCTACTCTCAGACTGGGCACCACAAATTCCATGGGCATAATTGCTTCCAACCCATAGACCAGTTTGAATGGTGTTTGCCCAATTGAGACTTTGTAGGATGTACGGAATGCCCATAGGGCTACATCCAGCATCTGGTCCCAATCATTTTTGTTAGCCTTTACAATTTTCTTGAGAATTTTAGTCAGAACCTTGTTGGTTGATTCCGCCTGGCCATTGCACTATGGGTAGTAAGTAGGGTGAGGACTTTTTGTGATTGATCATGTATCTCTCCATCAGTCCTTTCATCTCTTTGTTCATGAAATGTGTCCCCTGGTTAGTCATTGACTATTTCTACATGCAACCCATGCCTAGCAATGATATCTTTGAAGAGGAGCTTCACCCTTTCTTTTGTAGAGTTTCTCTTTACAGCTCTAGCTTCCAGCCACTTGGTGGAATAATCACTGGTGGCCATAATGATGTACTCACATTCGTTGCTGCATTGCCTTCAATAGTCCCGTACACACCAACACAAGTAGACACAAGACGTGATCCTGCTTCAGACCTAGAGGCCAGTAAGCGTGGCCCACAGGCTAGTGAGTGTGGCACAAAAGGCTCAGAGGCTTAACAAGCATGGTCTTGGCCAAAGACTCAGAGGTTAGGTCCTATCTCGGGTGAAAAGATAACCTATATCGGCATACCAAAACAACCCCTCTTGCTTCAATCAGGGGCAAAAAGGGTATGATGGACAGGAGACTGCTTAAGAGAGTCTTAGCGTTATTAATGGCAAGTGACTTCCACTTGTACAATTTATTTGTGAGCATGATAGATGAGGTACATGAAGCATATAAGCTCAGAAATCCCATTGTCCCAAACAATGCTAATACAGATTTATATCTGAATTTGGATTGACAAATTGATCGTTGAAATCAAGGGACAAATATGATTTAATGGTTTATAGATGTTTAGAAACACTTTAATGTGAGATATGAGACACTAATGGCCCTAAAAACCTCAGATGATTAGCATTAATCAAGGTATTAGTGAATGCAATTTTTTGTTAGTTGAGGAGAGAAAATACCCTAATTTGGAGAGGACCGTGGAAGGGGAAAATCAAGTGGCTTTCTCAATACGAAACTTTCAAAAGCAACAACAAATCCCCAATGGTATTATTGAACCCTTGATGACCCTAATTGATGAGTAGAATTAGCACTAATTACCTCCTTAATAATAAAAAGTTAAAATGATGATTTTCTTTTGAATCTCCTCCTTATTTGATCATTTTGCTTTAAGTTTTGGTTTGTCAAGAGGTTATACCATGTTATTGAAGATTCTAAGAGCAATTAGATTGATTCAAAGTAGAGTTACTGATTTTCATAAATAAAGATTGCGTTTTTGCATTTTTTATATATGCTCCTCCTTGGTGCTCCTTTGGATAAATTTAGCTCAAACTTCATGATATTATTACTCTTACTATAGAGTAACTACAACTAAAACAAATTAGAGCAATTCGAAACGATGATGGCGGTTTTTTTAATTTTACTCCAGATTACTGTGTTGCATTCGCCGGCTTCATGCACTTATCTCTTTCGAATTGGGCTAAAGCCTATCAGGGCTAGCTTAGGAATGATGTTAGGAAGGTGTGTCTAAGAGGGTTTTGCAAGATGTTATGTATAGAGGGAGAACCAATAAAAAAACCAACAAGGGGTGGAGTTGCGTTTTTGCAAGGAAGCTCAAAAATGGTAAAAAAGAGATTAGTTACTACTCATGATTGGTTAAAATGATAAGATAAATCTAATCATGCTAAAAGAGATTAGCTAATGAGCAAAGATCAAGCAGGAACATCGAGAAACATGGCCCTCATACCATGTTGGTACCCATAGGAACACATAAGGAGCTATGGAGGATGAAATATCGTCACATCATGATGGAGTGTGTGTGTGTGTGTGTGTGTGTGTGAGAGAGAGAGAGAGAGAGAGAGAGAGAGAGAGAGAGAGAGAGAGAGAGAGAGAGAGAGAGAGAGAGAGAGAGAGCTCAAGTGTGAGAGAGATTACACAACTTAAATGGTACTGATATGAAAGAATGAAGGACCCAAGTACATGCTTTTATAGGGGCCAAGGCCTTTATCTTTTAACCCTCAATAAGAGGGTGTTCACACCACAAAAGACACTAGACTCCATACTAACTCCAAAATATCCAGGGAGAGAACCCTTGATGTAGCTTGTAATGTCAATGTAGCTCTTGATCTTCTTCGTGTTGATGTAGATCTTGATGTTAATGTAGCACTTGGTCTTCTTCATCCTTGATTTCATTATGTAATGAAATCCATGTAGGCAAAGAGATGAATCTTATTTTCAAAAATATATGAAGCCTGACAATTTGATCATGCATATCCCTTCCAGATGATAATGCTTTGAATCTGCGTAAAGGAGTAGCGTTATCAATGGCAGTGCCTTGCACTTGTACAATTGATTTGTGAGCATGATAGATGAGGTACATGAAGCATATAAACTTAGAAATCCCATTGTCCCAAACAATGCTAATATAGATTTACACCCAAATTTGGATTGATAAATTGAAATCAAGGGACAAGTATGATTTGATGCTTTTTAGAGGTTAGCAACACTTTAATGTGAGATATGAACCACTAATGGCCCTAAAAACCTCAGATGATTAGCACTAATCAAGGTATTAGTGAATGCAATTTTTTGTTAGTTGAGGAGAAAATACCCTAATTTGGAGAGCACCGTGGAAGGGGAAAATCAAGGGGCTTTCTCAATATGAAGCTTTGGAAAGCCACAACAAATCCCCAATGGTATTATTGAACCCTTGATGACACTAATTGATGAGTAGAATTAGCACTAAATTACCTCCTTAACAATAGAAAGCTGAACTGACGATTTTCTTGAATCTCCTCCTTATTTGATCATTTTGCTTTAAGTTTTGGTTTTGTAGAGAGCTTATACCATGCTATTCAAGATTCTAAGAGCATTTAGATTAATTCGAAGTAGAATTGTCAATTTTTATAAAGACTACGTTTTTGCATTTTTTGATATGCTCCTCCTAGGTATTCATTTGGACAAAATACGCTCAAACTTCATGATCTTGTTACTCTTACTATAGAGTAACTACCTCGAAGAGCAATTCGAAACGATGATGGCACTTTTTTAAAAATTTACTCCAGACTATTGCGTTGCATTCGTCGGCTTCATGCACTTTTTCTCCTTTGAATTAGGCTAAACCTTATCAGGGCTAGCTTAGGAATGACATTGGGAAGGTGTGGCCAAGAGAGTTTTGCAAGATGTTATGTGTGGAGGGAGAACCAATCAAAACACAAGTAGGGGGTAGAGCTGTGTTTTTGCAAGAAGTGGAAAAATGGTGAAAAAGTGATTAGCTACTAATCATGATTGAGTAAAATGATAAGATGAAGCTAATCATGCTAAAAGAGAGTAGATGATAAGCAAAGATTAAGCATGAACATAGAGAAACATGGCTTTGATACCACGTTGGTACCCACAGGATCACATAAGGAGCTATGGAGGATGAAATATCGTTCATCATGGTGGAGCCTGTGTGTGTGTGTGTGTGTGTGTGTGTGAGAGAGAGAGAGAGAGAGAGAGAGAGAGAGAGAGAGAGAGAGAGAGAGAGAGAGAGAGAGAGAGAGAGAGAGAGAGAGAGAGATTGCACAACTTGAATGGTACTCATATGATTTTAACCCTCAATAAGAGGGTGTTCACACCACAAAAGACACTAGACTCCATAATAACTTCAAAATACCCAACAAACCCCCCTTGAGAGTGATGGTGGAGCTGCATGCATTGCCTTCAATAGTCTCATACACCAACATAAGTAGACACAAGACATGTTCCCCGCTTCAGACCTAGAGGCTAGTAAGTGTGGGTAAGAGGATAGTGAGGGTGGCATAAAAGGCTCAGAGGCATAACAAGCATGGTCTTGGCGAAAGACTCAGAGGTTAGGTCCTACCTTGGGCGAAAAGACAACCTATATCGGCATACCAAAACAACCCCCCTTGCCTAAAGCAACAAAGGGCAAAAATGGTAGGATGGACAAAAGAAGAAATAACCCATTACATAATCTAAAAGGATCCAAAAGATAAATAACTCGGATTTTGGGGGACTACCCGGGCAGAGAACCCTTGTTGATGCAAACATAATATAGAAATTAGAAATAAAAGGAGAGTCCCCCCTTGATGACCAATATGCTGATGATGAAGATCTTCTTGATGTAGCTCATATTGTCAATGTAGCTCTTGATCTTCTTTGTGTTGATGTATATCTTGGTGTTGATGTAGCCCTTAGTCTTCTTCATCCTTGATTTCATTGTAAAATGAAATCCATGTAGGCAAAGATGGATCATATTCTCAATGTTAAATGAAGCCTCGCATGTTGATGATGCATATCCCTTCCAAATGAAAATGCATTGAATCTGCTTAACGGGGTCTTAGCATTATCAATGGATAGTGTCTTGCACTTGTACAATTGATTTGTGAGTATGATAGATAAGGTACATGAAGCATATAAGCTAAAAAATCCCATTGTCCTAAACAATGTTAATATAGATTTATACCCGAATTGGGATTGACAAATTGATCATTGAAATCAAGGGACAAATATGATTTTATGCTTTATAGAGGTTTAGAAACACTTTAATGGGGGATATGAGCCATAAAAACCTCAAATGATTAGCATTAATCAAGGTATTAGTGAATGCAATTTTCTATTAGTTGAGGAGAAAAAAAAACCATAATTTGGAGAGCACCGTGGAAGGGGAAAATCAAGGGGCTTTCTCAATATGAAGCTTTGGAAAGCAATAGCAAATCCCCAATGGTATTATTGAACCTTTGATGACACTAATTGATGAGTAGAATTAGCACTAATTACCTCCTTCTTCATATAATAGATAGCTGAAATGATGATTTTCTTGAATCTCCTCCTTACTTGATCATTTTGCTTTAAGTTTTGGTTTGTAGAGAGCTTATACCACCCTATTGAAGATTCTAAGAGCAATAAGATTGATTCAAAGTAGAGTTGCTGATTTTCATAAATGAAGACTGCGTTTTTGCATTTTTTGATCTTCTCCTGCTGGGTGCTCCTTTAGACAAAATAAGCTCAAACTTCATGATCTTGTTACTCTTACTATAGAGTAACTACAGCTAAGAGCAATTCAAAACCATGATGGCACTTTTTTTTATTTTACTCCAGATTGTTGCATTGCATTTGCTAGCTTCGTGCACTTCTTCTCCTTCGAATTGGGCTGAACCCTATTACGGCTAGCTTAGGAATGATGTTGGGAAGGTGTGGCTAAGAGGGTTTTGTAATATGTTATGTGTGGAGGGAGAATCAATAAAAAAACCAGCAGGGGGTAGAGTTGCATTTTTGCAAGGAAATGGAAAAATGGTGAAAAAGTGATTAGCTACTAATCATGATTGGTTGAAATGATAAGATGAAGCTAATCATGCTAAAAGAGAGTATATGATAAGCAAAGATTAAGTATGGACACAGAGAAACATGGCTCTGATACCATGTTGGTACCCATAGGATCACATAAGAGCTATGGAGGATGAAATATCGTCATCATGGGTGGAGGTTGTGTGTGTGTGTGTATGTGTGTGTGAGAGAGAGAGAGAGAGAGAGAGCTCAAGTGTGAGAGAGATATTGCACAACTTGAATGGTACCCAAGTACATGATTTTATATGGGCCTTCAAGGCCTTTGTCTTTTGACCCTCAATAAGAGGGGAGGGTGTTCACACCACAAAAGATACTAGACTCCATTCTAACTCCAAAATATCCAATAAACCCCCCTTTTAGAGTGATGGTGGGAGTTGCATGCATTGCCTTCAATAGTCTCATATAGCAACACAAGTAGACACAAGACGTCTTCCCCACTTTAGACCTAGAGTCCAGTAATAAGCGTGGCTCAAAGGCTAGTAAGTGTGGCACAAAAGATTTGGAGACTTAACAAGCATGGTCTTGGCGAAAGACTCGGATGTTAGGTCCTACCTTAGGCAAAAAGACAACCTATATCGGCATACCAAAACAACCCCCCTTCCCTAAAGTAGGGGCAAAAGGGGTATGATGGACAAGAGACTCTTATAGAAAGAAGCCATTACATAATCCAAAAGGACCCAAAAGATAAATAACTCAAATTTTGGGGGAATACCTGGGCAGAGAACCCTTGACGCAAACATAATATGGAAATTAGAAATAAAGGGAGAGTCCCCCCTTGATGACCAATATGTTGATGAAGATCTTCTTGATGTAGCTCGTAATGTTAAAGTAGCTCTTGATCTTCTTTTTGTTGATCTATGTAGATCTTGATGTTGATGTAGCCGTTGGTCTTCTTTTTCCTTGATTTCATTGTGTAATGAAATCCATGTAGGCAAAGATGGATCATATTCTCAATGTTATATGAAGCCTGACATGTTGATAATGGATATCCTTCCAGATGATAATGCATTGAATCTGCTTAAGGGGGTCTTAGCGTTATAAATGGAGAGTGTTTTGCACTTGTACAATTGATTTGTGAGCATGATAGATGAGGTACATGAAGCATATAAGCTCACAAATCCCATTGTCCCAAACAATGCTAATACAGATTTATACCCAAATTTGTATTGACAAATTGATCATTGAAATCAAGGTACAAATATGATTTGATGATTTTTAGAGGTTTAGCAATACTTGAATGTGAGATATGAACCACTAATGGCCCTAAAAACCTTATATGATTAGCACTAATCAAGATATTAGTGAAATTAATTTTTGGAGTGCATTGTGGAAGGGGGAAATCAATGGGCGTTCTCAATATGAAGCTTTGGAAAGTAACAGTAAATCCCCAATGGTATTATTGAACCCTTGATGACACTAATTGATGAGTAGAATTAGCACTAATTACCTCCTTAATAATAGAAAGCTGAAACGACGATTTTCTTGAATCTTCTCCTATTTGATCATTTTGCTTTGAGTTTTGGTTTGTAGAGAGCTTATACCATGCTATTGAAGATTTTAAGAGCAATTAGATTGATTCAAAGTAGAGTTGGTGATTTTCATAAATAAAGACTACGTTTTGTCATTTTTTGATCTGCTCCTCGTCGTAGGTGCTCCTTCGGACAAAATAAGCTCAAACTTCATGATCTTGTTACTCTTACTATATATATATATAGTAACTACAACTAAGAGCAATTAGAGCAATTCGAAACGATGTTGGCACTTTTTTTTAATTTTACTCAAGATTGTTGCGTTGCATTTGTCGGAGTCGTGAACTTTTTCACCTTTGAAATGGACTGAACCCTATCAGGGGTAGCTTAGGAATGATGTTGGGAAGGTGTGGTTAAGAGGTAAAATTTTAAAGTAAATCTAAGAAATAATGTTTTCGCTTGTTAATATTATGTTGAATGAACTTCAAAAATTGAAAACTTATAAATTGAATTGGAATTTATAGATGGATACCCCGAATCTATCTGGCATTCCTAAACTCTTCCAGAGTCAGGATATGATAGCCTTTACATTCGAGCACCTCATCAACTCTGCTACAATCCGAGTAAGCAGAGTGAGACTCACAAATCATTTTGAGAGTCTTTATTTTCCTGATCCTCTTGAGCAACGTTGGTATATGTGGTTCTGTGGAGGACGATGTATTAATGTTAGTACCAGTCAGCGTCAGAGGCTCAGGCAAAATATTTCCTTAGCCACCATGATTTTGATAAGGCTAGGGCTTGTTGTTCAGCATGTTCAACTCTTTGATCATTCACCCAGGAACTTCTGAATTTCATGCCGAGTTTTTAGGCTTCTTAGCCGCTTTATCCCTAGAAGTAGAATTACAACACCTCTTTCTGTAATGAATCGTATGTACCATGGCATGTCTCCTTCACAGTTTCGCTTCTTTATGCGTATACGATTAAGGTAGTGATTTTGGGAGCCGTGATGCTCTATGTATATATCGAAAACTTTTGTTAATAAATGATGTTTGGCAAAAAAAATTCCAAATTGTTTTCATGATTGTGAATATGGTAATTAAAATTATCAGAGTAAATCTTGTTTCATGATGTATGATAAAATAATTATCTGTTTAAAGAATAAATCGTAAAAATTAAATAATCATAAATATGTTGTCAAAGTTAAGTTGACAAAAATCTCGTTTTGTCAGAGTCATGAGGCGCGCGGCCCATGCAAGGCAACCAGATCCTCTAACCGATGAGATGAAGAGTTAGATAATAATCATAAATCTGTTGGTCAAAGTTAAGTTAACAAAAATCTCGTTTTGTCAGAGTCATGAGGCGCGCGGCCTATGCAAGGCAACCGGATCCTTTTAACTGATGATGAAGAGTTAGATCCGGATGTTTGAAAAGCCCTGCACAGATCCCAACTTGGTCCCTTCAAGGGTGAAGGGGAGCAATTAGGTGAAGAGTTAGATCCGGATGTTCGAAAAGCCCTGCACAGATCTCAACCTGGTCCCTTCAAGGGTGAAGGGGAGCTGTTAGGTGAAGTAGTGGAAAAGTGGATTGAGGCAATGGAGGAATACTTTGATGTAACTGGCTATAATGAGAGAAGCAAGATGGCTCTTGCTAGGTTAAAGATTGTGGAAACGACTAGGGTCACTTGGAGGAATCACTGCGAGACTAACTATCTCGACCGGAATACCCAGACCTGGACCAATCTTAAAGCTTACCTCAGAAAGAGGTTTTGTCCTCTGGGCTTCCTTAAAACTAAAATGAATGAGTTCTTGGAACTAAAGTAGGATAGTCGGACAATTGAAGAGTATCATCAAGCTTTTGCCCTTCTCAAATATTCTCCACAATTGAATGAAGAGCAGCTGATGGGGCCAGGTTCATTCGAGGAATGAACGAGCCATTGGACACCTTAGTAAAGAATGCCAAACTTGTCTCAATGGCCGAAGTAGTAAGAATGGCAAAAGACTTTGCCAAAGCCTTTGTTGTTAAGGTCCTGCCAAAGCCTGCACCCTCTAACTTTAAAAGATTCCAAACATCGGGAAGTACTTCAAACTTTCCTCCCCCAAAGAGGCAGCAAGGCCCAATTCAGAATCAGGATGCAGGAAGATTCAAAAGTGAAGGAAGACCCTTCCCCCAAAATACTTTCTCAGGAGGCCCACCTCTTTCAAGGATTCAGAGGGATGAGAAGTGAGAACCAATGTTTTGGATGCCAGTTTGGTCACCAGCTGAAAGACTGCCCGACTCCTGCCATGTCAAGGGGACAGGGAAGTCAAGGACCGAGAGTGTAGAGATCAGGCCCTTCCTATTAGTCAAATCAGCCATCTCGCCCAAATCAGGGAAATCCCAAGAGAACTCTAGCTCAGCCGTCTACCTCTGTCTAGAGTAGCCTCAGAACTCCTTCTGAGAACAACTGGGGCAACCAAAGAGAAAGAGTTCCGCCTCAGACTGCACAGCAGAGCCAGAGCAATCACATTAGCAAAAGTAGTGGAAGAAGAAAGAGGACAGATTTATGCAGCAATTGAAAACCAAGGGCCAAACCGTCAATTCTCTGTCATTCATACTCCAGCTGAGTAGTATCAGGGTAAGCCTTTTAAGCTTTTGATTGATTCAAGCAGTACTCATTCTTTCATTTCCCCTGGATGCTTGCATAAGCTAGTCTTAGATCAAAAATCAAGGAAGCCCATGCAAGTTGAATTGGCAAGTGGGAAGATTCTTTTCACTCACCTTGAGACAGATCGTATTCAGTTCAATCTAGATGGGAATTTAAGTGGCTGTCAGTTCAGAGTTACACCTTTGGGAGTTTTCGATGAGATCCTTGGAATGGATTGACTCCATAAAAATCAAGCTGACATTCACTGTCATAATGGAACCATTTCCTTCCGTGACCTCCATGGAAATAAAGTTCAAGGAACCGGAATCTCAGGATCCCCAAGTCTGCAGAGTTAGTAAAGGCTTCTAAGTTACTAAAAGGACTTAGAAAGAAGCAGCTTATTTATGTTGTCAAAATGAATCTAGTAGACACAAAGTTAAAGGCTAAAGAACTAGAATGGTTAAGTGAATATGATGATTTATTCCCAGTAGAGCTAATAGAGATGCCTCCAATTCAGGAAGTAGATCATGTGATAGAATTGACCCCCGGAGCTCAGTGAGACGAGTAGCCCTGCGCACGTACAAAATGCCAGTTCTTGAAGCCATCAAACTCAAAGAACAGCTTAGACAGCTGTTAGAACAAGGGTTTGTAAGACCCAATGTTTCACCTTGGGGTGCGCCAGTTCTCTTTCAAAAAAAGAAAGATGGAACGCTAAGACTCTGTGTGGACTACAGATGTCTCAATCAGCAGGGCAGACAGTTAAGAATAAGTATCCTATCCCCAGAATTAATGAGCTTCTGGATAGGCTAAGTGGAGCCCAGATCTTCACAAAGATAGATCTCAAATCAGGGTATTATCAGATCAAGATTAATGAGCATGATATCCCAAAGACAGTCCATCAATACTCGGTATGGGCATTATGAATTCACTGTCATGCCGTTTGGATTGACAAATGCCCTAGCTACATTCAATCGCCTAATGCAGGACATTCTCAGAGAATACTTGGATGATTTTGTTCTTGTTTTCTTTGATGATATTCTGATTTACTCAAAGAATGCAGCTGACCATGAAGCTCATGTTAGAAAAGTTCTTGAGATCCTAAGGAAGCACCAACTCTTTGCAAAAAAAAGCAAATGCACTTTCTCTGCCGACCATGTTGAATACTCGGGCTTTCTGGTATCCAAAGATGGAATTTCTCCAGATTCTGCTAAACTCCAAGCAGTCATAGATTGGCCTGAACCAAAAACAGTGAAAGAAGTCAGAGGATTCTTGGGATTGACTGGTTGGTATAGAATTTTTATACCAAAGTATGCTCTCATAGCTTCCCCCCTGACTAATCTTCTCAAGAAGAATATCCCGTTTCAATGGTCTGCCAGGTGCCAGAGTGCTTTTGATAAGCTGAAGACCGCCTTGGTAACCAATCCCGTTCTAAAGCTACCATATTTCTCTCTACCCTTTGAGGTAGTAAACTGATGCCAGTGGTTTTGCCATGGGAGGTGCATTCATACAGGAAGGTCATGCAATGGCCTATGAATCTCGAAAACTCAGAACGCATGAGAGGAATTATGCTATCCACGACCTGGAAATACTTTCAGTAATATATGCCCTAAAGTTGTGGAGATATTACTTATTGGGTCAAAGATTCACTTTGATGTGACAGATCATCAGAGCTTAAAGTGGATCTTCACTCAGAAGGATCTCAACATGCGCCAAAGAAGGTGGATGCAGACCCTGCAGGAATTTGATTTTGAAATCAAGTACCGCCCAAGCGAAGAAAATGTGGTAGCAGATGCCCTCAGTAGAAAAGCCTCCTTGCTTGAAATTACTGTAGTGTCAAATCCTTTGATTATTGAAGCAAGTGAGAAGATCATGCAGGATAGATTCTTTGGCCCTATTGCTACCCTACTTATGCAGGAAAGCAAAACTCCATAGGAGTTGAACCGAGTTCAAGGGTACAGCCTGGATGATGGAGTTATGTACTATAATCACAGGCTATGCATTCCCAAATGATGAGGGAACTAAGGGTCAAATTCTGAATGAAGCCCATGACAGCCTTATTGCAGGACATCCATGTTTCATCAAAACCTACATGTCTGTGAAGAAAAGCTTCTTTTGGCATGGTCTAAAAAAGGATGTGCTTAATCATGTACGTCAATGTCTGACCTGTCAGTCAAGGTTGAGAGAGTAAAAATGCCTGGGAAGTTACATCCATTAGACATCCCCTAGATGAAGTGGGAATGCATCAGTATGGATTTTATTACTGGATTACCCTCAGTGCAATCAGGTTACAACTCCATCTTTGTGGTAGTTGATAGACTAACCAAAGTTACCCATCTAATTCCAGTAAAGAAACCTACACTGCAGTGGATGTGGCCAGAGTGTTCCTCAAAGAAATCTTCAAATTGCATGGCCTACCTAGAAGAATAGTAAGTGATCGAGATCCCAAATTCACGTCAAGATTCTGGACTGCATTTTTTGAAGCAGTAGGAACTTTCTTGGATCTCAGCACAGCTTACCACCCTGAGACCGATGGTCAAACTGAAAGGGTGAACCAAGTAATTGAAGATATACTTCGGTCATGCTGTGGTGGCAGGGAACCCAAGAAGTGGCTAAGCTATGTGCACCTAGTCGAGTTCGCCTACAATGCTTCTTATCACAGAAGTATTGGGATGAGTCCTTTCAAAGCTTTGTATGGACAAGATTGCTTAACTCCATTAACTTGGTCCGACCCATTGATTAGGTTCGAGATGTCCAGACATGCTTGATGACATGGAGCAGCAGATGTAGTTAATTCGCAAAGATATAAAAGTTGCCCAGCATAGACAGAAGTAGTATGCAGATAAGAAGAGGACAGATAGAAAATTCAAAGAAGCAGATATGGTCTTCATTCGAGTATGCCCCAAAAGAAGTTCTCTATCTCTTGGGAAGTACAAGAAGTTATCCCCCAGATATTGTGGACCATATTTGATTACAAAGAAAGTAGGTGACTTAGCCTACGAGCTTCTTCTGCCTCCTCATCTCAAAGTACATAATGTATTTCATGTCAGCCTTCTTAAAAAGTATATACCAAGCCCAAATCATGTGCTTGATGATGAAATCTTAACTTCTTCAACCCAAGGGCAGATGGAACTCCAACCTGAAGAAATCCTTGATGTTCAAGAAAAAGTTATCAGGAACAAAATTCTGAGAGAATTATTAGTCAAATGGAAGTTCTATCCTTTTGAAGATGCCACCTGGGAGAAAGAAGCCGAACTGTTACGAGATTATCCCCAGTTTGCGAGATGAGGACATCTCAAGTTTTTCAAGTGGGAGAGAATGTAAGATTCCTCCCCAGCCTCTCAAGATGTCCAGTATCTTCCCCTATAATCAAATCCCTCTTCAGATATATAAAAGATCTTGTTTCTACCTATTTTGTCTTAGAGAGAGAAAATGTTCTAGAGAGAGATTATTCAGATTTTAGATATTTTTGGATGGAAAAATATCTCTTCTTATTAGAATAAATTCCCCCAAAACAGAAGTTCAAAAAGATTTTCAGAAGGTGCATTAGAAATCAATTTATAATCTGTTCAAAAGGCCTTATCCTAGGGGTCTAGATCTTTTGAAAATTTTAAATTAAGGTTTTGAGGGACCAATCAGATTCATCCAAGTGTGTGGAGGAGATAAATATAAGAAATAAAGAAAATCTCCCCAAAAATGAGTAAATACTCACATAAGATGAAGAGTGGACTAAGGACCAAAGGAAATACTAAAAAAATGAAATTTTGACACCTCAGATGTGGGGATTCCCCCTCATGAAGGAGGCACCTATTTCACATGTGTGGTGGAGTTTTAAATTCCCAAAAATTGAGATATTTCATCTCTCCTCTCTCCTAATTCAAGTCTAGTTCCAAAAAGTAAGCTAAACTGACCCAAAAATGGTCAAAAATTGACCAAACTGATCTGGAAAATTCTAGAATCAGTTTGCTTGGTTAGAAGCTCACTTTTTCCTATAAATAGAAGCCTCCCCCTTTGTTGAATCTTAATAGTGTTTTATGCACTGTTACTCTACTCCTCCCCAGAGCCAAAAACTGTGAATTTCTTAATAATTCATTAGTTTTTGACCTTTCCCTCTTCTAAAGAATTGGTGGCCACTCTTGTTGCAAACAAGAGTAGATCCCTCAAACCATCAAGCCAAAGGAAAGCTCCCAGAATTTCATGTCAGTTAGAAATCCTACTTTTTCTTATTCTTTTAATGGTTTTTTAAAATTTTTGTTATCTTTAAAATGATAATCTGATGCTATGCCTTGCTGGAAAGGCTTTCCCCCTCTCTCATTCTTAAATTCAGTCCTTCTTTATCCTAGTTAAGTAATCAAATTGTTTGAATTAGACTTTTCATATTGTTTCTCTTTTAAAAGTGGAATTTGATTAGTTTAAAATGCTTTAAGGGATAATTTTTAAGTATATTAAGAATAGAAAAATTTGAAAAATGGTCAGCCATACAAAGGAGGTTATGCTGAAATTTTGTAAAATAAGTATTACCTTTTATTATTCAAAAAGAGTAATCCCCATCGTTTGTGTATTCTAAAAGTGTTATTTTCATTCTATGCATAGGAAAATGCATAGTAAAAATATTTTTATTACAAAAGTGTTATTTCTATTAGATTTAAATTCAGAGGGATCCCACAAATGGCCCTAAAAACCTCAGATGATTAGCACTCATCAAGGTATTCGAGAATGCAATTTTCTGTTAGTTGAGCAGAAAATACTCTAATTTGGAGAGCACCATGGAAGTGGAAAATCAAGGGACTTTCTCAATATGAAGCTTTGGAAAGAAATAACAAGTCCCCAATGTTATTATTAAACCCTTGATAACACTAATTGATGAGAATAATTAGCACTAATTACCTCCTTAATAACAAAAAGCCATAAATGATGATTTTTGTGAAGTGCACTCACCATTTGCATCCATTTAAACTTCATTTAGGACTTATAATAGTGAATTTCAAGAAATTACAACAAACTATTTTTACTATTTTTGGCTCACAAAACCTCTTCGAATGCATTTAAAAGGTGCTCAAACCCATCCAACATAGAGGCGAGCTGCCATGTTACTGCATTTTGAGGTAACCCCCTCCACTTCATAAGGTATTCACACATAAAGACGGTTGCGAGTACCTTCTCTCTCTCTCTCTCTCTCTCTCTCTCTCTCTCTCTCTCTCCCAACACTTTTTCAAGAATGTACTCCACCATGCCATCTTCACTCATAGGTGGAATCTCATCCAAGACTTGCACTTCCGGCCCCACATATGCCTTTAAGTGTGACACATGGAAGACATTATGTATCTTGGTAGTGGATGGAAGTAGCAATTAATAGGCCACTTCACCAACTCTTCTCAACACCTTGTATGGACCATAAAATCTGTGTGTAAGCTTTGTGTTGGTGTTCCAATTGTGGGAACCATACCGAGTTTTGGGTATCCTCAAGAACACAAAATCTCCCTCTTTGAAATCCAATGGTATTTGGTGTGCATCTTCATAATGCTTCATCTTCTTTTGAGACTTGATGTTCTCCTTTCATGTTTGCAAAAAGAGAGCTTTCATCCTTTCCACTTCATCCAGTGTATGGGGATTCACATTATCATGCTTAAATGCCACAATTGGCGCATGCACCTTGTAGCTATATATAGCCTCAAAAAGTAACATTCCAATTCTCACATAACATATGCTATTGTAAGAAAATTTTTCCTAAGTGCAACCATTCATCCCATGCATGTTGCATCTCATGCCTCAAGTAGTAAGTCTCAAGCCCCTTGTTGGCCCTTTTAGTTTGACCATCGGTTTCTTGGTGATGATAGGCCATACTTAGAGTCAATTTAGTGCCCATGCTCTCAAACGAGGTATGCCAACATGTGCCCATGAACTTCACATCTTGATCATTCACTATTTGTTATGGCATACCATGCATCTTGATCACTCACTATTTGTTGCGGCATACCATGCACCTTGGACACATATTCCATGAATTGGGTGCAACCATGGATGCCGAGTATCTCACTTATATTGGCACAAAATGGGTAACTTTTGTCAATTAATCAACCACAGCATAGATGCTATCCCATCCTCTCTTGGTAATGAATTCTTTTGTAATGTGCATCCACTTACCATCCGGAGGGCTGAAGTAAACTGCTGTGCTTTTGTGTGGGATCCTTGTTGAGTTGACATGGCATACATTTGGAGACATATTCCTTAACATCCCTCCATTGACCATTTCAATGAAAGCTCTTCCTTTTAGCATCATAGGTTTTGAACGGGGGGATTTATATTGGTGAATATTTTCTAGTGAGTCCTTTTTTTGGAATCGGGCGAGCGGATTCCAAAAAGATACCCTCCCCCCCTCCACGAAGAGAGAGAGACAGAGGGGTGAAGACATTTGGAGAGAGTTTCATGACATAATTATTTGAGAGGGAGAGGGGGATAAAGAGCCAAAGGGAGTGAAAACAGAAAAACATGACAACATCACATCCTCTACATCGAGGTTATAGCTTCAAATTGAAAATAAAACCAAGTTCATTCAGGTACGACTTCCAAATACAGAAATGTGAAAACCATAATCTTTACTACTATGGGCCTCGCTTAACCTCCAGGGTGAAGCCTCCAGGGTGAAGGCACAAAGTAAGTGAATGGTGTTTGTACCCTTCCACACTTCCTCTAGCAAGATACGCTTAGATGATTCATCAATAAAATCATGGGCTCGCATATCGTAATTAAGCCCACCACTTTGGCCTTCACTTGAGAAATAGCATCATAATTACTAAGAAGTGGAAAGGATGTGAGACCTTTCCATGCTTGTGCACCATCTATGGTCTTCTGCTTGACATCCACATTGGTGGCCTCCCTCTAGATACGCACCACAAAACTTTAATGCTAATATTTGATGAGGCTATCACAAAAAAAATGAAGGAGGATTTAGGGTGGTGTACTCTACTAATAAGGCTTAGTGGCAATGGTTATTAACAAAGTGCTTTGGAGCTTACCTCTATATTTATAATAGTGGGAGAGGTGTACTCTACTTTTGCAACAAATAAAATAAATATTATTTTTAAATCTTTTTTAATATCAATAATAAAGGCATCTTTCCTTGAATTTCTACACCACAATAATAAAGGCATCTTTGAAACTTTTTTTTGGGAAAAAGCGAGTATGTATTGGAGCACCTTTACCCTGTCTCTTCTCTCTCTTTCTCATTGTTCCCCTCTCATTTATGTAGGATTTCAAGTCGATGAATGCTCGTAACATGAATACCATTGATCATTATATGACAACATTCTACAATACGAGACCTGCTTGAAAATGCAAAACCCATAGCGAGAGGGGGAAGAGGGAGGGAGGGGGGGAGAAAGATATGGCACAATCAAACCCTCTACAATGAGGTTGCTTCCACAGAGGTTACATAGGTCCCAAAATACTATAGGTCAACTGATAATCCATGCATTCAATTATCTAAATTAGGGTAGGTTCTCCTAAGAGACAAGGCTTTGTAAAGCTCAAAGTTCAATAAGATAGGTTGGTGGATGAACATATTATCATTCTGCCCTAAGCCTAGCACACACAAATAAATGAAGTACAAGTTCTTGTATGCAAGATATGGCTTCTTCTTGGATTCTCTATTTGCAAAATCTAGACACGTACAACATGGTTCGTCTTTCACATGCACATCATATTTTCCCATGTGTGCATCATCCCTATGCAATTCAATCTTGAAGACTTCATACTTGGGCTCTAGTCTCTACAATTCTTCTACCACCGTAGCTTTTATTTTCAAAGCACCCTTTATTTTTTTGGCCGGTTCCTGTGATATCAACATGCGGTACTTGACTCTTATGCCATTTTGCATGCTTGAGTCACCAATCTCTGTGTTAGTAGTGGACCCATATGGCAGTTCTTTGGAAGTTTCCATTGTTGAAGAACCTTGAAGCCTCATTGTTACTCGGTGGGGTGGTCATAACACCTTATGTATTCTTGCTCTCCACTTAGTATCCACCTTCCCATAAATGAATATACCTCCTCGTCTATGAGGTTGGTTCTTATAGCAACTGGCCATTTCTTTGGTAGTGAATTGGGATTTGGGTATATGTTGGTGTCCACAATATAGCAATGAAGCATGTGGTTAGGGCGTAGAACCACATCCATTGTCTAATGAGACCATTAGGGTGTTTGCAAGGATGATAGCCTTCAAAAGAACCATGGTGTAGGCACACCCTTTGGGTAGATCTGGCTAAATGTTGCCCACACCTCTTACCCCCACAAGGCATTCTCGCTGTCACATGACCTTGCTACTAATGTATGTCCTTTGGATTGACCGCATTGCTTCATTCACCTTGCGCTCTCTATGATGTGACTTCCGTTGTTCTTTCTGGAGTACTGCTTGTATCATGCTGCTTAAAAGTGATCTTTTGTGGCCTCCCAACATACTTGTGTTCTTGTACATGTGTGTTGTACTCTGGTTGATGCGTGGCCTCATCATCAATGTCAATGACCCCACAGCGGGTGGTCTCTTGTGATGTGCACTTTTTTTGTCACCACCGGGTGAGAGGGGTAGGCACCTTATACATGGGTGTTCCTTCAGTTGCCTAATTAAATGTTCAGACCACTTTGATTGGGCTTGTAGAGCACTGTTCTTTTAGTTTCTCCAAGCTTGGTCCTCTCCCAATTGCATTTTTCATATCGGTAGTACATGCATCGTAAAGATAGATCTTGCATCTATATCCTTCCCCTACAAGCCAGCTTCCTTGCTTGCTTTTTGTAAGGTTTGTTCTTGGGGTATTCGGACCATCATTACTTCTCTCTATTGTTGTCATCATGACGGAACCCTAATGTGCTATGCACACCTCCCACTAGCTCAACCAAGAGTCCATTACTGACATATTCCTATCCATCACATGACCATTGTGGCACCATTGACATATCAATCGAGCCTCCACTAATGCAGCTTCCTTGGTAGGAGCCATGTGCCACTTCTTGCACATTGTTTTGTGCTCTCCTTGAGACGTAATGCACAAATACTTTATTGTGTGGGCAACCATGCTCTGCTCCCAATGAGGCAACACACTTGACCAGCTCTAACTACCTTAATACACTACATTGGTAATATGCTACCTTGGATCATACATATGACAAGCCATGGTCACCCAATCTGATGTTCGTTGGTGTGGTCAAACTATATCCACGCATGTCGCAGGTCACCGAGTTGGTCCATCACATTCTATTCACCAAATCCAATCTTGAAGTAGGTCCAACGGTGGACATCTTGAAAATATAGCACTTCTCACCCTGAGGACCCTTGTCTCAGGAACCTGCTTCTGTGGAAGAAGTTGTAAAGTGCACTCTCGCTTTAGCTTTGTAAGATTCCTCCCCAGCCTCTCAAGAAGTCAAGTATCTTCCCCTGTTATCAAACCCCTCTTCAGAAATTTAAAAGATCTTGTTTCTACCTAGAGAGAGAAAATCTTCTAGAGAGAGGTGATTCAGTTTTTAAATATTTTTGGATGGAAAAATATCTCATCTTATTAAAATAAATTCCCCCAAAACAGAAGTTCAAAAAGAATTTCAGAAGGTGCATTAGAAATAAATTATAATCAAAAGGCCTTATCCTAAGGGTCCAGATTTTATAAAAATTTTAAATTAAGGTTCCTATGGACCATTAAGATTAATCCAAATATAGGGAGGAGGTAAATTGAAGAAATAAAGAAAATCCCCCCAAAAATGAGTAAATCCTCACATAAGATGAAGAGTGGCCTAAGGACCAAAGGAAATACTAAAAAAATGAATTTTGACAAAAGTGAAATTTGATTAGTTTAGAATGCTTTAAACCATTTGGGATAATTTCTAAGTAACTTGAGAATGAAAAAATAAATAAAAAATGGTCAGCCATACAAAGGAGGATATGGCAAAATTTTCTTAAATTTTGTGAAATAAGTTTTATCTTTTATTATTCAAAAAGAGTAATCCCCACCGTTTGTGTATTCTAAAGGTGTTATTTTCATTCTATGCATAGAAAAATGCATATTAGAAATATTTTTATTATAAAAGTGTTATTTCCATTAGAATTAATTTCTATGCATAGAAAGATGTATATTGAATATTTTTTATCATAAAATTGTGATTTTTATTAGATTTAAATTCTATGCATAGAAAGATGCAGATTGGATATTTTTATTATTATAAAAGTGTGATTTTCATTAGATTTAAATTCTATAAATAGAAAGATGCATATTGGATATTTTTTATTATAAAAGTGTGATTTTCATTAGATTTAAATTCTATGCATAGAAAGATGCATATTAGATATTTTTTATTATTATAAAAGTGTGATTTTCATTAGATTTAAATTCTATGCATAGAAAGATGCATATTTGGAAATATTTTTATTATAAAAGTGTTACTTTCACCAATATTGATTTTTATGCATAAAGTGATGCATGAAAGAATTTTTATTATTATAAAAGTGTTACTTTCACCAATATTGATTTTGATGCATAAAATGATGTATAAAAGATTTTTTTTAATTATAAAAGTGTTACTTTCACCAATATTGATTTTTATGCATAAAGTGATGCATAAAAGAATTTTTATTATTATAAAAGTGTTACTTTCACCAATATTGATTTTTATGCATAAAATGATGTGCATAAAAGAATTTTTTTTATTATAACAGTGTTACTTTCACCAATATTGATTTTTATGCATAAAGTGATGCATAAAAGAATTTTATTATTATAAAAGTGTTACTTTCACCAATATTGATTTTTATGCATAAAATGATGCATAAAAGAATTTTTTTCTAATTATAAAAGTGTTACTTTTACCAATATTGATTTTTATGCTTAAAATGATGCATAAAAGAATTTTTTTTAATTTATAAAGTGTTACTTTCACCAATATTGGATTTTATGCATCTTGAGATCAGACTCATTAAACCGTGAGCCTGATTTGAACCAATCGTGTTTGAAAAACCCACTAAAGTCCGTTTGATTAGCTAGTTGGTGGGGTAGTGGCTTACCAAGGCGACGATCAGTAAATTGATGCATAAATGATTTTTATATCAAAATTAGAGTTCTCTTTAATTCTATGAATTTCCATGAATAATTGTAAATGAATAACTAATTACTCTGTGAGAGAAAAATCCTATCGTTTCATATTCACTCGGATAGTAATGAGAGAACTCAGAAAAGAAAACTATCAAAGTTTGAAATTTTAGATAAATGATTAATTTATTCTTCATAGGAATTTGTGATTAGTTTAGAAATCAGTTAAGCAAATATTCAATGAATGAAGTTCAGAATAATAGTAATTGAAATCTCACCCCCTTTCGAGAAAGGTAGTTTAGGAAGGACCTTACCAGACTCGAATCCAGAATCAGACTTTGACCAAGACCAACCTCTTCGTCAGTTTCAAGGAAAGACGATGTGACTAGTTCAGGAAAATACACTCAAATCACCCACCGAATCTGAAACTAAGTTGAGACCCTTTGATTTTGATCTGAGGATCAAGGTTACAGAATTCGAGGAATTTTGTTTGGAATTCAGACCTGCGATCAGAAAGTCTTGGGATATGGATTTAAGATATACTCATTGTATTCAAAAGAAACTCAAAACTCAAAACTTGCATAGAAACCCTGTTTTCTCAAAGAACTGTCTTACACCAGAATGCTGGGAGGGAGCATTTGGTATATGTGTTTTTCTAAGGGAAGTTCGGTTGCAACAGCTGGCGGGGAGTGTTCAAAGGACGGCTCACGTGGCAAAAACCTACCCAGGTCTTGACCAACCTTGGTATGGTGAAAAATGGTGTGCTTCCAGTACGATGGGCGAGGGCCGACGAAGCAGTCCCTGAGTGAAGTGCCAGGACACCTAAGGAGGATCTTGGAAGGTTCTGACCAGGCGACGCACGGGCTCACGGTGCTTAGGACACCCATGCGTATGTCGTGGAAGATATATATGTATGATGAAAAAAAATTATTGTAATATGTTATTGGATCTTGTTGCTGACTAGCTGGTCTCGACGGAGAGTCCACAATGATACCTGTTTTTGAGAAACAAGGAACTGGATGGAAATTTTGAGTTATGATATCTATAACCAATAATTGTCAATGGATTGTTTTATAAGTTAAAGTTTAAAGAGGAGCATGTGCATATATGTATTCTAAAGCAAAAGTTAAGAAAGGCATTCAACTATCGGTGGGTGAGTACTTGTCTGGTTCTACCAATTCGAGTGGTTGGGCGGTGGCTAATAACCCATGGGCCGACTGGAATCAGTAGAGTTTTAATAATAAAATTGATTAATAGGAATACGCTTAGAACTTGAATAGTTAAATAATAACCTGAAGACTTTTCAAATGAATAGATCAACGACCATGCTTGATTCAATTAGGAAAAAAGCATTGATTCTTTCAAGCTAAGTCTGTAATAGTTTTCCTTCTATCTGGTTTAATCAGATGAAGGTTAGTTCAGTATCTTGACCTCGTTAGAAAAATTTGTTAAGAAATTCAAAATGGTAGAATTGTCCCCGTTTTTCGAGCATGGGAAATTTTCCCGGTTTCGGTTTTTGGAATGACCACCAGCTTAGTCTTGTGCCCAGACATTCGAGGGCGAGGCCCCGAGTGGGAAACCTTGCCCCGCGCATGAGGGAGCTACTTCCACTGCCAGCTTCTGGGAATCCGGTGTGCGGAGGGGGCAGTGGGATCTCACAGTTGGTATCAGAGCGCTGTTGTAAATTTACGTAACGGCAACAGAAATTGCTTAAAATTTTAAAGTAAATCTGGGAAATAATGTTTTCGCTTGTTAATATTATGTTGAATGAACTTCAAAAATTGAAAACTCATAAATTGAATTGGAAATTTATAGATGGACACCTTGAATCTATCTGGCATTCCTGAACTCTCCTAGAGTCAGGATATGATAGCCTTTGCATTCGAGCACCTCATCAACTCTGCTACGACCCAAGTAAGCAGAGTGAGACTCGTACGTCATTTTGAGAGTCTTTACTTTCTTGATCCTGTAGAGCAACGTCGGTATATGTGGTTCTTTGGAGGACGATGTATTAACATCAGTACCAATCAGCGTCAGAGGCTCAGGCAAAATATTTCCTTAGCCATGATTTTGATAAGGCTAGGGTTTTGTTCAGCATGTACAGCTCTTTAATCATTCACCCAGGAACTTCAGAATTTCATGCCGAGTTTTTAGGCTTCTTAGCCGCTTTATCCCTAGAAGTAGAATTACAGCACCTCTTTTTGTAATGAATCGTGTGTACCATGGCATGTCTCCTTCGCAGTTTTGCTTCTTTATGCGTACGCGATTGAGGTAGTGACTTTGGAGCCGTGATGCTCTATGTATATATCGAAAACTTTTGATAATAAATGAGGTTTTGCAAAAGAAAAAAAAATCCAAATTGCTTTCATGATTGTGAATATGGTTAATCTTATTCAAGAAGTATGATGAAATAATTATTCGTTTAAAGATAAATCTCAAAAATTAAATAATCATAAATCTATTGTCAAAGTTAAGCTGACAACAAAAATCTCGTTTTGTTAGAGTCATGAGGTGCGCGGCCCGTGCAAGGCAACCGGATCCTCTAACCGATGACGAAGAGTTAGATCCAGATGTTCGAAAAGCACTGCACAGATCCCAACTTGGTCCCTTCAAGAGTGAAGGGGAGCAGTTAGGTGAAGTAGTGGAAAAGTGGATTGAGGCTATGGAAGAATACTTTGATGTAACTGGCTACAATGAGAGAAGCAAGATGGCTCTTGCCAAGTTAAAGATTTTAGAAACGACCAAGGTCGCTTGGAGGAATCACTGCGAGACCAACTGTCTCGACCGGAATACCCAGACCTAGACTGATCTTAAAGCTTACATCGGAAAGAGGTTTTGTCCTGCAAGCTTCCTTGAAACTAAAATGAATGAGTTCTTGGAACTAAAGCAGGATAGCCGGACAATTGAAGAGTACCATCAAGATTTTGCCCTTCTCCTCAAATATTCTCCACAATTGGATGAAGAGCAGCTGATGGCCAGTTCATTCGAGGAAATGAGCCATTGGACACCTTAGTAAAGAATGCCAAACCTATCTCAATGGCCGAAGCAGTAAGAATGGCAAAGGACTTTGCCAAAGCCTTTGTAGTTATGGTCCCGCCGAAGCTTGCACCCTCTAATTTTAAAAAATTCCAAACCCCGGGAAGTACTTCAAACTTTCCACCCCCAGGCAGTAAGGCCTAATTCAGAATCAGGATGCGGGAAGATTTAGAAGTGAAGGAAGACCCTTCCCCCAGAACACTTTCTCAGGAGCCCCATCTCTTTCAAGGATTCAGAGGGACGAGCTCAGAAGTAAGAACCGGTGTTTTGGATGCCAGGGTTTTGGTCACCAGCTAAAAGATTGCCCGACTCCTGCCATGTCAGGGGGACAGGGAAGTCAAGGACCCAGAGTGCACAAACCAATCCCTTTGTATCAGTCAAGTCTCGCCTAAATCAGGGAAATCCCAAGAGAACTTCAGCTCACAGCCATCTACTTCTGTCCAGAGTAGCCTCTCAGAACTCCTTCCCATAACTGGGGTAACCAAAGAGAAAGAGTTCCGCCTCAGACTGTAGCAGCCAGAGCAATCACAAAAGCAGAAGTAGTGGAAGAGGAAAGAGGATAGATATATGCAGCAGCCAGAGTAGTCACAATAGCAGAAGTAGTGGAAGAGGAAAGAGGATAGATTTATGCAGCAATTGAAAACCAAGGGCCAAACTGTCAATTCTCAGTCATCCATACTCCAGTTGAGTATCAGGGTAACCCTTTTAAGCTTTTGATTGATTCAGGCAGTACTCATTCTTTCATTTCCCCAAGATGCTTGCGTAATCTAGTCTTAGAACAGAAATCAGGGAAACCTATGCAAGTTGAATTGGTCAGTGGGAAGATTCTTTTCACTCACCTTGAGACAGATCCTATTCAGTTCAATCTAGATGAGAATTTAACTGACTGTCAGTTCAGAGTCCTACCTTTGAGAGTTTTCGACAAGATCCTTGGAATGGATTGGCTCCACAAAAATCAAGCTGACATTCACTGTCATAATGGAACCATTTCCTTTCGTGACCTTCACGGCAGCAAAGTTTAAGGAACTGGAATTTGATAGGATCCCCAAGTCTGCAATTAGTAAAAGCTTCTAAGTTACTAAAAGGACTTAGAAAGAAGCAGCTCATTTATGTTGTCAAAATGAATCCAGTAGACACAAAGTTAAAAGCTAAAGAACCTGAATGTTTAAGTGATTATGATGATTTATTCCCAGCTGAATTAACAGAGATGCCTTCAATCCGGGAAGTAGATCATGAGATAGAATTGACCCCCCCCCCCCCCCCCTGAAGCTCAGCAATTAGCCCTACGCATATACAAAATGCTAGTTCCTGAAGCCATCGAACTCAAGGAAGTGCTTTTCACTCAGAAGGATCTCAACATGCGCCAAAGAAGGTGGATGCAGACCCTGCAGGAATTTGATTTTGAAATCAAGTACTGCCCAGGCAAAGAAAATGTGGTAGCAGATGCCCTTAGCAGAAAAGCCTCCTTGCTTGCAATTACTGTAGTGTCAAATCCTTTGATTATTGAAGCAAGAGAGAAGATCATGCATAATAGATTCTTTGGCCGCCCTATTGCTACGCTACTTATGTAGGAAAGCAAAACTCCATAGGAGTTGAACCGAGTTCAAGGGTACAGCCTAGATGATGGAATTATGTATTATAATCGTAGGCTATGCATTCCCAATGATGAGGGAACTAAGGGTCAAATTCTGAATAAAGCCAATGACAGCCTTATTGTTACAGGACATCCAGGTTTCATCAAAACCTACATGTCTGTGAAGAAAAGCTGCCTGGACTAAAAAAGGATGTACTTAATCATGTACGTCAATGTCTGACATGTCAGAAAGTCAAGGTCGAGAGAGTAAAAATGCCTAGGAAGTTACATCCATTAGACATCCCCCAGATGAAGTGGGAATGCATCAGTATGGATTATTACTGATAACCTTCAGTGCAATCAGGTTACAACTCCATCTTTGTGGGGTAGTTAATAGACTAACCAAAGTTGCACATCTGATTCTAGTAAAAGAAACTTACACTGCAGTGGATGTGGCCAGAGTGTTCCTCAAGGAAATCTTCAGATTGCATGGCCTACCTAGAAGAATAGTAAGTGATCGAGACCCCAAATTCACGTCAAGATTCTGGACTGCATTTTTTGAAGCAGTAGGAACTTTCTTGGATCTCAGCATAGCTTACCACCCCGAGACCGACGGTCAAACAGAAAGGGTAAACCAAGTAATCGGAGATATACTTCGGTCATGTTGTGGGGCAGGGAACCCAAGAAGTGGCTAAGCTATGTGCACCTAGTCGAGTTCGCCTACAATGCTTCTTATCACCGAAGTATTGGGATGAGCCCTTTCAAAGCTTTGTATATGGACAAGATTGCTTAACTCGATTAACTTGGTCCGACCCATTGATTAGGGTCGAGATGTCCAGATAGATGCTTGATGACATGGAGCAAGAGATGCAATCAATTCACAAAGATATAAAAGCTGCCCAGGATAACAGAAGCAGTATGCAGATAAGAAGAGGACAGATAGAAAATTCAAAGAAGCAGATATGGTCTTCATTTGAGTATGCCCCAAAAGAAGTTCTCTATCTCCTCTTGGGAAGTACAAGAAGTTATCTCCCAGATATTGTGGGCCATATCTGATTACAGTAGGTGACTTAGCCTACGAACTTCTTCTGCCTCCTCATCTCAAAGTACATAATGTATTTCATGTCAGCCTACTTAAAAAGTATGTACCAAGCCCGAATCATGTGCTTGATGATGATGAAATCTTAACTTCTTCAACCCTAGGGCAGATGGAACTTCTTCAACCCTAGGGCAGATGGAACTCCAACCAACCTAAAGAAATTCTTAATGTTCGAGAGAAGGTTCTCAAGAATAGAATTCTGAGAGAATTATTGGTTAAATGGAAGTTCTATACTTTTGAAGATGCCACCTGGGAGAAAGAAGTCACACTGTTGCGGGATTACCTCCAGTTTGCGAGATGAGGACATCTCGCATTTTTCAAGTGGGAGAGAATGTAAGATTCCTCCCCAGCCTCTCAAGAAGTCCAGTATCTTTCCCTGTAATCAAATCCCTCTTCAGAAATATAAAAGATCTTGTTTCTACCTGTTTTGGCCTAGAGAGAGAAAATCTTCTAGAGAGAGGTGATTCAATTTTTAAATATTTTTGGATGGAAAAATATCTCATCTTATTAAAATAAATTCCCCCGAAACAGAAGTTCAAAAAGAATTTCAGAAAATGCATTAGAAATAAATTATAATCTGTTCAAAAGGCCTTATCCTAAGGGTCCAGATTTTCTGAAAATTTTAAATTAAGGTTCCTATGGACCATTAAGATTAATCCAAATGTAGCAAGGAGGTAAATTGAAGAAATAAAGAAAATCCCCCCAAAAATAAGTAAATACTCACATAAGATGAAGAGTGGACTAAGGACCAAAGGAAATACTAAAAAAGTGAATTTTTGACACCTCTCAGAGTGGGGATTTCCCTTATGAAGTAGGCACCTTTTTCCCATGCTTTTGAATTTTAAATCAATAAAATTAGATATTTCATCTCTCCTCTCTCCAGATTCAAAATTGGATCCAAAAAGTAAACTAAACTGACCCAAAAATGGTCAAAAATTGACCAAACTGATCTGGAAAATTCTAGAATCAGTTTGCTTGGTTAGAAGCTCACTTTTTCAGAAGCCTTCCCCTTTGTAGAAGCTTAATAGTGTTTTATGCACTGTTACTCTACTCCTCCCTAGAGCCAAAAACAGTGAATTTATTGATAATTCATTAGTTTTTGACTATTTCCTCTTCAAAAGAATTGGTGGCCACTCTTGTTGCAAACAAGAGTAGGTCCCTCAAACCATCAAGCCAAAGGAAAGCTCACAAAAATTCATGTAAGCTAGAAATCCTACTTTTTCTTTATTCCATCTAATGGTTTTCTAATTTTTGTTTTCTTTAAAATGAAAAATGATGTTATGCCTTGTTGGAAAGGCTTTCCCCCTCTCTTCATTCTTGAATTCACCCTTTCTTTATCCTAGATATGTAATCAAATTCTTAGAATTAAACTTTTCATATTGTTTCTCTTTATAAAAAGTGAAATTTGATTAGTTTAGAATGCTTTAAACCATTTGGGATAATTTCCAAGTAACTTGAGAATGAAAAAAAAATAATAAAAAATGATCAGCCATACAAAGGAGGTTATGACAAAATTTTCTTAAATTTTGTGAAATAAGTTTTATCTTTTATTATTCAAAAAGAGTAATCCCCACCGTTTGTGTATTCTAAAGGTGTTATTTTCATTCTATGCATAGAAAAATGCATATTTTTATTATAAAAGTGTTATTTCCATTAGAATTAATTTCTATGCATAGAAAGATGCATATTGGATATTTTTTATTATAAAAGTGTGATTATTATTAGATTTAAATTCTATGCATAGAAAGATGCATATTGGATATTTTTTATTATTATAAAAGTGTGATTTTCATTAGATTTAAATTCTATACATAGAAAGATACATATTGGATATTTTTTATTATAAAAATATGATTTTCATTAGATTTAAATTCTATGCATAGAAAGATGCATATTAGATATTTTTTTATTATTATAAAAGTGTGATTTTCATTAGATTTAAATTCTATGCATAGAAAGATGCATATTTGGAAATATTTTTATTATAAAAGTGTTACTTTCACGAATATTGATTTTTATGCATAAAGTGATGCATAAAAGAATTTTTATTATTATCAAAGTGTTACTTTCACCAATATTGATTTTTATGCATAAAAGATTTTTTTTAAATTATAAAAGTGTTACTTTCACCAATATTGCATAAAGTGATGCATAAAAGATTTTTTTATTATTATAAAAGTGTTACTTTCACCAATATTGAATTTTATGCATAAAATGATGTATAAAAGAATTTTTTTTAGTATAAAAGTGTTACTTTCACCAATATTGATTTTTATGATGTATAAAAGAATTTTTTTATTATAAAAGTGTTACTTTCACCAATATTGATTTTTATGCATAAAATGATGCATAAAAGAATTTTTGTTTTATTATAAAAGTGTTACTTTCACCAATATTGAATTTTATTCATAAAATGATGCATAAAAGAATTTTTATTATTATAAAAGTGTTACTTTCACCAATATTGGATTTTATGCATCTCGCGATCAGACTCATCAAACCGTAAGCCCGATTTGAACCAATCGTGTTTGGAAAACCCACTAAAGTCTATTTAATTAGCTAGTTGGTGGGGCAGTGGCTTACCAAGGCAACGATCAGTAAATTGATGCATAAATGATTTTTATATCAAAATTAGAGTTCTCTTTAATTCTATGAATTTCCATGAATAATTGTAAATGAATAAGTAATTACTTTGTGAGAGAAAAATCCTATTGTTTCATATTCACTCGGATAGTAATGAGAAAACTCAGAAAAGAAAACCATCAAAGTTCGGAATTTCAGATAAATGAATAATTTATTCTTCATAGGAATTTGTGATTAGTTTAGAAATCAGTTAAGCAAATATTCAATGAATGAAGTTCAGAATAATAGTAATTGAAATCTCACCCCCTTTCGAGAAAGGTAGTTCAGGAAGGACCTTACCAGACTCGAACCTAGAATCAGACTTTGACCAAGACCAACCTCTTTGTCAGTTTCAAGGAAAGACGATGTGACTAGTTTAGGAAAATACACTCAAATCACCCACCGAATCTGAAACTAAGTTGAGACCCTTTGATTTTGATCTGAGGATCAAGGTTACAGAATTTGAGGAATTCTGTTTGGAATTCAGACCTGCGATCAGAAAGTCTTGGGATATGGATTTAAGATATACTCATTGTATTCAAAAGAAACTCAAAACTGAAAACTTGCATAGAAACCCTGTTTTCTTAAAGGATTGTCTTGCGCCAGAATGTTGTGGAGAGAGCATTGAATATATGTGTTTTTCTAAGGAAAGTTTGGTTGCAACAGCTGGCGGGGGAGTGTTCAAAGGATGGCTCACGCGGCAAAAACCTACCCAGGTCTTGACCAGTCTTGGTGAAAATGGTGTGCTTCCGGTACGATGGGTGAGGGCCGATGAAGCGGTCCTTGAGTGAAGTGCCAGGACACCTAAGGAGGATCCTGGAGGGTTCTGACCAGGCGATGCACGGGCTCGCAGTGCTTAGGACACCCATGCGTATGTCGTGGAAGATATATATGTATGATGATGAAAAATTATTATAATCTGTTACTGGATCTCGTTTTGCTGACCAGCTGGTCTCGACAGAGAGTCCAGAGTGATACGTGTTTTTGAGAAACAAGGAACTGGATGGAAATCTTGAGTTATGATATCTGCAAACCAATAATTGTTTGTCAATGGATTGTTTTATAAGTTAAAGTTTAAAGAGGACTGTGTGCGTATCTGTATTCTAAAGCAAATGTTAAGAAAGGCATTCAATTATGGGTGGGTGAGTACTTGTCTGGTTCTACCAATTCCAGTGGTTGGGCGGTGGCTAACCCATGGGCTGGATGGGGTTAGGCTGGAATCAGTAGAGTTTTAATAATAAAATTGATTAATAGGAATACGCTTAGAACTCGAATGGTTAAATAATAACCTGAAGACTTCTCAAATGAATAGATCAACAATGGCTGTGCGCCTGATTCAATTAAGAAAAAAGCATTGATTCCTTCAAGATAAGTGTGTAATAGTTTTCCTTCTATCTGGTTTAATCAGATGAAGGTTAGTTCAGTATCTTGACCTTGTTAGAAAAATTCGTTTAGGAAATTCAAAATGGTGGAATCGTCCCCGTTTTCCGGGCATGGGAAATTTTCTCGGTTTCGGTTTTTGGAATGACCACCAACTTAGTCTTGTGCCCAGACATTCGAGGGCAAGGCCCCGAGTGGGAAACCCTGCCTCGTGCATGAGGGAGCTGCTTCCGCTTTGCCAGCTATACTGGGAATCCGGTGTGCGGAGGGGGCAGTGGGATCTCACAAGCTTCAAAAGTGCATCCAAACCAAAGCTCTCCTTTGAAGGCCCATGCCGGGTGCAGTGAGACTTAACTCTAAAACCTAGAAATCAAATTGTTCAAATTTCACACTTTCCTTATATAGATTTTAATAACTCCTTTATAGAAACATAATTGCCCAAACAGATAAGCCTACTAGTTGTCTTCCACCAGTGGTCCCATCTCCTCTACAATGTTGATGAACTCTTGTTCCCCAATGAAATGCGAGGAACCATGTTCTTGCACTGGTGCTGCCATTATTACAATTTCTTTGGCCACACACATTTGTACCTTTCTTGCCCCGACATTGTGATCTACTCCTAGAACCTTGGACACCATTTCCTTTGTCCTATTAGTTAGTGCCTTTGATGCTTATACATTATGTTGATGGAAACTGATGTGTATCATTAATCGACTCATCATTTCATTGGAGGGCAATAGATGTAGCAATGCACATCGCAAGCACTAAGCAATAATGGCAAAGGAGCTTTCCAGACACATTGCTATACTCTTCTCCCAGTGGTCGGTGCCTTTATCATGCTTCTAGTAAAATGTGATGTATATGACACCTTGTGGTGCTTTAAATGCGAGAAAAGTTCATTCACACACTTCAAACTACCTAGGCAATGGCTTCTCCAACATACTCTAGGAAAGGTAATGTTAGAGATTTGTGGCTTTGACCACTAGTGGGGATCATACTTATGCTCCATGGAGTCCATTCCTGAACGTGTTCGCACGGTTGGTGGGAACTCAAATGCAATATCACCATTATATTACCTAGGAATCTCCACAGCCTTGATAACCTCTTTGACATTAAACAAAATCTTTGTTAATGTGTTTCCCATCTTCATGATCCAAAGGTATTCCAATATGCTCTTTCCATCTCCTCTTACAAACAACAGTGGATGAGCCTGATGCACTGGTTTTGTTGTTATCTTGAAAGGGGCTGCATAAATTGATCACATTAGTCTGAGTTGGAAGTCCTCTGGGCGGGTTATCTAAGATGGCTATTGGTTGTGGGTTTTAGTTTAACAAAGCATCAACTATTGCTGACTGAAAGAGAGTCCTTAAGTATATAGAACTCCTCCCCCTCATGATTAGAGGTTGCCTCTAGAGGGACATACAACTCTTGGGACCCAATATTTGCTTGCAATCCATAGAATGAGTGGGGAGCTACTTGTTCTTGTAAGAACTTTGCACTCATAAGAACTCATCAATCGCTAACATAAACTCTTCTTAGAAGAAGGGAATGTGATTGTATAGCTCATTATAAAGAGGAACAAAAAAGAAGTATACAAGAACAAGGAAGAATGACACAACAGGTACCAAGTACACACAAAATGATGGTGATTAACACCCTTAAATAAGTTGGCCGTTTTTAATTTGATGATTTTAAAATATTAATTTCCAAAAAAATAAATTCTATGATATAATTAGCATCCCTACATTCTCCCTCTCTCCCTAACCTCTATCTTCTCTCTCCCTCTCCCTCTCCCTCCCTCCCTCCTCTCTCTTTAAAGGATTAAGAAGTCAACACATAATTACCTGCTCATAAAGTACTCATTCTTATTTGATAAATGCTATAGATGGACCATCTTCATAAATAATAATATGCATAAAATGACATCAAGTTAAAGCTTAGTTCCCTCCTCCCTCCCTCCTCCCTCCCTCCCTACCCTCTCTTAAAGATTAAGAAGTCTCAAGACATAATTCCCTGCTCACATAAAGTACTCATTCTTATTTGATAAATGCTATAGATGGACCATCTTATTAAATAATAATATGCATAAAATGACATCAAGTTAAAGCTTAGTTGATGTGCCATTGGAAGTGTTGAAGAAGTGGCCTGCAAGGGAAACACTCCTGAGACAACATGGTGCAAGCCCTTGCAATGAAAACTTTGAAGAAGTGGCTTGCCCCCTTGCTGCATGACTATTGTTATTAAAGTCTCTTACTCACCATAGATTTGAACAAGGAGACACTATATATATCAAAAAATCACCACTCCCACACTCATCAAAAAATCGTGTGTATACTAGGAATCCACTCAGAAAAAAAAACTCAAAAAATCGCCGCTCCCACATTGAGTAAAAAACTGCATTAGTAATTATTCTTAAAAAATAGGCTCAATTTGAAAAAAACTTAAAAAGTCAACGTAGTCTCTCTCTCTCTCTCTCTCTCTCTCTCTCTCTCTCCCCCTCTCCCTCTCCTCTCTCCCCTCTCCTCTCTGCCCTCTCCCTCTCTCTCTCTCCCCCCTCCCCCCTCTCCCTCTCCCTCTCCCTCTCCCTCTCCCTCTCCTCCCTCCTCCCTCCCTCTCCCCCCTCTTCTCTCTCTCTCTCTCTCTCTCTCTCTCTCCCTCCCTCCTCTCCCTCCTCTCCTCCCTCCTCTCCCTCCTCTCCTCCCTCCTCTCTCGCTCTCTGCCTCCCTCCTCCCTCTCCTCCCTCCTCTCTCACTCTCTCCCTCCCTCCTCTCCCTCCCTCTCTCTCTCTCTCTCTCTCACACACACACACACACTCTCTCTCTCTCCCCTCTTATCTCTCCCTCCCTCCTCTCTCGCTCTCTCCTCCCTCCTCTCTCGCTCTCTCCCTCTCTCTCTCTCTCTCTCTCTCTCACACACACACACACACACACACACACTCTCTCTCCCCTCTTATCTCTCCCTCCCTCCTCTCTCGCTCCCCTCTTCTCTCTCCCTCCTTTCTCTCTCTCTCTCTCTCTCTCTCTCTCTCTCTCTCTCTCTCTCTCTCTCTCTTCCCTCTTCTATCTCTCCCCCTCCTCTCCCTCCCTCTCTCTATCTCTCTATCTCTCTCCTTCCCTCCTCCCTCGCTCCCCTCTTCTATCTCTCCTCTTCTCTCTCCCTCCTCTCCCTCCTCTCCTCTTCTATCTCTCCTCTTCTCTCTCCCTCCTCTCCCTCCCTCCCTCTCTCTCTCTCTCTCTCTCTCTCTCCCCCTCTCCCCCTATTCTCTCCCTCTCTCCCTCTCTCTCTCCACTTCCTACATGGATATTCGTTACACGTAGTAGGTGCCATGTGTAATGCGCCCGATCTTGAGCATTACAGATGGTTGCCTACATGGAAAGTGCTTTCCATATGTAGGCATGCCACGTGTAATGCCCATGGCCAGGCATTACATTGGAGCTAATAATTTGGTGCCACATGTAATGCCCGACCTCAAGCATTACACATGGCATGCCACTGTCCATGGTGGCATGTCATGTGTAATGCCCGTGGGGTCGGGTGTAAGATTCCTCCTCAGCTTGAATAATGAAAAAGCTTTTACCTCAATCCCCTGTAATCATTCCCTATTTCAGAATACAAGAAAATATTATTTTTCCTTGTTTTTACCTAGAGAGAAGATAAATTCTAGAGAGATATAATTCAATATTAAGATATAAAAATTCTCCTAATATCTAAAATATATTTCCTTGAAACAGAAGTTCAAAATAAATTCTCCAAGGTGCATTAGAAATCAATTAAAAATGATATAAGGGACCTTAGCCTAAGGGTCTAGATTTTCAAAAAAATTTGGATTATGGTCCAATTAAGGTTCCTATGGGCCAACAGGATTAATCCAAGTGTTCGGATGAGAAAAATCTAATTAATAAAAGAAAGTAACCAAAAATGAGTAAATGCTCACATAAGATGAAGAGTTGACTGAGTACAAGGTTTATTAGCTAAAAATTAAGAGATATTACCAACTAAATGAGATATTTTAGAGAAATGATAAATTTTTAACACCTTGGTAAGGAGAGGGGGACCTTTGAGGTAGGCGCCTCCTTCACATGTGTGGAAGGGTTTTTTAATTCAAAACAATTGTGATATTTTTATCTCTCCTAGATCAAACTGGATCAAAAGGGGAGCCAAACTGGTCCAAATCTTATCCAAATTCAGTCAAACTGAAGTTGGAAAATTCTAGAACTCAGTTGGATTCAGTTAATGGTCTCCCTCACCTAATAAATAGACCCTCATTCTTTTGTATTCTCATCTGTGAGCTCTACCATGCCAGTATTACATTAAAATAATCATATTTTCTATTATCCCTTAAAAATCCTCTACTTTTGGGGAGCTTGGAGCTTCTCTCTCTCTTCAACAACTCTTGGAGCTCTCTTCTCCACTTGCTAAACCAATTGATTGGTTGGGGGCTTCACTTCTAGAAAAGAAGCAAGCTAATCCTTGAGGTAAGGATGAATTTTATGGTTTTTTGTTAAATTTTCTCAAATGACTTCTCTTCTCAACCCCTCTCAAGCTTGAGAAGTTTCTAATTGGTTGTTTTAAATTCAAATCAAGCTTTTCCTAAGAATTTTAATGTGTAATCAAGAAAAAGTTAATCTTTATGCTTAGAATGCTTTCTTATGTATATATCTCTCTCAAAAAGAATAGTCATTCCTATGGCTAATTCTTTAGCAAAAGAATGCTTCTCATTGATAAATTCTTAATTCAAAATCAAACTCTAAGCTTGTTAAGCTAGAGAATAAGAAAATGGTATTTTTATGCTTTTATGTTAACAAAATAATGGTTAATTCCTTTAGATTATTTATAAGTAGTTAAAAACTACTTTAATTGATTCTAAATGAGAAAGAGATAATCCTATCAATTTGGGAAATGAGAAATAATGGAAATAGCTTAATCTAGTAGAATAATTATAATTAAGTTTATGATTATGGTTAAATTTATGATTTAAATTCATAGTTTATATTTAAGTTTAAGAATAGATCTTCTATCATATTTGCATTACAATGTTTTATTCTTTTAAGAAAAAATTAAAAATTATCAGTAATAGCGGTGAAGCTATGGTAAAATTTTTAAAAAATAATACATATCTTATTTTTATGCATAATGCTAAAAGAGGACTTCCTACCATATTCTAGGATTGGACATCCTATGCATAAAGAATGATTTTCATCATATACATGTGAAATAAATTTTAGTATTTATGCATAAATATTTAATTAAAAGAAAAGATAAATTTTCGATAAATTTATTTTTATACAAAAAGAGGAATTCCCATGATAATTGAGATCCAAGTAATTAAATAGTAAAAGAGGAATTTTTGGCATATTTAAAATAATAGGTATTTTTTATTTAATTTAAAAAAGAGAAATTTTAGATAAATTTATTTTATGCATAAGAAAATTTTAAATGATAAAAGAGGAATTCCCATGACAATTGGAATTCAATCATTTAAATGCAAAAAGAGGGATTTTAAGCATATTAAAAAAATTGGATATTTGTATTTAATTAAAGGAAGAAATTTTATGGTATTTTAAGTAGAGAAAGGTTTAAATTAAATTTTGGTGACAAAAGAGGAATTTTCACCATAATTCCACCTAGAAACTTAGGGTTGATAATTAAATTGGTAGAAAGACTATTCTTAGATATTTTAGGTGGATAAATCACCAAATTGATATTTACCCAAAATTAGATTAATGGAAGAAGAGTATTTTTATAAAAACCGATATTCTCATATAGAACCATTTCTTAATCTATTATGGCTAGGAAGGAATGAAATTCATAAAGTTGGAATTTTCCTTACGGTTAGAAGTTTAGTAGATTTTTATCTGAAGAAAATCCTTAGGAATCAAAGTTAGAAGTAAACCGAACAATTTTGGTTAGACCACGATTGTGAGAGGTGCGGCCAGTAAATTACTTGCCCATCTCTCGAATCTGAATCAAGCAAAAACCTCGTGACCAATTCCAATTCTTGACACAAAGAATAGACTACCATTGAATTAGCATAGTTTTCCCTTAACTGAAATCACCACCAAGAATCTAGTTGGAAATTCAGTTAAATGATGGGTAGATTACCCTGATGAGAGATCAATGATTCTCATTAAGAAAGTCTGGATTAAGGGAAAAGGGTTTTGTGGAACCAATCTCGAACCCGGAATTCTACTTGCATAGAACCTCTATTTTCTTTTAAAGGACTGTTTTATGCCGGAATGCTGGAGGAAGCATTTGGTATGTGATTAACTAAGGAGAGACTCGTTTTGTAATAGTTGGCGGGGGGAGTCGTCGAGGGATGCCACTCGCGGGGGCAAAGCCTGCTAAGGTCTTGACCAGCCTCGGTATGGTTAAAATGGTGCACTTCCGGTATGATGGGCGAGGGGGATCGACGAAGTGGTCCTTGAGTGAAGTGCTAGGACACCTAAGTAGGATCCTAGAGGGTTCTGACTAGGTGATACATGGGCTCACGGTTACTAGGACACCCATGTGTATGTCAAGGAAGATACGGATGAACTGAAAAGAATGACTTTTGTGAACTGAATTTTGATATTGGATCTCGTTTGTTGACCAATTGGTCTAGAGTCCGGATGATATATTTCGTAAAACAATGGACTCAATATTTTGGAAGATTATGATCAGTAAATATTATGATTTCATTGAAAGATTGTTTTAAAGATAGCCGAATCTGCTGTTAAAATGGCAATTTCATATTAAGTGTGTAAGTGGTATGACTACCTTGAATTTTGCTTGAAGCACTGGCTAGGGGGCATGGGAACTCTTTTCCTCGATACCCGGGCAAAACATAACCAATTTTTTATAAAGGAATCCCACCAATAAGACCCCCATGGGCCGATTAGCTGGATCGGGGGATTCCTGTGATACAAATAGTTACAATTAAGTTACGTTAGTTAGATTAAGTCCTAGAAGACCCTTGTTTTGTGGGAGGGAATCAACGGCTGTGCCTCGCTAAAGGAGGAAAAAACGCGGTGATTCTATGGACCAAGTGCAAGTCTCTTCTTTGATTTGACCATGTGACTATTGGGTTTGGTTGGATCAGTTTGGTTAGTTAAGACTTTGACTCATTAGATCAATTCTCCCGCTAGATGATTTTCCTGGTGGAATCGCACGTGCCTTCCAAGCGAGGGAAGCTTTTTTGGGTTCGATTTCGGAGGAACCGCCGAGCTAGTCTCTTGTCTGGATATCCGTGGGCGAGGCCCCGAGTGTGGATCCGTGCCTCGCGCGAGAGGTTGATGTGCTTCCGCCGCCAGGGCATCGCGGAGGGGGCGGGTGTCTCACATCGGCAGGCATTGCACGAGGTAGCGCTTACATGGCATGTGCATGCCATGTGGCATAGCCTGTGGTTGTCCAATGGCTTTTAAGCCATTGGACAACCATAGGAGGGTTCACAATAGCCCTTTGTGAGCCCTCATTCCACAACATGGCCCCCCTCCTTCCTCAACGTGCCCTCATGCCCCTTGCTTCCTTAATGCGCCCTCAGGCCACCCCCCTTCAACGTGCTCTCTTCCCTCAAGGTGTCCCCCCTTTCAAAAAGAACACTCGCTTTCACGCGCCTCCCCATCAATGCAAAATGCCTCCCCGAGCTCGATTGCAATCGAAGGGCTTCACCAAAAATCAAGATGAGATCATAGTATCGCAAGAAGTGGACATGCCAAGTGGCCACATTAAGTGAAGTAACCAACACCTCTCAATTATAGTTGGCTTTGGGGGTTGCTTCTTCAATGCCCGCCAACAATTGTGTTGCCAACAGTAGTGCCACGGTTGCCAAAGAAGAGGATTCTGTAAAGGAGAGTTTTGGCCAAGCGGTTGATTGACACATCTCCATGAGTTGGGTGGAGGACCACTTCGTCAATAATCATAACCACCTTCCTAGAGTGCCACTCTGCTGCCTCCTTACAACCTGGCAATCCATACAAATGAGGATTCCATCCAAGGAGTTAATAAAGGGCATGGAAGAGAAGACATACCAGTTGGTCATCGCTCGCGACAATGGCAGCATTCATTGTCTTTGAGGGATTCCTTAGCCAAGATCCCTTTCCATTCCATCGTTGAAGTGGAGTCGGTTCATGACCTATCATTGTCAACTGAGTTTGACACGATACTAGAGGAGACAAAAGGATGGAAACATATGGTTGGGAAGATCTTTGTTGTCTAGGATTGCAACCATCGACTCAAAGCATGGCAAGAATGGGAAAAAAACCAATGAACTTGAAAGCATGGCAAGACCAATGAACTTGAAAGAGATAAGGTTCCCAAGTTAATTTGTAGAGTGGTCCGATTCCTTGAGGAGGAGGAGATAGAGTTCTTGTTTGGTGATGTGCATGATAAATAAGTAAGTGGATTGTACATTGTTTTTTTGTGTATCAAATGAATAAAAATATTATATGTCAACATTTACCTTATTTTATATACATGTAAAATTTCTAGGGTCACTACCATTCATGTGGTGCCGAACACAAGGGCACATGATATATTTATGATGCACCGTGTGGGCCTTGCCAATCCACAATCCTTGTTGTCAAAGTTCAATGGCGTTGATCGTGCATGGGCTGAGAAAGCTATTACTCCTTGGGGAGGACCTAAAAGATCATCTAGTAGGTAAAGTCAGAAGACGGCCCAGCTCGATGAAACTGATGGGGGTTTCAGTTTGGTAGCAGAAGCTAGACAATTGCTAGGGGTGGATTGACGTGGCTGCACAGTCAATCGTTGACCTCCCATGCTATTTGAGTGGACGCAATCACGGTATACATTTCTGTGTATTAGCCAAAGCATTAAGCGACTGAAGCTTCCCATGGCACTCCTCTCAACACAATTGGTTTTCAAGGTGTGAGCGCATCTCATTCTCAAACCAGAGTAAAGCCATGTTTTGATTTCGAAATATGTTTCTTAAACATAAATGCATTGCAGTCGGAGTTTGGTGCCACATACTAAGCCAAGAGCATTGGGCTTGCTTGAGCAAGGGAGTAGAGAATACCTTGCAGTCGGAGTTTGGTGCCACATACTAAGCCAAGAGAATTGGGCTTGCTTGAGCAAGGGAGTAGAGAATACCTTTTGAAGGTAGAAATGTTCAACAAGAATTACAGAGATGCCTTGAGGGAGACGGAGGCACTATTTACTAAGAGGGGACATGAGCTAGCACAAATTGCCAACCCCAACTGTGGAAAAGAGTTTTTCAAGAAAGTGATCTCGTACCAGTCCTGGGGTGAAAAGGCTAGCAAATTCACTAATCCCAAGTGAGCATAGATCACCTAAGCACATATTCCAAATGGAGAGTAAGATCTCTAACTCCCTCGATGTATTAAAATATTTTTTATACGTAGGTAGAAACATAACGCTTGTTCACAATGTAGGAAATGTGAGCTCCTTGACATATTGGTGGGTGGAGAGTTTGCTAAGAGGGATGCCCAAATCCCACCATCTGAAAAAGCATTCTTCATGTGGATCCATCATCACTTGTACTATTTCCAATTGAATGAGTATGCACTACAATTGTATGCGAAGTTGGTGATGGGCTCACTCGTCACATAGCCGCCGACATGCACAAGAAGAGAGCCACAAAGGACTCTGGGGTAGGTATCATGGATGTCCTCAAATCTTACAGGAAGACTCACTTTGAGAAGGCATTTGTAAGGTGGAAAGGGCAAATGCATATGCCACCTTGGATCCTAACCAGCCAACCACACTTACCGTGCACAACACAATGCCTCTTGTACAGGTATGTAGTAGCATTACATGATGGTGGAGAAGTTGTTATTGTTATTAGATTGGTTTCTTAGAGAATTTTAATGTTTCTGTATTAGGTGGTGGAGAAGTAGTGTGTGTGATCGGGTATATATTCCTGAGCACCCCTCGCATGGGTGCAGTCTAAGACACAGAGGAGACAGGATTGTACCTCGAGGAGTCGATCGATGAGCTTCGGGTATATATTCCCGAGCACCCTCACATGGGTGCAATCTGAGATAGAGGAGACAGGGTTGTACCTCAAGGAGTGGATTGATGAGCTTCGGGGCAAGGACACTTGGATACTGTGCCCATGGTGGATAGACTACCTAGAAGGGGAGTTTCCTTGAGAGGAGACTGAGGAGTTTAAAGTACGTTTCATTGTGTATGGTAGAACATTTGTATGAATTGTGAAGCTTGTTTTTTTGGGAGTTTAAAGTTCCTATGTTGGTTGAATGCAGGAGCGAAGGAGGGCAAGAAGCCTGGGCACTGAGCATCAATCGCCCCCCCTGAGAAGAAAAAGGGCAAGAAATCAACAAATGAGGAGCCTCCATTGTCCACGAGCATGACAGCAATGCCCAAAAAAGATCATGTGGCTAGAGTGGGAAGGGGATGACATTGACAAGGGTGCTGAGGATAGACACTCTAAGGATGATGAGCATGGTGATGAGCAATAGTCCCGTGCATAGGGTGATGAGCAAGTGACCCCGCATGGTGAGAGCAGGGTTAGGAAGTTCAAAAGAAGATGACGCAACCCTCTTGGGATCCAGTAAGTGAAATTAACATGTTTGAACATTCATTAGTTCATTTATTGAACAATAGTAATAACATGTATTTGGTCTTGTCTAAATGAAGAGTACCATCCACATGTGGTGGATCCACTGCACTTAGTTTTGAGCTCAATCATTAATCACCTTCATCTCACACTTATGGGAAAGTGAAAACACATGTATGATCTCTATTCCGTGATAGTGACTCCCTCCATTGGTTGTCGTTATAGTGTTTGCAGTCCACTTATATACTTTCTTTCCAGGAATCTTGTAGTATTGCAAGCCTTGAGGCCTGCACTTGGTGTGGGCTAATTTTTTAACAAATCTCTCTCTCTACAAGGACAAGGTTGTGGTTCCTCGATGGAATGTTTTTAGGGAGGTACTTGTATGGAGTCAGCTTTTGTGTTTGCTGCAGAGTTCCTATAGGCTAATCTGCACTCTACATGTAGAGCACTTGGGAATTTCTATGCAAGAGGCAAGAACTTGGAACTTCACATTGCGAAGGACTTTGTTCTTGCACTTCCCATGATACTTGTATATCATGTCAGAAGATGGCCAAGAATTGGTGAGTGAAGGAGTGAGTGGTTTTTATTAAAGTGAATCTCAACGATTTCCTTAGCGTACTTACTAGTGTGTGTACGTAGGTTGTTGTTTTGGTCATCGCTATCTTCATGCACCCTAGTGAGAGTATGTCCAGTCATCCAAAGTATGATAGGTGGGGAGGTGAGGTAGCTATAGATTGTTCAGGTTTCGAGGTGGGACGACGATATCTTCTTGGAGTCGAAATGACAAGGGGGAACCTTGTCATACCAGTTGGATGCAGATAGGAATCCCAAGAGGGAACCTTGTCATACCAGTTGGATGCAGACAGGAATCCCATCCAAGATTTTGTTGAGTATACATAGCGAGCCTTTTGCAAGGTAATTATAGCACTCACTTCATTACAACTCAAGTAGTGTAGTCATTATATAGTCATTGTCTTTTATATTATCGTCCATTTATATATATGCCAATTGTGAGCTTGTACTATGGCAAGTGGTTACTCTTGCGATGTTCACCGATCGCGGGGGGGATGCAGTCCTAGATTGCTTTACTGCCGATACTGGGACCATGTTTGGAGCATTCAGGATACTGCAACAACATTACATCACCATGGAGTGCGATGAGGTGTGCCTTAGGTCGTGTCTACGACCACTTGTATACGTTCACAAATGATTTGGGTCAATAACTCTTCAGGGTTAAGGTCAATGAGTATGCTCGAGGGGAGCAATAGATGGACGTGGGGGCATCGTCTCCACACGTTCCTCACCCATATCCTCCACTCGCCCCAGTACCCCATGAGCCCAACACAATCAAGTGCCTTGTCATGGCCACCTGGTGTTCCAAGGGAGCCCCAATATCGACATGTCATGCCACAAATATCCCTCGTGGGTTCTTTTACAATGCCCTCATCATGGGCACCATGACTCGAACTTGTGAGGCCGCTATTCCCACTTGCACTTGCACCATTTGGTAGAGCTCCCTACCCCATTCCACCTTGGTGTTCCAAGGGATCCCTAGTACCCCCATGATCCCAACACAATCAAGTGCCTCGTCATGGCCACTTGGTGTTCCAAGGGAGCCCCCTACACTAGCCCCAAAATCGACATGTCATGCCACAGATATCCCTCGTGGGTTCTTTTACAATGGCCTCATCATGGGCACCATGGCTTGAATTTGTGAGGCCACTATTCCCACTTGCACTTGCACCATTTGGTATAGCTCCCTACCCCATACCACCTTCCTTCTTCCACCAGCACCCATGGCATCCGTATTGATTTATTTAACTCGCTTGTAATGAAAGAAATATATTATTTTAGACATTATTATTGTGCACTCAAATTATGTCAATGGCATTGTTTTTAGCTTCTTCTGTGATTATTTAGGTAATTAAATTGACAATTGAGAGAGATGGAGCAAGATGGATAGAGATCTCAAGGACACGAGAGAGAGTGTGAGTGAAAGAGAGTTTGAGAGAGACCTTAAAATAGTTATATTTATTCTTAAAGTAGTTATTTTTATGCTTAAAATAGTAATTTTTATTTTTGAGAAGTTATAAATACAGTAAAGATTTGCCATGTTTCAAAACTCTTCTTCTAGGCACACATCCCATCCCACCCTCCCCTTATATCTTCATATTGCAATAGGCTCTTTGTAAAATCTTTTATCATGGCTTCATTCGGAAATCCCCCTAATACTACTACATTTGCAAGCATCTTAAGTAAATCTCTTCAATCTTTCATGCACCTCAAAGAAAAGGAACCTAGATCAAATGCCTTTATGGAAGCATGGACACTAACGTATGAAGTGCAAGAGCTCTAAAAGAAGCTCACAACAACAGAGAAAGCGATAGACCTTGCAGACAAGAACATGTTAGAGGTGAAAGCAGCAAAACAACCATTGGGATATGGAGAGCTTTTGGCATCATTGAAGAGGCAAAGGAGGCTCCTCTTTGAGCTGAAGTTGCCACCTTCATTGCAAATTTAGGGTAGACTGAGAAGGCCAAGATGATAGTTAAGGCCCAAAATGCTTTCATATATTGTTGTATGTGTTCAACATATTCGCAGGTGTTTGTCATAATATGCTACAATATTGCTATTTTTATTTGAAATATAACAGAAATTGCATCTCTCTATGGTGTCTTTGTGAAGAAGTAGCAATGATAGGGGCCAATGGAAGTAAAGAACAATGTGTACACCCTTACTTTCATGTATTGTTGCGTGTGTTCAACATCTTGGCCAGAGTTTGCCATGTAGCGCTGTGATCTGTAAATTTGCTTTGGAATACAATGCAACTTTTAGATAATATGGTGTCTTTGTAAATGAGTTGCAATGAAAGTGGCCTATGGAAGTAAAGAACATTGTGTACACACATGCTTTCATGTATTGTTGCATGTGTTCAAGTACTCATGGAGGTGTTTGTCATGTAATGATGTGGTCTTGTAAATTTGGTTTAGAATATACTAGAAGTTTTAGATCATAATATGGTGTCTTTGTAAATGAGTTGCAACAATGATAGCGGCCTAGGGTGTGTAGTGCTCAATATCTCATAGGTGTGAAAGTAGATGGAGAGGAGTAGATGGATACAAGAAGTGTAGAGAGAGAAACCCCTCAGTTGAATACCAAAAAGCGCTTGCTCAAAAAATGCTTGCTTCTTGAACACCAAAAAGAGCTTGCTAAAAAATTCTCACCTCAACACCAAAAATGCTTGCTAAAAAATGCTCACTTGAACACCAAAAAGTGCTCGCTCAAAAATGCTCACCAAAAAAATACATCCATTTTTTGAACAAACCTAAATGTCCTACCATGGGCATCTCATCCATAACCTTTTACTTGAAAGCTAAGTGAGGCACAAGATACACCCTTTCCTTATGGTATAGGAGTCCATTTTGCAACTGAAAATGAGGTGAATCATCACAAGTACCATGCTGTAATTTCTGTACCATTTGTGATGCCTCTTCATCAAGCATGTATTCCTCTTAGATGTCATCAATCCAATCCTTATGTACTTTTGTGATGGCCGATAATGAGCATGCCCACATTCTAGAAAGTGTATCCACCACCACATTCTAGAAAGTGTATCCACCACCACATTGTCTTTCCTCTTATATAAGTGATGGCCGATAATGAGCATGCCCACATTCTAGAAAGTGTATCCACCACCACATTGTCTTTCCTCTTATATAAGTGATTTCATTATCTTTCCTCTTTATATAAGTGATCTCAAAATCATAATTTTGAGAGGTAGCCAACCTTTTTCTTTGCTTAGGTGGGAGATTGGGTTGTGATAAGAAGTACTTGGGTACCCTATGATCACGTCTCACAAAGAACTTGCTTCCATAGAGATAGTGATGTTATTTTTTGATTTCATACAAAATTGCAAATCATCTCATAAATAAACATACAAGTCCATCTCTTTGTTATCAAGCTTGTAGCTTTCAAATGCAATCACGCCATGATCTTGATACAACATGGCACCAATGCCTCTTCCACATGCATCCACTCTTATAGTGAAACTCTTGGAGAAATCCGAGCATACCAAAATAGGGGCCAAAGCAAGCATCTTTTTTCAACTCTTCAAAGCTCTTATAGGATGTAGTATCCCAAAATAGTGTCTCCTTCAAAGCCCTTATGGGCTGTAGTATCCCAAAAGAATGCCTCCTTCTTCAACTTTGTGAGCATATTTCTCAATGAACCTCCGATAGAGGATGATAAACCTAAGAATCCCCCCACTTGAGTGATGTTGGTAGGAGTATACACGTTCCACCTTCTTGGGATCCACCCTGTAAGATTCCTCCCTCCAGCTTTTAAGGTGTATAGGTGTAAAAACCTCCCCTTCTGATCTTGTAATTATTTCCCTCTTTGAAATAAAAGAAAGATTCTGTTTTACCCTGTTTTGACTAGAGAGAGAAAATATCTAGAGAGAGGTAATCCAAAATTGAGATATTTTTGGATATAAAAATCCTCCTAGTGTCTAAAATGGTTTCCCTGAAACAAAAATTCAAAAAGAACTTTCCAATGTGCATTTGGAATTAATTGAAAATAAGTATAAAGGACCTTAGCCTAAGGGTCTAGATTTTTTGAATTTTTTGGATTATGGTCCAATTAAGGTTCCTATGGGCCAATAGGATCAATCCAAGTGTGGGGAGGAGATAAATCTAATTTATAAAAGAAAAATACCCAAAAATAAGTAAATGCCCACTTAAGATGAAGAGTTGACTAAGTACAAGGTTTATTAGTAAAAAACTATGAATATTACTAAAAAAATGAGATATTTTGGGTATAATGATTCAATTTTGACACCTTGGTAAGGAGAAGGGGGCTCTTCAAGGAGGTGCCTATTTCAATTGAATGGCTTTTTAATACAATTGAAGTTCTTTAATGAATTATAGTGATAAAACACATAAATTTCTATTTATGCTTAAATTAAATGTTTTTTTTAGCATGTCTCTCTCTCCCCCAAAGAATGGTCATTCCTATGACCTATTCTATGTTCAAATGAAGCTTCTCATGAAGCAATTCTCTAATCTAAAAGTAATTTCTATGTTTGTTAAATTGAGACCAAATAAGTGGCTTTTTAATGCTTTTATGCTATTTAATTCATGGAAAAATTAGGACTCAAGTCCATAATTGGATAGTGATCCAATTAATGGTTATTCTATCATATGATATTACTAAACTTTATATTTTCAAAATCATTAAGAATTATCAGTAATAGCAGTGAAGCTATGGTAAATTTTTTGAAAAAATTAACACATATATTATTTTCATTCATAATATGAAAAGAGGACTTCCTACCATATTCTAGGATTAATCATCCTAGATTAATTGAATGATTCTCATTATAATAATGGAAAAATTAATTTTTATGTTTATGCATAAATAGTTAATTAGGAAAAAGAGAAATTTTTAGTAATTAATTTTTATGTTAAAAGAGTAATCCCCACCATGACAATGGAAATCGATGTATTCCAATGAAGTAAGAGAAAAATTGGGATGCTAAAATAATGTATATTTTATTTAAAAATTAAAGAAGGATTTTAGTTAAATTTATCATTTTGCATAGACAAATTTGAATGATGAAAGAGGAATGAGGAAAGTGTAATTTTTAGCATATTGAAATTAATGGGTATTTTATTTAAATTCAAAGATGAATTTTAGATAAATTTATTTTATCTATGAGAAATATTTAAATGGTAAAAGAGGAATTCCTATGACATTTGGAATTCCATCATTTAGATGGGAAAAGATAAATTTTTAGCATATTAAAATTAATGGGTATTTTATTTAAATTAAAAGATAAATTTTAGATAAATTTATTTTATCTATGAGAAATATTTAAATGGTAAAAGAGAAATTCCTATGAAATTTGGAATTCCATCATTTAGATGGGAAAAGAGGAATTCATAGCATATTGAAATTAATGGGTATTTTATTTAAATTCAAAGATGAATTTTAGATAAATTTATTTTATCTATGAGAAATATTTAAATGGTAAAAGAGGAATTCCTATGACATTTGGAATTCCATTGTTTAGATGGGAAAAGAGAAATTTTTAGCATATTGAAATTAATGGGTATTTTATTTAAATTCAAAGATGAATTTTAGATAAATTTATTTTATCTATGAAAAATATTTAAATTGTAAAAGAGGAATTCCTATGACATTTGAATTCCATCGTTTAGATGGGAAAAGAGAAATTTTTAGCATATTGAAATTAATGGATATTTTATTTAAATTCAAAGATAAATTTTAGATAAATTTATTATATCTATGAGAAATATTTAAATGGTAAAAGAGGAATTCTTATGACATTTGGAATTCCATCATTTAGATGGGAAAAGAGGAATTCCTAGCATATTGAAATTAATGGGTATTTTATTTAAATTCAAAGATGAATTTTAGATAAATTTATTTTATCTATAAGAAATATTTAAATGGTAAAAGAGGAATTCCTATGACATTTGGAATTCCATCGTTTAGATGGGAAAAGAGAAATTCCTAGCATATTGAATTAATGGGTATTAAGAGAAATTACCATGACATTGGAATGCAAATAATTAAATGCAAAAAAGAAGAATTCCCATGGTATTTGAGATCCAAGAAATTAAATGGAAAGAAGAGGAATTTTTAGTATAATTTAATTTATGATTATTTATCAAAAGTGGAAATAGGGGTAGAATTGATTTCTGTAAATTCCATGAATTCTTTTATTCAAAAGAGGAATATTGAATATAATTCAATTGAGGAATTGAGAAGGAATATAGAAATAGTCGTCCAAGAAAAGGTGTAAGATTCCTCCTTAGGCTGAATATTGAATAAGCCTCTACTTCAATCCCTTGTAATCATTCTATGTTTCTGAATACAAGAAAATATCATTTTTCCTTGTTTTGCCTAGTGAGATAAAAATTTCTAGAGAGTGGTAAATCAATATTGGGATATTTTTGGATAAATAAATTCTACAAATATCAAAAAAATGTTTCCTTGAAACAGAAAATCAAAATAGATTTTCCAAGGTGCAATTGGAATTAATTAAAATTGATTCAAAAGACCTTAGCCTAAGGGTCCAGATTTTCAAAATTTTTTTATTATGGTCCAATTAAGGTTCCTATGGACCAATAAGATTAATCCAAGTGTTGGGACAAGATAAATCCAAAGAATAAAAGAAAATACCCAAAAATGAGTAAATGCCCACATAAGATGAAGAGTTGACCAAGTACTAGGTTTATATTAGTTAAAAATTATGAAGTATTAAAAAAAAAGAGATATTTTGGAGTAATCATTCATTTTTGACACATGTGTAAGGAAAAGGGAGACCTTCAAGGAGGCACCTACTTCACATGCTTGGATGAGTTTAAAAATAAAAAATAATAGGATATTTTTATCTCTCCTCTCTCCTAAATCAAACCAAATCAAAAAGGGAGCCAAACTGGTCCAAAACTTATCCAAATTCAGCCAAACTAAAACTGGAAAATTCTAGAACTCAGTTGGACTCAATTTAGTGACCTCTCTCTCCTATAAATACCCTCATTCCTTTGTATTATTATTTGTGAACTAAACTATGCCGGTATTAATCTAAACTAAGTTGGACTCAGTTAGTGACCTCTCTCTCCTATAAATAGACCCTCATTCCTTTGTATTATTATCTGTGAACTAAACTATGTCGGTATTAATGTAAACTAAGCTTAATTTCTATTATCCTCTAAAAACCTCTACAAAATTGAAGAGATTGGAGCTTCTCTCTCTCTCTTCAATCTTCCTTGGTGACTCCTACAACATACCAAACCAATTGATTGGTTAGGGGCCTCTACTACTGTGATCAAATAATCAAGTAAATTAGAAGGTAAAGTGTGGATTATTGTCTTTTTCTTATTAAAACTCCAAATGCTTCTCTCTCAACCTCTCTCAAGCTTGAGAAGCTTTAATTTGAATGGTTTTTGATTACTATTGAAGTTCTTTTATGAATTGTAATAAAGAAACACATAAATTTCCATTTATGCTTAATTTTAATGGTTTTTAAGCATTTCTCTCTCCCCCCCCAAAGAAAGGTCATTCCTATGACCTATTCTCAATCCAAATGAAGATTCTCATGAAGCATTTCTCTAATCCAAAAGTAATTTCTATGCTTGTCTAATTCGAGGCCAAAATAATGGCTTTTTAATGCTTTTATGATATTTATCTCATAGAGAAATTATGAATCAATCCATAATTGGATAATGATCCAATTAGTGGTCATTCTAATCATATCAATAATATTAAACTTCATTCTTTCAATTAAATTGAGAATTATCAGTAATAGGAGCGGAGCTATGGTAAAATTTTTGTAAAATAAACACATAAAACATTTTCATTTATAATAAGAAAAGAGGACTTCCTATCATATTCTAGGAATTATCATCCTAGATTAAGTGAATGATTCTCATTGTAATCATGGAGAAATTGATTTTTATGTTTATGCATAATTAGTAAATTAGAAAAAAGAGAAATTTCTAGTAATTTATTTTTATGTTAAAAGAGTAATCCCTATGACATTGGAAATCCATGTATTCCAATGATTTAGAGAAAAAAAATTGGAATGCTAAAATAATGTATATTTTATGAAAGATTTTAGTTAAATTTATCTTTTTGTATAGATAAATTTTTATGATGAAAGAGGAATTTTCACCATATTGAAATTCAAATATTTAAATAAGAAAAGTATAATTCCTAGTGCAAAGGAATTAATGAAGATTTTTATTTAATTTTTAAGAGAAAATATAGTTAAATTTATCTTTTTGTATAGATAAATTTTTATGATGAAAGAGGAATTCCCACCATATTGGAATCCAATTAATTAAATGAAGAAAGTGTAATTCCTTGTGCAAAGGAATTAATGGAGATTTTTATTTAAATTTTAAGAGAAAAATTTAGTTACATTTATCTTTTTGCATAGATAAGTTTAAATGATAAAAGAGGAAATCTTACTATATTGGAATTCAAATGTTTAGATGAGAAAAGTGAAATTTTTAGCTTAAAGGAATTAATGGTTATTTTTATGTAATTTTACGAAAAAATTTAATAGATTTAATTTATAGAAAAGAGGAATTCCCATGATAATTGGATTGCACTCATTGAAATGAGAAAAAGAAGGATTTCAAGTTTATTCAAAAAAATAGGTATTGATATTTTAGTTAAAAGATGAATTTCCATAATATTTGAGAAAAGATGGATTTGAATTAAATTCTAATGTCAAAAGATGAATTTCCATCATAATTCTACCTAATGAATTAAGGTTGAGAATTTATGTGGGAAAAAGAATATCTTGGATATTTGAATTTGTAAAATCACTAAATGGATATTTACCCAAAAACTAGATGTTTAGTTGAAAGGAATCCTGGGTAGAACTAAACTGAATGAATGTAGTTAGACTACGTGAGGTCGGATAGTAAACCTAATTGTCCTTCTCTCAAAAACTTCGTGACCAATTCCAGTTACTAAATCTAAAGAATAGACTACCGGAACTACTCTAGTTTTTCCTTGACCAATCTCACCAAAAATCTAGTTGGATAAATGGACAAAATGATTGGTAGATTACCCTCATGAGAGATCAAGAATCCTCATTATGAAACTGGGAATTATTGGAAAAAGGGCCTTTGGAACCGATCTCAAACTAGAATCTCACTTGCATTGGAAACTCTGTTTTTCATTCAAAGGACTGCTTTACGCCAGAATGCTGGAGGAAGCATTTGGCTTATGTTTTTCTAAAAGGAGGTTTGTTTGGAACAGCTGCTGGTGGGGCGTCGTCAAGGGACGTCGCCCATGGCAAAGCCTGCCGAGGTCTTGACTAGCCTCGGTATGGTTAAAATGGTGCACTTTCCGTACGGTGGGCGAGGACCGACGAAGCGATCCCTGAGTGAAGTGCTAGGACACCTAAGGAGGATCCTAGAGGGTTCTGACTAGGCGATGCACGGGCTCGCGGTTGCTAGGACACCTAGGCGTACATCGAGGAAGATATCTGATGGACACAAAGGAAAAGTTTTTGGGAAAAAAATTTTGATACTGGATCTCATTTTGGTTGGCCAGCTGGTTTTCAACGGAGAGTTCAGAGGATGCATTTTTGTAGTACAATGGACTTGGAATTTTGGAAAATGATGATCGGAAATATTATGATTTTATTGAAGGATTGTCTTAAAGCCAGTCGAATCTGTTATAAATGGCAATTTCATATTGGGTGTGTACGTAGTATGCCTATTTGATTTTTGCATGAATCGTCGGCTAGGGGGCCTGGGAACTCTTTTCCTCGGTACCCGGGCAAAAACCCAATCAAATCTTTATAAAGGAATCCCACCAATTCAGTGGTCGGGTGGTTGGCTAACCCATGGGCCGGATGGGGTTAGGCTGGATCCGAGAATTCTTGAGAAACAACTAGATGCGATTAGTTACGTTAATCAGTTTAAATCCTGAGAAGACCTTGTTCTGTGGGAGGGGATCATCGGCTGTGCCTCGGAAATGAGAAAAAAAGCGGTGATTCCATGGACCAAGTGCTAGTCTCTTCTTGATCAGACCATGTGACTTCAAGTTCGGTCAGATCAGTTTAATTTAGTCAAGACTTGACTCGTTAGAGTAATCTCCTAGTTAAAAGATTTTTCCCCTTCATGGCGGAATCGCCCGCGCCTTCCGGGCCCGGGACCGCCCCCAAGCTAGTCTCTCGTCCCGGACATCCGCGCGACAGGTGAGGCTCCGAGTGTGTAGGACCCCTGCCCCGAGTGTGTAGGACCCCTGCCCCGCGCGGGAGGTCGACGCCGCTTCCGCCGCCAGTAGGAGCCCTGGAGCGGGCGGGCGGGGACCTCACAACTGGTATCAGAGCGTTGTTGAAGGCTAATAAGGATAAACAAACTCTTATCAGAAATTGATAATAATAAACTCAGAAAAAGAATTTTTCATAATGTACTTTCATTCCGTAAGCTTCTTTAATGAAGAATTTTTAATCAAAGAAATTGTTTTTATAGATGGAAGTTCCATACTTATCTGGTATTCCCGACCTCCCCCAGTCTCAAGATATGACTGTGTTCGCCTTTGAGCATCTCATCTCTTCCGCTTCAACTCGAACGAGCTGAGCAAGACTCGCATGCCATTTTGAGGATTTATATTTTCCTGACCCAGCAGGGAGAGATGACAGCATAAGTGGTTTGCAGGGAAGTATGTCCATGCCTCTTGCGACCGACGTGCAATGCTGAGGCAGAACCTCTCATTGGCAATGATTTTGATAAAGCTGAAAATGGTACATGGTGTCATTCTATATCATTCAACACCTTGGAATTTCAAACTTTCATGCCAAGTCTACAAACTCCTTAGTTGATTTATTCCTAAGGAGAAGATAATAGCTCCCTTGTCAGTAAGTGAACGTTTGTATCAGGGCATGGCTATGGCCCAGTACCATCGTCTTATGCGTCTCCCGAGGAGATTTTGAATTCTGGAGCCGAGCTGCTCTATGTGCATATTGAAACTTTTATATAAATAAATAAATGTTTTCTGAAGAAAAGTTCCTTGCTGTATAAGTGATTGTTTATGGACGAACTGATAAAAAAATCGTTATCAGACATATGTCATAGATCTCCAATAAGATCATTGTCTTGTTTAAGAAATTATTTTCTGAACATCTTAAGTCTTAGGATCTTGTGGACGATATCAAAATAAAAATTTAATAATATATAATTTTTGACAGAATCATGAGATGAGGAAACCGTGGCCATCAGCTAGACCCTCTCTTTGAAGATGATGAGCTTGACCCTGATGTTTGCAAGGCTCTTCATAGGACTCAGCCAGGACCCTTCATCAAAGGAGAAGGGGAGAACCTGGGCAAGGCTGTGGAGAAATGGGTGGAAGCCATGGAAGAATATTTTGACGTCAGAGGCTACAATGAGCGGAGCAAAATGGCTCTTGCCAGGCTGAAAATAGTGGAAACAACCAAGGTGGCATGGAGGAACCACTGTGACACCAACCGTCTGGACAGAAATACTCAGTCTTGGAACGACCTAAAAACCTATTTGAGAAAGAGATTTTGTCCCCCTGGATTTTTGGAAATCAAAATGAACAAATTCTTAGAGTTGAAGCAGGGGAGCAAAACCATCGAGGAATATCACTAGGACTTCACTCTTCTACTCAAATATTCACCACCTCTAGATGAAGAGCAACTCATGGCCAAGTTCATTCGGGGAGTAAACGAACCCTTGGACACACTGGTCAAGAATGCCAAGCCAGTGTCCATGGGGCTGAAGCTGTCAAAATGGTGAAGGACTTTGCCAAAGCTTTCATCGTAAAAGTCCTGCCAAAGCCATCTCCCTCATCCCTCAATAGATTTCAGACACCGGGAAGCTCTTCCAACTTTCTGCCTCCAAAGAGACACCAAGGTCCTAACTAGAATGTGGAGACGAGAAGCTTCAGAAATGAAGGAAGACCTTTCTCCCAAAGTACATTCTCCGGAACTCCGGCTCTCTCCAGAATGCAAAGGAAAGACCTTCCAAGCGAGAATAGATGCTTCGGATGTCAAGGACTTGGGCACCAGCTCAAGGATTGCATATCTCCTTCTGTGGGCCAAGGAAGCCAGGGTCCCAGAGTTCCGAGATAGACTCCTTCATATCAGTCCAATCAGGGTGTCCAGTGCCAAAATCAGGGTAACCCCAGAAGAGTGCTAGCTCAACCTGTAGCCTCCATGCAAAGCAGTCTCCGAACTCCCTCCCAGAATAATTGGAATAACCAAAGAGAGAGAGTTCCACCTCAGACTGCAGCAGCAGCCAAAGTAGTCACCATAGCATGCTGAGGAAGTGGAGGAAGAGAAAGGATGGATCTATGCACAACAATTGAGCATCAGGGGAATAACCGTCAATTCTCAGTCCTCCAGACTCCAGCAGAGTACCAGGGTAAGAAATTCAAGCTTTTGATTGATTCACGTAGTACTCATTCTTTTATTTCCCGAGGATGTTTGCGTAAATTAGTCCTAAATCAAAAATCAGGGAAACCTATGTAAGTGGAATTAGCCAGTGGGAAGATTCTTTTCACTCACCTTGAGACTGACCTTATTCAGTTTAGCTTAGATGGGAACGTAACAGAGTGCCAGTTCAGAGTCCTACCCCTAGGAATATATGACGGAATCCTTGGAATGGATTGGCTCCAAAAGAATCAAGTTGACATTCATTGTCACAAAGGAACCATCTCTTTCCTAGACCTTCACGGGAATAAAGTTCAAGGAATTGGAATTTCTAGATCCCTAGTGCTGCAATTAGTCAAGGCTTCCAAATTATTAAAAGGACTCAAAAAAAGGCAAGCTGTGTATGTCGTTAAAATGAATCCAGTAGACATAAAATGTAAAGCTAAAAAACCAGAATGGTTAAGTGAGTATGCAGATATATTTCCTGAAGAGCTGACTGAGATGCCTCCGTCTCGTGAAGTAGATCATGAGATTGAATTAACCCCCGGAGCTCAGCTAGTAGCCCAACGTGCATACAAAATGCCAGTCCCTGAAGCCATAGAACTTAAGGAGCAGTTAAGACAACTGTTAGAGCAGGGATTCGTCAGACCCAGTGTCTCACCTTGGGGTGCGCCCGTTCTCTTTCAAAAGAAGAAAGATGGAACGTTAAGACTCTGTATTGACTACAGAGGACTGAATCAATTAACAATTAAGAATAAGTATCCTATTCCTAGGATTGATGAACTTCTCGATCGGTTAAGTGGTACCCAAATGTTTACAAAGATAGATCTCAAATCTGGGTACTACCAGATTACAATCAAGGAGTAGGACATCCCAAAGATAGCATTCAATACTCGCTATGGGCATTATGAGTTCACAGTCATGCTGTTTGGATTGACTAATGCCCTGGCGACATTCAATCGTCTTATGCAAGATATTCTCAGAGAATACTTGGATGATTTTGTTCTTGTCTTCTTTGATAATATCTTAGTATACTCAAAGAATGCTGCAGATCATGAAGATCATGTGCGCAAAGTCCTTGAAATCCTAAGGAAACACCAACTCTTTGCAAAGAAGAGCAAGTGTTCCTGCGATTCCTCCAGGATAACTTTTCTCTAACGTAGTCAAAAGCCTTAACTAACTGAATTGAACTGACTGAACCCGTAAGTCCCATAGTCAGATTAGGAAAAAGATTGTACTTGGATCATAGAGACTAATGCCTTTTTCCTCATTGAGAGGCACAGCCGTTGATTCTTTTCCATAGAACAATTTTTGTCCGGGATTTACTTCATCTATCGAGCCAGAACAGAATTGAGTCTCAATTTAGGGATCCATCAGTCCAGCCTAACCCCATCCAGTCCCATGGGTTAACCAACCGCCCAAACACTGTAGTGATGGGATCCAATTAAGAATTTGGTTAGGTTGTCCCGAGTACCAGGGAAAAGAGTTCCGAGGCCCCCTAGCAGGATATTCATGCAAACTTAAAACTAGTCACACCACTTACATACACAATATGAAATTGCCTTTTTCACATATTCAACACTCTTTAAAACAATCATTTAATGAAACCATAGTGTCAATGATCATAATCCTCTAATTATCCAGTTGAATCCTTATTTCCAAACATTCCTTCATCGGTGTACCTATGGCATCATTGGCAACCAGAACGCTCACCCCCTCTCCACTCAGGGGCCTTTTCGATAGTTCCTAGCTCATAGTAACCGGCAAGTATTCACTTTAACAAAAATGGAGTCTCTGTTGAAGATCAGCAAGATCAACCAACAGATCCATATAAAAGAGCCATGGACTCATCCATTGAGGATAGTAAGGTCAATCAACCACATCCATGCCCGAATTCAGAAAACAACTCTTACTCCTTGTTCCAATATCTTCCCAGACGTACGTGTGGGTATCTTCGGAGACCCAGAGCCCGAGCACCATATGGTCAGCACCCTCTAGGATCCTTCGCAGGTCACCTAGCGCTTCACTCATAGGCCGCTTCCTTGGTCCCTCATCCACTATACCAAAACTCACCATTTAAATCAAACCGAGACTGGTCAAGACCTCGGTCGACCTTGCTACGCAAGACGTCCTCCGTTGACTCTCCGTCATCAGCAGTTGCAACTTTAACAGATAGGTCTCCACGACCTCATTCACAAGACGGTCAGAATGCTTCCCCAGCATTCTTGACATAAAACAGTCATTTAAAAACAAATTTCACATACAAATACAGTTCCAACAATATTTCCATCTTTTCTCATCACTCCACATCCTTTCACATTAGTCTCCATCTTTTCTCATCTTCCCACAATTTTTTTTCTTCATCGATCCCTATCACATCACATCATTCCCACATCAAATCACATCCAATCGTATCATCCACACATCAATCCACATCATCCATACATTCATCCACATCCATCCACATCATCCATACATCCATCTACATAAATCCACATTATCCACACATCCATCCACATCTTCCATACATCCATCCACATCAATCCACACGTCAATCCACATCATCCATACATCAATCCACATCATCGATACATCCATTCACGTCAATCCACATTATCCACACATCAATCCACATCATCCATACATCCATTCGCGTCAATCCACATTATCCACACATCAACCCACATCATCCATACATCCATCCACATTATCCACACATCAACCCACATCATCCATACATCCATCCATATCATCCATCCATATCATCCACATCATCCATACATCCATCCACATCAATCCACATTATCCACACATCCATCCACATCTTTCATACATCCATCCACATCAATCCACACGTCAATCCACATCATCCATACATCCATCCACGTCAATCCACATTATCCACACATCAATCCACATCATCCATACATCCATTTACGTCAATCCACATTATCCACACATCAACCCACATCATCCATATATCCATCCACATCATCCACATCGATCCACATCATCCATACATCTATCCACATCAATCCACATTATCCACACATCCATCCACATCTTCCATACATCCATCCACATCAATCCACATTATCCACACATCAATCCACATCATCCATACATCCATTCACGTCAATCCACATTATCCACACATCAACCCACATCATCCATACATCCATTCACATCAATCCACATTATCCACACATCAACCCACATCATCCACACATCAACCCACATCATCCATACATCAACCCACATCATCCATTCATGTCAATCCACATTATCCACACATCAATGCACATCATCCATACATCCATTCACGTCAATCCACATTACCCACACATCAATCCACATCATCCATACATCCATCCACATCAATCCACATTATCCACACATCAACCCACATCAATCCACATTCATTTCATAAGTATTCCCATTCTCATCTAATCACATCTTTTTCTATCTCATCACTTATTTCCTCATTTATTCTCATCAGATCTCATCCACTTGCATCTACCCATACATCTCATCACTTCACATACATTAACATCTATCAAGTTTACATCACATCTTATCACATCCATTTCACATCACATCTCATTCATTCACATCCCGATTCACATGCTAACACATTCCTTCACGTCCCTTATCGTTCATTCACATCCCGATTCACATCACATCATATCCATTCACATCCCTTATCATTCATTCACATCTCGATTCACATGCTATCACATTCATTCACATCCTATATCATTCATTCTTATTTCGATTCACATGCTAACACATTCATTCACATCCTATATCATTCATTCACATCCCGATTCACATGCTAACACATTCATTCTTATCCTATATCATTCATTTACATCCTGATTCACATGACATCACATCCATTCATTTACATTTATCTGATTCACATCACATCACATCCATTCACATCCCTTATCATTCATTCACATCCCGATTCACATGCTAACACATTCATTCACATCCTATATCATTCATTCACATCCCGATTCACATGCTAACACATTCATTCACATCGTATATCATTCATTTATATCCTGATTCACATGACATCACATCCATTCATTCACATTTATCTGATTCACATCACATCACATCCATTCACATCCCTTATCATTTATTCACATCCGGATTCACATCCTATATCATTCGTTCACATCCCGATTCACATGCTAACACATTCATTCATATCCTATATCATTTATTTACATCCTGATTCACATGACATCACATCTCATTTATTCATTCACATTTATCTGATTCACATCACATCTCATCACATCTATTTACCTCTCATTCTCATCACTTCTATTCTCATCACATCCATTCTCTATTCATTCTCATCTATCTGATTTATATCACATCTTATCACATCTATTTATAGAATGTAAGAGAATTCTTATTTTTTATATAAAGATTCTTTACGCATCTATTTATGCATAAGAACAACTTCAGTGGGAAATAACACTTTTATAAAAATCCGTTTATGCATCTATTTTTGCATAAATTCAATTTTAAGGAGAATAACGCTTTCGAAATAAAAACAAATCTTTTATGCATCTTTCTATGCATAAATTCAATTTTAATGAGAATAACTCTTTTGAAATAAAAATAAATTTCTTTATGCATCTTTCTATACATAAGATCAAAATTGATGAGAATAACTCTTTTGAAATAAAAATAAATTTCTTTATGCATCTTTCTATGCATAAGATTAAAATTGATGAGAGTAACTCTTTTGAAATAAAAATAAATTTCTTTATGCATCTTTCTATGCATAAGATCAAAATTGATGAGAGTAACTCTTTTGAAATAAAAATAAATTTCTTTATGCATCTTTCTATGCATAAGATCAAAATTGATGAGAGTAACTCCTTTGAAATAAAAATAAATTTCTTTATGTATCTTTCTATGCATAAAATCAAAATTTGATGAAAGTAACACTTTTTATAATTAAAAAAATTCTTTTATGCTGCATAGATTCAATTTTTATGAAAGTAACACTTTTATAATAAAAAATTTCTTTTATGCATCTATTTATGCATAAAAATCAATTTTGATGAAAGTAACACTTTTATAATCAAAATATTTCCAATATGCATCTTTCTATGCATAGAAATTAATTCTAATGAAAATAACGCTTTTATAATAAAAATATTTCTAATATGCATTTTTTTATGCATAGAATAAAAATAACACCTTTAGAATACACAAGCGGTGGGGATTACGCTTTTTGAATAGTAAAAAGATAAAACTTACTTCACCAAATTTAAGAAAATTTTGCCATAACCTCCTTTGTATGGCTGACCATTTTTCAAATTTTTTACTCTAAAATTTACTAGAAATTATCCAAGATGATTTAAATCATTCTAATCTAATCAATTTCCTTTTTATTAAGAGTAAACAATATGAGAAGTTTAATTCCATCAATTTGATTACACATCTAGGATAAAGAAAGGCTGAATTCAATAATGAAGAGAAGGGGAAGAGAAGGGGAAGAGAAGGGGGAAAGCCTTTCTAGCAAGACATAACATCCATTTTCATTTTAAAGAAAGCAAAAATCAGAAAACCATAAAATAGAATAAGAAAAAGTAGAATTTCTAACTTACTAGGAGTTTTGTGAGCTTTCCTTTGGCTTGATGGTTTGAGGGATCTACTCTTGTTTGCAACAAGAGTGGCTACCAATTCTTTTGAAGAGGAAATGGTCAAAAATAAATGAATTATCAATGAATTCACTGTTTTTGGCTCTAGGGAGGAGTAGAATAACAGTGCATAAAACACTATTAACCATTTACAAAGGGGGAGGCTTCATTTAGAGGAAAAACACTATTAACCATTTACAAAGGGGGAGGCTTCATTTATAGGAAAAAGTGAGCCGCTAACCAGGCAAACTGATTCAAGAATTTTTCAGATCAGTTTGGTCAATTTTTGACTATTTTTAGAGCTTACTTTTTGGATTTAGTTGAAGCAAGAGAGAGGAGAGATAAAAATATCTCATTATTTGTGAGTTAAAAACTCAACCACACATGTGAAATAGGTGCCTCCTTCATGAGGGGAATTCCCCACACTGAGGTGTCAAAAATGCATCATTTCTTCTAAATATCTCTTCTTTTTTAACTAATAACCTTGTTCTTAGTCAACTCTTCATCTTATGTGAGCATTTACTCATTTTTGGGGGATTTTCTTTTATTCTTCCATTTATCTCCTCCCTACATTTGGATTAATCTAATTAGTCCATAGGAACCTTAATTCAAAAATTTCAAAAAATCTGGACCCTTAGTCTAAGGTCCTTTTTACCTGATTTTAATTTATTCCAATTGCACATTGAAAATTTCTTTTTGAATATCTGTTTCAGGGGAAACCATTTTAGACACTAGGAGGATTTTTATATCCAAAAATATCTCAAATTTGAATTACCTCCCTCTAGACATTTTCTCTCTCTAGACCAAAACAGGGTAAAACAAGATCTTTCTTTTATTTCAGAGAGGGGAATAATTATAAGATCAAAAGGGGAGGTTCTTACACTTGCACACCTCAAAAGCGGGAGGGAGGAATCTTACATCCTACCCCACTTAAAAAACGTGAGATGTCCTCATCTTGCAAAATTAGAGGAGAACTCTTTTCCTTAAGATCTAATTGATTCTGGTGTTCCTTATAGTCTGGTGAACCCAACAGAATCCTGGGATAAAGATCCCTTATATAAAACTCATCATTAGATAATAATTCACTCAGATCGTAACATTCAATCCTTGTCACAATAATGGTCCATTAGACCGAAATTTCTATCTGAACAGTCCTTCATGGAAATTTTCAATTATACAGATTTTTAATTTGACATCCCTTAACTTGATCCACTAGGTCAAGTGTTAACAGCAGCAATCTGCCACAGCACAATCCACTAATCTCATAGTGATTTGCTGAAGTCATTAACGTCATTCCAGCTACGAATATCATCACCAGGGACTCATCCCATTCATCCTCATTGTGGTTTTGCTTAGTTTATTACGTTTCAACCAAAATTCAGGAATCTTCATTTTTCAATCAAAATCCAAATCAACTCATCAGTTCTCAACTAGAATTTAAAATCATATCAACCACATTCGAATTCATCGTCTGGATAGTATTAATGCTTATAATTTCAAGTCTTAGATTTACTCGTATATACTGCCAATAAAGAGCTGTAGTTATAGCCTCGGTATATACGAGTAGTCACGGTCCTTGAAACTATAAGGTAAATACCATCATGTCTAGGCCTCAAGCAAGTCAGGGATTCCATACAATTGTGGTACTTCCATCTGAAGACCCAATTACCAATTTATGAATTTCAGTTTGAATATCAAATTGTATGAATTTTATCACACAATTACAACCTTTTACTGCTTCTTCATAAATTTTTGACATTTTTGGCTTCTCGATTGATCCTTATTAGCCAATTTGCTCTGATACCAGCTGTGAGGTCCCTATCCCCACCGCGCAGCAAATTCAAGGGTGCTAGTACGGAAGTAGCACTTCTTGCGCGGGGCAAGGTCCCACACTCGGGGCCTCACCCCCACGGATATCCGGATAACTAATCCATCGATTCTTCCAAAACCGAACCCGGAAAAACTTCCCTTGCCCGGAAAGCACGGGCGATTCCTCCAGGATAACTTTTCTCTAACGTAGTTAAAAGCCTTAACTAACTGAACTGATATGACCGAACCCGTAAGTCCCATAGTCAGATCAAGGAAAAGATTGTACTTGGATCATAGAGACCAATGTTTTTTTCCTCATTGAGAGGCACATCCGTTGATTCTTTTCCATAGAACAATTTTTGTCCGGGATTTACTTCATCTATCGAACCAGAACAGAATTGAGTCTCAATTTAGGGATCCATCAGTCCAGCCTAACCCCATCCAGTCCCATGGGTTAACCAACCGCCCAACCACTGTAGTGATGGGATCCAATTAAGAATTTGGTTAGGTTGTCCCGACCAGGGAAAAGAGTTCCCAAGCCCCCTAGCAGGATATTCATGCAAACTTAAAACTAGTCACACCACTTACACACCCAATATGAAATTGCCTTTTTCACAGATTCAACACTCTTTAAAACAATCATTTAATGAAACCATAGTGTTACTGATCATAATCCTCTAATTATCCAGTTGAATCCTTATTTCCAAACATTCCTTCAAACATTCCTTCATCGTGTACCTATGGCATTATTTGGCAACCAGAACGCTCACCCTCTATCCACTCAGGGGCCTTTTCGATAGTTCCTAGTTGATAGTAATCGGCAAGTATTCACTTTAACAAAAATGGAGTCTCCGTTGAAGATCAGCAAGATCAACCAACAGATCCATATAAAAGAGCCATGGACTCATCCGTTGAGGACCAGCAAGGTCAATCAACTAGATCCATGCCCGAATTCAGAAAACAACTCTTACTCCTTGTTCCAATATCTTCCCCGACGTATGTGTGGGTATCTTTGGAGACCCAGAGCCCGAGCACCGTATGGTCAACACCCTCTAGGATCCTTTGCAGGTCACCTAGAGCTTCACTCATAGGCCGCTTCCTTGGTCCCTCATCCAATGTACCGGAAGCTCACCATTTAAATCAAACCGAGGCTGGTCAAGACCTCGGTCGACCTTGCTACGCGAGATGTCCTCCGTTGACTCTCCGTCATCATCAGTAGTTGCAACTTTAACAGATAGGTCTCCACGACCTCATTCACAAGACGGTCAAAATGATTCCCCAGCATTCTTGACATAAAACAGTCATTTAAAAACAAATTTCACATACAAATACAATTCCAACAATATTTCCATCTTTTCTCATCACTCCACATCCTTTCACATTAGTCCCCATCTTTTCTCATCTTTCCACAATTTTTTTTCTTCATCGATCCCTATTACATCACATCATTCCCACATCAAATCACATCCAATCGCATCATCCACACATCAATCCACATCATCCAATCACATCCAATCGCATCCAATCGCATCATCCACACATCAATCCACATCATCCATACATCCATCCACATCATCCACATCAATCCACATCATCCATCCACATCAATCCACATTATCCACACATCCATCCACATCTTCCATACATCCATCCACATCAATCCACACGTCAATCCACATCATTCATACATCAATCCACATTATCCACACATCAATCCACATCATCCATACATCCATTCACGTCAATCCACATTATCCACACATCAATCCACATCATCCATACATCCATTCGCGTCAATCCACATTATCCACACATCAACCCACATCATCCATACATCCATTCACATCAATCCACATCATCCATACATCCATCCACATCAATCCACATTATCCACACATCCATCCACATCTTCCACACATCCATCCACATCTTCCATACATCCATCCACATCAATCCACACATCAATCCACATCATCCATACATCCATCCACATCAATCCACATTATCCACACATTAATCCACATCATCCATACATCCATTCACGTCAATCCACATTATCCACACATCAACCCACATCATCCATACATCCATCCACATCATCCACATCAATCCATATCATCCATACATCAATCCACATCAATCCACATCAATCCACATTATCCACACATCCATCCACATCTTCCATACATCCATCCACATCAATCCTCATTATCCACACATCAATCCACATCATCCATACATCCATTCACATCAATCCACATTATCCACACATCAACCCACATCATCCATACATCCATTCACATCAATCCACATTATCCACACATCAACCCACATCATCCATACATCCATTCACGTCAATCCACATTAGCCACACATCAATCCACATCATCCATACATCCATCCACATCAATCCACATTATCCACACATCAATCCACATCAATCCACATTCATTTCATAAGTATTCCCATTCTCATCTAATCACATCTTTTTCTATCTCATCACTTATTTCCTCATTTATTCTCATCAGATCTCATCCACTTGCATCTACCCATACATCTCATCACTTCACATACATTAACATCTATCCAGTTTACATCGCATCTTATCACATCCATTTCACATCACATCTCATTCATTCACATCCCGATTCACATGCTAACACATTCATTCACGTCCCTTATCGTTCATTCACATCACATCACATCACATCACATCCCTTATCATTCATTCACATCCCGATTCACATGCTATCACATTCATTCACATCCTATATCATTCATTCACATCTCGATTCACATGCTAACACATCTCGATTCACATGCTAACACATTCATTCACATCCTATATCATTCATTCACATCCCGATTCAGAGGCTAACACATTCATTCACATCCTATATCATTCATTTACATCTTGATTCACATGACTCACATCCATTCATTCACCTTTATCTGATTCACATCACATCACATCCATTCACATCCCTTATCATTCATTCACATTTATCTGATTCACATCACATCACATCCATTCACATCCCTTATCATTCATTCACATCTTGATTCATTTGCTAACACATTCATTCACATCCTATATCATTCATTCACATCCCGATTCACATGCTAACACATTCATTCACATCCTATATCATTCATTCACATCCCGATTCACATGCTAACACATCCATTCATTCACATTTATCTGATTCACATCACATCCATTCATTCACATTTATCTGATTCACATCATATCACATCCCTTATCATTCATTCACATCCCGATTCACATCCTATATCATTCGTTCACATCCCGATTCACATGCTAACACATTCATTCATATCCTATATCATTCATTTACATCGTGATTCACATGACATCACATCTCATTTATTCATTCACATTTATCTGATTCACATCACATCTCATCACATTTATTTACCTCTCATTCTCATCACTTCTATTCTCATCACATCCATTCTCTATTCATTCTCATCTATCTGATTCATATCACATCTTATCACATCTATTTATAGAATGTAAGAGAATTCTTATTTTTTATATAAAGATTCTTTACGCATCTATTTATGCATAAGAACAACTTCAGTGGGAAATAACACTTTTATAAACTCCGTTTATGCATCTATTTTTGCATAAATTTAATTTTAAGGAGAATAACACTTTCGAAATAAAAATAAATCTTTTATGCATCTTTCTATGCATAAATTCGATTTTAATGAGAATAACTCTTTTTAAATAAAAATAAATTTCTTTATGCATCTTTCTATGCATAAGATCAAAATTGATGAGAATAACTCTTTTGAAATAAAAATAAATTTCTTTATGCATCTGTCTATGCATAAGATCAAATTTGATGAGAATAACTCTTTTGAAATAAAAATAATTTTCTTTATGCATCTTTTTATGCATAAAATCATAAAATCAAAATTCATGAGAGTAACTCTTTTGAAATAAAAATAAATTTCTTTATGCATCTTTCTATGCATAAAATCAAAATTAATGAGAGTAACTCTTTTGAAATAAAAATGAATTTCTTTATGCATCTTTCTATGCATAAAATCAAAATGAATGAGAATAACTCTTTTGAAATAAAAATAAATTTCTTTATGCATCTTTCTATGCATAAAATCAAAATTTGATGAAAGTAACGCTTTTATAATTTAAAAAAAATTCTTTTATGCATCTATTTATGCATAAATTCAATTTTCATGAAAGTAACACTTTTATAATAAAAAAATTCTTTTATGCATCTATTTATGCATAAAAATCAATTTTGATGAAAGTAACACTTTTATAATCAAAATATTCCCAATATGCATCTTTCTATGCATAGAAATTAATTCTAATGAAAATAACACTTTTATAATAAAAATATTGCTAATATGCATTTTTCTATGCATAGAATAAAAATAACACTTTTAGAATACACAAGCGGTGGGAATTACTCTTTTTGAATAGTAAAAAGATAAAATTTACTTCACCAAATTTAAGAAAATTTTTCCATAACCTCCTTTGTATGGCTGACCATTTTTCAAATTTTTCACTCTAAAATTTACTAGAAATTATCCAAGATGTTTTAAATCATTCTAATCTAATCAATTTTCACTTAAGAATAAATAATATGAAAAGTTTAATTCCATCAATTTGATTACACATCTAGGATAAACAAAGGCTGAATTCAATAATGAAGAGAAGGGGGAAAGCCTTTCCAGCAAGGCATAACATCCATTTTCATTTTAAAGAAAGTAAAAATCAGAAAACGATAAAATAGAATAAGAAAAAGTAGAATTTCTAACTTACTAGGAGTTTTGTGAGCTTTCCTTTGGCTTGATGGATTGAGGGATCTACTCTTGTTTGCAACAAGAGTGGCCACCAATTCTTTTGAAGAGGAAATGGTCAAAAAAATCAATGAATTCACTATTTTTGGCTCTAGGGAGGAGTAGAGTAACAGTGCATAAAACACTATTAACCATTTACAAAGGGGGAGGCTTAATTTATAGGAAAAAGTGAGTCTCTAACCAAGCAAACTGATTAATTTTGACCATTTTTAGGTCAAAAGTGATCAGTTTGGTCAATTTTTGACCATTTTTAGGTCAGTTTAGCTTACTTTTTGGATCTAGTTGAAGCAAGAGACAGGAGAGATGAAAATATCTCATTATTTGTGAGTTAAAAACTCAACCACACATGTGAAATAGGTGCCTCCTTCATGAGGGAAATTTCCCACACCGAGGTGTCAAAAATGCATCATTTCTTCTAAATATCTCTTCTTTTTTAACTAATAACATTGTCCTTAGTCAACTCTTCATCTTATGTGAGCAGTTACTCATTTTTGGGGGATTTTCTTTTATTATTCCATTTATCTCCTCCCTACATTTGGATTAATCTAATTGGTCCATAGGAACCTTAATTCAAAAATTTCAGAAAATCTGGACCCTTAGGCTAAGGTCCTTTTTACCTGATTTCAATTTATTCCAATTGCACATTGAATTTTTTTTTTGAATATATGTTTCAGGGGAAACCATTTTAGACACTAGGAGGATTTTTATATCCAAAAATATCTCAAATTTGAATTATATCTCTCTAGACATTTTCTCTCTCTAGGCCAAAACAGGGTAAAACAGGATCTTTCTTTTATTTCAGAGAGGGAAATAATTATAAGATCAGAAAGGGAGGTTCTTACACCTGCACACCTCAAAAGCCGGAGGGAGGAATCTTACATCCTACCCCACTTAAAAAACACGAGATATCCTCATCTCGCAAAATTAGAGGAGAACTCTTTTCCTTAAGATCCAACTGATTCTGGGGTTCCTTATAGTCTGGTGAACCCAATAGAATCCTGGGATAAAGATCCCTTATATAAAACTCATCATCAGATATTAATTCACTCAGATCGTAACATTCAATCCTTATCACAATAATGGTCCATTAGACCAAAATTTCTATCTGAACAATCCTTTATGGAAATTTTCAATTATACAGATTTTTAATTTGACATCCCTTAACTTGATCCACTGGGTCAAGTGTTAATAGCAGCAATCTGCCACAGCACAATCCACTAATCTCATAGTGATTTGCTGAAGTCATTAACATCATTCCAGCCTACGAATATCATCACCAGGGACTCGTGGTCCCATTCATCCTCATTGTGGTTTTGCTTAGTTTATTACATTTCAACCAAAATTCAGGAATCTTCATTTTTTAATCAAAATCCAAATCAACTCAGCAGTTCTCAACCAGAATTTAAAATCATATCAACCACATTCGAATTCATCGTCTGGATAGTATTAATGCTTATAATTTCAAGTCTTAGATTTACTCGTATATACTGTCAGTATAAAGAGCTACAGTTATACCCTCGGTATATACGGGTAGTCACGATCCTTGAAACTATAAGGTAAATACCATCATGTCTAGGCCTCAAGCAAGTCAGGGATTCCATACAATTGCGATAATTCCATCTGAAGACCCAATTACCAATTTACGAATTTCAGTTTGAATATCAAATTGTATGAATTTTATCACACAATTACAACCTAGAACATGCTAGTGTCTTGGCACATCTCTTGGCTCAGCACATACTTGAATTTCATATGATGTTTTGGAATACATAAATTGAGGATGCGAAGAATATCATCTAATTTGCATCTACTCCAAATCCAAACCTCAAACCATTTAAAGCAAAAGTCTAAGAAATTTTCTGCATCCAAATGCACAGCATGGTACAATTCATTGCTTTCTTGAACTATTCGCATATGCTTAGTCCAATATGGCATCTCATTAACATGGTCTAGCTCAAATGATTCAAGAAGTATTCCAATCATATCAAGAATGAGAACCCTTCTTTAATCTTTAAGTGAAGGCACACATGCGAACATTGGTTGTCGTGGTACCAAAGATAATGAAACATGCCAACATAGCATCAACGGATTTGATAGCTCGCAAACATTTTGATTTGCCAAGATTTCTCCTATGCTATCATCTGAAATAGGAACACATATAATTAGCCAAATTCCTTCATTCATTACAAGACAAGGAAAGAATAAAAACCCTTTATGTCTAGTCTCAAACAAGGGCTTACTAGTGGTATAGTGATCTTGGGGCCATTTCAAAGAGAAATAGTAAAAAAGTGTGTATAGTAGGCCCTAGGATCATTCTGTACCCCTTCTTGCACAACAATATATTACCACAATATAATAGTCCTAGTAAGGCATGCTAATCTAGACCTTGAGAAAACTTACAGACAAAGGACTCGAGGACTTGTGGTCATGTAAAAGTGACCCTAGGGCCATTCTTGCACTTGTTCTACATGAAAAGAATGCCCCTAGGGCCATTCTTGGATGCCCCAAGGCCACTATTGAATGCCCTTTGAGGCCTTTAAGGCTAAAAAAGGGCCTTATTTGCCATGAAAAAGAAAGACCCCATGGCCATTCTTACACTTGTGCATGAAAAGAATGGCCCTAAGCCCATTCTTTGATACTAAGGAGAATGCAAGAAAGTTGGGTGATCCAAGAATGGCCCTAGGCCCATTCTTCGATGCCTAGAAGGATGCATGAAAGTTGGGTGATCCACCAATCCAATGCTGGAATGGTGGACCAAGGTCCATTCTTGGATGCCCCATGGCCATCTCCAACATGACCTTGAGGACTTGGGGTCATGCAAGAATGGCCTTGGACATTCTTGCTCTTGTTGTGCATGAAGATGCCCCATGGCCACTCATGCATGCTCTTTGAGACCTTTAAGGGAAAACAGTGGCCTTATTTACCCATAAAAGAATGGCCCTAGGTTCATGTTATAGAATGGTCTTAGGGCCATTCAAAACTCCTTGTGCAAAGCTATTAGAGCAAGGGGCTTTAAATTATATAGAAGGACAAAAGAGAAGATACTAAATAATAGATTGTAGAATGGTTTTTAGGTACATTACAAGAAACAAGTGGTATATAAACTTTATGTTGTGAACACACTTATGAACAAGCCTCAAGAGGGTGCACTCCGATGAAGAAGTAGGGTGCACTCCGACGAAGAAATTGTCTGACAAAATATGAGAAAATTTGCAATAAAGGACCTTAGAATAGGATGCACTCCCACTATAGGCTAACACTAGAAAAAATGCAACAAAGTTCAAGACCCTAAAGACTGAAATAATCCATCAAAACTTAAATAAAGAGAATAAACATGTACATCAAGAGAATAGAGATATCTCCACAAAACTTGAATAGATTCATCAAGAGAATAAACATGTACATCATTGTGAATATTTCTAAACTTCCAAGTTATATCTTGATTTAAAGTTCTTGATCCATTGCATTACATGAATAGATCTTTTGGAAATTCTACAACCTAGAAAAACCTGCACACAAAAGGTCATGATGAAAGTTAGAATGTTACAGTGCACAGTTTCTGAATATATCTATAATATAGTGAGAAATTCTAGATAGGATAATACCTTTGCTCTACTTACTAATATTTAGAAGACCATGATAGTTTAGCAATTTATTAATAAATGCCTTTGTCGATTGAGACCTTAAGTTACTCCCTGCTTTGCAACCCAATCTTTTAGCTAGAGAAATCAATTTCGATGGCTTCATTCTTGAAATTTGAGGACCTTCTTTGATTAGAATATCCTTTATCTCATCTCCCATGATGTGAGATGAGCTACCACTAAGGCTTTGCATGCTTCTTGCACCAATCGATTCTCCTTTAGCACCTCTCTTTCCACCTGTGTCCTTCACCTTAGAAGAGTCCTGTAATTGACTTGCAAGAGGAAGTTTACCAATGTTGAACATTGTTTGTGACCAAATCACATTATACTCTTGCCATTTGTCAATGGCTGACTTGGGTGTTGGATAGGAGTCTGCCACCTCTATCTTCACTGACAGTCAGAGCGCATTGGCAGTTGTGTGTGTCTGTGTGAGTGTACAAATCTTCTCCCTGATTTGACATTCCTCATAATTGGGCTCAACATCATGTGTAACATGTGGTTAGAGTGCTTATGATTGTATAGAACTAGAATTTGTCAAATGGACTTTATAAACTGACGGAAAGTCAATGGAGGACGTCTTGCGTAGCACGGTCGGCCGAGGTCTTGACCAGCCTCGGTTTGATTTAAATGGTGAGCTTCCGGTACGGTGGATGAGGGACCAAGGAAGCAGCCTATGAGTGAAGCGCTAGGTGACCTAGGAAGGATCCTAGAGGGTGCTAACCATACGGTGCTCGAGGGTCACCAAAGATACCCATGCGTGCATCGAGGAAGATATTGAAACAAGGAGTAAGAGTTGTTTTTTGAATTCGGGTATGGATCTAGTTGATTGACCTTGCTGGTCCTCAAAACGGATGAGTCCATGGCTCTTTTATATGGATCTGTTGGTGGTTGATCTTGCTGATCTTCAACGGAGAGTCCATCTGGATTTTTATGAGTGAATATATTTTCGGGTACTATAAGCTGAAAAGGCCCCTTATTAGTGGACAGGTGGTGAGCATTCTGGTTGCCAATGATACCATAGGTACACCGATGAAGGAATGATTAGAAACTAGAATTCAACCGGATATTTTGGAGGATTATGATCGATAATACTATGATTTCATTAAAAGATTGTTTTAAAGTTAGCTGAATCTAACAGGCAATTTCATATTGGGTGTGCAAGTGGTGTGACTATCTTGAAGTTTGCATGAAGGCTAGGGGGGCTGGGAACTCTTCTCCGTGGTACCCAGGACAAAACATAACCAAAGTCCTAAATGGATTCTATCACTACAGTGATTGGCCGGTTTGCTAACCCATGGGTCTGGATGGGGTTAGATTGGACTGATGGAAACGGCTGTGCCTCTCGATGAGGAAAAAAGCATTGGTCTCTATGATCCAAGTGCAAGTCTTTTCCTTGATCTGACCATGTGACTTACGGGTTTGGTCGGATCAGTTTGGTTAGTGATGACCTTGACTACGTTAGAATAAAAATATCCTGGAGGAATCGCCCGTGCTTTCTCGACGAGGGAAGTTTTTTCGGGTTTGGTTTTGGAAGAACCGAGGGATGAGTCTCTAGACGTCCGGATATCTGTGGGGACGAGCCCCGAGTGAGAGGCTTCGTCTCGCGCAAGAAGTGCTACTTCCGCTGCTAGCACCCTCGAATTCGTTGCGCGGAGGGGGCAAGGATCTTTCACCGTGAAATGTATTTTTGTGGAGTCATAGCTTGAAAAGTAAAGGTTGTCATCTCTATCATTCTACTACCGAGTGGATTCTTGTGTGAGTAGGGGTGTATTTGTGGAAGATGAAATTTATCCCTTGCTTTCGTGTAAAAAAATAGCAAAATGTATATTTGTAAGACATATTTGACACTCTCCTTCCATTGTTCAATGTAGGACACATTGATGTAGAGCATTTGGATACTCAAAGGAATGTTGAAAATCAGCCCACATAGGTTACAAATCAACATGTTTTTCAGCCCACAGATCAGCCTATTGAAGGCAAATGTTGATGATACAGTTGATGAGGAAATAAGGGAAATTGAGGAGTTGAAAAGTACGCCAAACTTGCTGGTGCAAACACTACATGATAACAAATTAGCCACTCCTTTGCCTAGAGGAACACGTATAGGTTCTCATCATGCATCTTTTGTTGACATAGGTCAAATTTATGTAATGAAGAGGATCCTATCTCCTTTGATGAAGCAAAGGAATCTAAAAAATTGGATGAGTGTTATACAATATGAGTATAATTTGATACTAAAAAATGATACATGGAATTTGGTAGACTTACCTCATGGCAAGAAGGCCATTGGTATGAAATGGGTTTACAAGCTTAAACATAAAGTTGACGGTAGTGTCGAAGCGATACAAAGCAAGGCTTGTTTGCAAAGGGTTATGCACACGAAAAAGGCATTGACTATGGTGAAACCTTTGCACCCACATTTCGTATGATTACCATGCAGAGTATCATTGCATTAGAAGCACATAAAGGTTGGAAAGTACATGAGTTGGATATCAAAACTATTTTCTTGAATAGAGGTTTGCGTGAGGAGGTCCATGTATCTTAGAGTCGTGGTTTTGTTCAAAAAAGTTAGGAATCAAAAGTATGCAGATTGAAGAAATCTTTATATGGACTTAAAGGAGGCTTCTAGAACATGGTATGAAAACACACATGTATATTTGGTTGCACAAGGTTTTTGCAATAACCCAACTCAAAGTACCCTCTATATTAAGAGGATTAAAGATGTTTTATTGGTTATCGTGCTATACATTAATGACGTGCTGCTCATAGGCCCTAATGATTATCATATTTCAACTTATATAGTTGATTTAGAGAAGTCTTTTGGGATGTCAGATCTTGGACTATTGAACTATTATTTGGGCATTGAGTTTTTGGCAACATAATGATGGCATTGTTATGCTATAGAGGAACTACATAGATGCATTGTTGAAGAGGTTCAATCTTGAAGACTGTAAACATTTGGCTACATCTATGGAGCTAGGTTTATGAGTAAGTCTTGAAGATGTCATATCTTGGACTGTTGCACTATTATTTGGACGTTGCAGCATAATGATGGCATTGTTATGCTATAGAGGAACTACATAGATGCATTGTTGAAGAGGTTCAATCTTGAAGACTGTAAACCTGTGGTTACACTTATGAAGCTGGGTTTATGAGTAAGTCTTGAAGATGCAAGTGAGCCTTTGATGCTGGCTTGTATCAAGAAGCTATTGGATGTCTTATCTTTTTGTGTAACACCATGCTTGACATTCAGCATGTGGAATAAATTTATGCATAGCCTAGGCATGTTAAACGGGTGTTTAGTTATCTAAAGGGAACTAAGCACTTTGGGTTATTTTATTCCAAGGGGAGTAAATCACAGCTGCATGCATTTGTAGAATCTGACTCTACTCGGCCAACGAGTCATTTTTTATTTTTCCTTGGTGATTTATGTATATCATGGCTCAACAAGAAGCAACCCACTGTGGCCACTTCTAGCTATATGAAGTTGAGTACAGGGTAGCGTTTACAGCTATCGTTGAGTGTGTTTGACTCATGCACTTTATTGCTCATTTCGGTATTGGCGAGTTCTTAGCCACTACCATCTTCATTGACAATTAGAGCACTATGGGCGGTTGCAGGAATCCAAATTTTTATTGCTCATTTGGGTATTGGTGAGTCCTTAACCACTACCATCTTCACTAATAGTTAGAGTGTTATGGTGGTTGCGACGAGGAATCTAGTTTTTTATGCTCGCATAAAGTACCTTGAGGTGTACTATCATTCTGTTAGGGAGAGATACTTTGCAAGAAAAATTAGCTTGGCTTATGTACCAATATATGATAACTTGGCAAATTTGTTCACGAAATCTCTTTCACGAGAGAAGTTTGAAGCTTTTCGCAAAGCTTTAAACTTACTTCCCTTTGGTGAAAGATCCATGTCCCCTCCGCGCAACGAATTCAGGAGTGCTAGCAGCGGAAGTAACATTTCTTGCGTAGGGTAGAACCTCTCGCTCGGGGCCTCGCACACGGATATTCGGACAAGAGACTAATCCCTCGGTTCTTCCAAAACCGAATCCGAAAAAACTTCCCATAGAGTCCAATGCTTTTTTTTCTCATCAAGAGGCACAGCCGTTGATTCTTTTCCATAGAACAAGGGTTATCCAGGATTTACTTCAACTATCATAACTTAACATAGTTGAGTGTCATTAGGGATCCATCAGTCTAGCCTAACCCCATCCAATCCCATGGGTTAGCCAACCGCCCAACCACTGTAGTGATAGGATCCATTTAGAAATTTGGTTATGTTTTGCCCCCAGTACCAGGGAGGAAAAGAGTTCCTAGGTCCCCTAGCCGGCGCTTCAAGCGAACTTTAAGATAGTCACACCACTTATACACCCAATATAAAATTGCCTGTTTCACAGATTCAGCTGTCTTTAAAACAATCTTTTAATGAAACCATAGTATATTGATCATAATCCTCCAAAATATCCGATTGAATTCTAATTTCCAATCATTTCTTCATCGGTGTACCTATGGCATTATCATTGGCAACCAGAACTCTCACCACCTGCTCACTCAGGGACCTTTTCAATAGTTCCTAGCTCATAGTACCCGAAAATATATCCACTTAAGAAAATCCAGATGGACTCTCTGTTGAAGATCAACAAGATCAACCAACAGATCCATATAAAAGAGCCATGGACTCATCTGTTTGAGGACCAGCAAGGCCAATCAACTAGATCCATGCCCGTATTCATAAAACAACTCTAACACCTTGTTCCATTTTTCTTCCTCGACACACATGTGGGTATCTTCGGTGACCCAGAGCCCGAGCACCGTATGGTCAGCACCCTCTAGGCTTCTTCTCGCAGGTCACCTAGCGCTTCACTCATAGGCTGCTTCCTTGGTCCCTCATCCACCGTACCGAAAGCTCACCATCATTTAAATCGAACCTAGGCTGGTCAAGACCTCGGCCAGCCTTGCTACGCGAGATGTCCTCCGTTGACTCTCCGTTAGGTGGTTGTTGCAACTTTATCACTTAGGTCTCCACGACCTCATTCACAAGATGGTCAAAATGCTTTCCCAGCATTCTTGACATTTAAAAACATGTTTCATAAATATAGTTTCTAACGAGCTCTCATCTTTCCATATTGTTCCACATCATTTCTCGTTATTCCACATTCTTCTACATCAATTCACATTGCTTATTCCACACCAGTCATATGTATTCCCATCGTCCTTCATCCATTCTCACCCAATCACATCATATTACATCTCATCACATTTATCCACATCTATCCTCATCACATCACATCACAACATATCCACATTGCATCTCATCCATTCATATCACATTACATCCATCTACATTCATTCAGATCCACATCACATCCACATATCATCACATCACGTTCACATCTATTTACATTACTTCACATCCATTCACATCTACCCAAGTCCACATCACATCACATCTCATCTATCCACATCATATCTCATCCATTGATATCTAACCACATCACATCACATCCATTCACATCTCATTGCATCACATTGACATCTCACCACATCTCACCTTATCCACTCACATCTCATCACATCCATTCACATCCATCACACCCACTCACATCCCACATTCATTCACATGCATATCTATCACATCACATCTCATTCTCATCCATTTATATCACATCACATCCTTTCATATATCATTACATCTTATTCACATCTCATCACATCCACATCCATTTACATCACATCACATCTCATCCACATCCCCCCATATCCACATCCCCCCATATCCACATCCACATCCACATCCATTTACATCTCATCCACATCTCATCACATCCACATCCACATCCATTCACATCACATCACAAGACATCTCATGCACATCTCATCACATACACATTCACATCCATTTACATCACATCTCTCATGCACATCTCATCACATCCACATCCACATCCACATCCATTTACATCACATCACATCTCATCCCATCCACATCCATTTACATCACATGACATCTTATGCACATCTCATCACATCCACATCCACATCCATTTACATCACATCACATCTCATCCACATCTCATCACATCCACATCCATTTACAAAAGTCAATTCTATCCATATTTTCCAATAAAATTAATAATGCTCAAAATTTCACTTTTGATAAATACTCATAATTTGAATTATGCCAAAAATTCCTCTTTTACCATTTAATTACTTGGATCTCAAATATCATGGGAATTCCTCTTTTTGCATAAAAATAAATTTACCAAAAATTTCTCTTTTCGCATAAAAATAAATTTACCAAAATTTCTCTTTTACCATTTAATTACTTGGATCTCAATTATCATGAGAATTTCTCCTTTTGTATAAAAATAAATTTATCAAAATTTACTCTTTTCTCATAATGAATTAATTATGCATAATTTAAAAAAATTATTTCTCATGAATATGATAAAAATCATTCTTTTTGCATAGGATGTCCAATCCTGGAATATGGTAGGAAGTTCTCTTTTAGCATTATACATAAAAATAAGATATGTATTATTTTTTAAAAATTTCACCATAGCTTCGCTGCTATTATTGATAATTCATATTTTTTTTCTAAAGAATAAAAGCTTGTAATGAAAATATGATAGTAGTTCCTCTTTTATGCTTAAAATTGAACTATGAATTTAAATCATAATTTTAACCATAATCATAAACTTAATTATGATTATTCTACTAGATTAAGCTAATTCCATTATTTCTCTTTTTCCAAATTGATAGGATAATCTATTTCTCATTTAGAATCAATCAAAGTAGTTTTTAACTACTTATAAATAATCTAAAAGAAATAACCATTATTTTGTTAACACAAAATCATAAAAATACCATTGTCTTAATCTCTAGCTTATCAAGCCTAGAGTTTACCTTTGAATTAAGAGACTATCATTGAGAAGCATCCTTTTTCAAGGGATTTAGCCATGAAGATGGCTATTCTTTTAGAGAGAGAGATTTACTTAAAGAAAGCATTACAAATAAGCATAAAGATTAACTTTCTCTTAATTAAGCATTAAGACTTTAAGGAAAAGCTTGATTTGAATTAAAACATTCATTTAGAAAGCTTCTCAAGCTTGAGAGGGGTTGAGAAGAAGAAAGTCATTGAGATAAATTGGAAAAAACCATAAAATTTGATTTTACCTCCAAGTTTGGCTTGATTTTGTATTAGCAGTGAAGCCCCCGACCAATCAATTGGTCCACCAAGAGGAGAAAGAAACTCCAAGAGTTGTTGTAGAGAGAGAGAGAGAGAGAGAGCTCCAAGCTCCCAAGAGAGAGAAAAATTTAAGGGATAATAGAAAGTATGATTATTAAAATATAATACTAGCATGGTATAGCTCCAATATTTTTTTACAAAAGACTAAGGGTCTATTTATAGGTGAGGGAGGCCACTAACCAAGTCCAACTGGGTTCTAGAATTTTTCAGGTTTAGTTTGACTCAATTTGGACAAGATTTGGACTAGTTTGGCTCCCTTTTTGATTTGGTTTGATCCAGGAGAGAGGAGAGATAAAAATATCATAATTTTTTTGAATTAAAAACCCTTCCACACATGTGAAATAGGCGCCTACCTCAAGAGTCCCCCTCTCCTTACCAAGGTGTCAAAAATGCATCATTATTCTAAAATATCTCATTTTTTTAGTAATATCTCATAATTTTTAACTAATAAACCTTATACTCAGTCAACTCTTCATCTTATGTGAGCATTTACTCATTTTTGGGTATTTTCTTTTATTCTTTTGGATTTATTTCATCCCAACACTTGGATTAATCCACTTGGTCCATTGGAACCTTGATTGGATTAATCCAATTGGCCCATTGGAACCTTAACTGGACCATAATCTAAATTTTTTTGAAAATGTAGACCCTTAGGCTAAGGTCCCTTATACCATTTTCAATTAATTCCTAATGCACATTAGAAAGTTCATTTTTAACTTCTGTTTCAAGGGAATCCATTTTAGGCACTAGGAGGATTTTTATATCCAAAGATATCTCAATTTTGGATTATCTCTCTCTAGACATTTTCTCTCTCTAGGATAAAACAAGGTAAAACAAGATCTTTCTTTTATTTCAGAGAGGGGAATAATTACAAGAACAGAAGGGGAGGTTCTTACACCTTTACACCTCAAAAGCTGGAGGGAGGAATCTTACATTTGGGGACTAGTGTGGGCTTCCTTTAATAGTGCAAAGAGCATGGCACATCTCTGTACTTCTAGTGCTGTGAGATCCCCTTGTTCCCACCGCGCAACGGATTCGGGGTACTAGCAGCGGAAGTAGCACTTCTTGCGCGAGGCAGGGTCCCACACTCGGGGCCTCGTCCACGGATATCCGGACAAAAGACTAATCCGTCGGTTTTTCCAAAACCAAACCCGGAAAAACTTCCCTTATCCGGAAAGCACGGGCGATTCCTCCAGGATAACTTTTTTACTCTAACGTAGTCAAGACCATTAATAATGATCAAACTGATCATTAACGTAGTCAAGACCATTAATAATGATCAAACTGATCCGACTGCACCTATAAAGATACTCGGTCAGATCAAGAAAGAAACTTGCACTTGGATCATTGGGATCAACGCTTTTTTTCCCATCAAGAGGCACAGCCGTTGATTTCTATCCATAGAACAATTACTATCCGGGACTTACTTCATCTATCGTAATAACGGAAATTGAGTCTCGATTTACGGATCCATCAATCCAGCCTAACCCCATCCGATCCCATGGGTTAGCCAACCGCCCAACCACTGTAGTGATGGGATCCAATTTGGAATTTGGTTAGGTTTTGTCCCGGGTACCAAGGAAAAGAGTTCCAAGGCCCCCTAGCCGGAATTTCATGCAAACATAAAACTAGCCACACCACTTACACACCCAATATGAAAATTGCCTTTTTCTTAGCATCAGCTAACTTTAAAACAATCCTTTAATGAAACCATAGTACCACTGATCACAATCTCCCAATTTATCCAGTTGATTCATAATTTCCCATCATTCCTTCATCAGAGTATCTATGGCATCATTGGCAACTAGAACGCTCACCACCTGTCCACACAGGGGCCGTTTCAATAGTTCCTAGCCCATAATACTCAACAATATAATCACTTATCAAGATGGACTCTCGTTGAAGATCAGCAAGATCAACCAACAGATCCATATAAAAGAGCCATGGACTCATCCATTGAGGACCAGCAAGGTCAGTCAACCAGATCCATGCCCGGTTCCAGAAAACAACTCTTACTCCTTGTTCCAATATCTTCCTCGACGCACGAGTGGGTATCCTAGGCGACCCAGAGCCCGAGCACCGTATGGTCAGCACCCTCTAGGATCCTTCGCAGGTGACCTAGCGCTTCACTCATAGGCCGCTTCCTTGGTCCCTCATCCACCGTACCGGAAGCTCACCATTTTAATCGAACCGAGGCTGGTCAAGACCTCGGTCGACCTTGCTACGCGAGACGTCCTCCATTGACTCTCCGTCATCAGTTGCAACTTTATCAGTTAGGTCTCCACGACCTTAATCACAAGACGGTCAAAATGCTTCCCCAGCATTCTTGACATAAAACAGCCATTTACAAACAGCATTTACAAACAGTTTACAAATACAGTTTCTATATTAACTCTCATTTTTCCACATTATCCCTCATTAATCCACATTACTTATTCCACATTCCATGTATATGTGTACTCATCCAATCACCTCCTTTTCCATCTCTTCACTTCAGATTCCTTCACATCACATATCATATATTCACATCCATATCCACATCCATACATCCACATCCACATCCACATTCACATCCATACATCCACATCTACATGCTTATCTCCATTTTCACATCCTCATTTATACATCCACATCCCATATCCACATTCATACATACACATCCATATCCACATCCACATCCACATCCACATTCACATCCATGCATCCACATCTACATGCTTACCTCCATTTTCACATCCTCATTTATACATCCACATCCCATATCCACATTCATACATACACATCCATACATCCACATCTACATCCACATACATACATACATCCACATCCACATTCCACATTCACATCTATACATCCACATCTACATTCACATTCACATACATCCACATCCACATTCCCATACATCCACATCTATACATCCACATTCCACATTCACATCTACATTCACATTCACATACATGCATCCACATCTACATGCTTACCTCCATTTTCACATCCTCATTTATACATCCACATCCCATATCCACATTCATACATACACATCCATACATCCACATCTACATCCACATACATACATACATCCACATCCACATTCCACATTCACATCTATACATCCACATCTACATTCACATTCACATACATCCACATCCACATTCCCATACATCCACATCTATACATCCACATTCCACATTCACATCTACATTCACATTCACATACATCCACATCTACATTCACATTCACATACATCCACATCCCCATTCCCATTCACATCTATACATCCACATCTACATCCACATACATACATACATCCACATCCACATTCCACATTCACATCTATACATCCACATCTACATCCACATTCACATACATCCACATCCACATTTCCATTCACATCTATACATCCACATCCATTCACATCTATACATCCACATCTACATCCACATTTACATCTATGCATATACATCTTCATGCATATATCCATTTTCATGTTCATACATCCACACTCCCATCTCCATATCCACACATCCACATATATACATCCATTTTCACATTCCCATTTATATAACCCCATATACCTTCACATCTAATCTTTTACATCACATCCATTCTCGCCCTATCACAACCCATATACATCTTATCCTATCACATACACTTCTTACCTCATCCCCCCATACACATCTTAATTCATCTTATCACATCCTAACTTATTTCATAAGCATCTTATCACCTCTTATCACACCTCTTATCACATCCTATCACTTTCCATACGCATCTTATCAATTCTTATCACATCTCATACACCTCTTATCACATCTTATCACATTTCATATCTTTTTTTTTTAAAAAGAGAATTCTTTTATTTGATATAAGATTTCTCTACACATTTATTTATACATAAATTCCATTTAAGGAGACTAACACTTTCGAAATTAAAATCAATCTTTTATGCATCTTCTTATGCATGATTTCAATTGGGTAGGGAATTATACTTTTAGAATAAAAGAATTTCTCTTATGCATCTAAGTTAAGCATAAAATCCATTTATGAGGAAAATCATACTTTTAGTATAAAAAGAATATCTTTTATGCATACCTATATGCATGAAATCCAATATGATAAAAGTAACACTTTTGATATAAAAATTTTTCCTTTATGCATACTTCTATGCATGAAAATTAAAAATGATAAAAGTAACACTTTTGATATAAAAATTTTCCTTTATGCATACTTCTATGCATGAAAATTAAAAATGATAAAAGTAACACTTTTGATATAAAAATTTTCTTTTATGCATACTTTTATGTATGAAATAAAAATGATAAAAGTAACACTTTTGATATAAAAATTTATCCATTATGCATACTTCTATGCATGAAAATAAAAATGGTAAAAATAACACTTTTGATATAAAAATTTATCCTTTATGCATACTTCTATGCATGAAAGTAAAAATGATAAAAGTAACACTTTTGATATAAAAATTTATCCATTATGCATACTTCTATGCATGAAAATAAAAATGGTAAAAATAACACTTTTGATATAAAAATTTATCCTTTATGCATAATATTAAAACTCAATTTCTCCATGATTATAATGAAATTCTTTCAATTAATCTAGGATGATGATTCCTAGAATATGGTAGGAAGTCCTCTTTTTATGCTTTGAATGAAAATTTTTTATGCATAATTTTTATAAAAATTTTGCCATAGCTCCGCTGCTATGACTGATAAATCTCAATTTTTCTAAGGGATAAAGCTTATCATTAAGGAAATAATTAAAATGATTCTCTAATTGGATCCTTAATCCATAATGGATTGAATCATCAATATACATAAACTAAAAGCATAAGAAAAAGCCATTAATTTGGCCTCAAGCATAGCTTAATCTTGGGTTAAGGAAAAGCTTTATGAAAAGCTTGATTTGGATTGAGAATGGGTCATGAGTATGACCATTTCTTGAGTGAGAGAGAGAATTTACATAAGAATCATTAGAATTTAAACATAAATGAAAATTAACTTCAATAGCATTTATTAAATTATGTAACTCTTCACTACTATTCAAACTTCAATAGCATTTAAAAAAAACCATACCAATTAAACTTCTCAAGCTTGAGAGGGGTTGAGAAGAGAGAAACATTGAGAAATTATAGAAAGATGAATATTCACTAATTACCTTACAACTTGCTTGATTCTTTGTTCACGGTAGAGGCCCCCAACCAATCAATTGGTTAAGTATGTTGATGGAGCCACTAATGGGGATTGAAGAAAGAGGGAAGCTCCAAAAACTAGTGAATTATTAAATGAATTCACAGTTCTTGGCTTAGGTGGAGTAGAGTAACGATGCATAAACACTATATATTTTTCAACAAGGGTGAGGCTTCTATTTATAGGAAAAATTGAGCTCCTAACCAAACAAACTGATTCTAGAATTTTCTAAATCAGTTTGGTCAATATTTGACCATTTTTAGGTCAGTTAAGCTAACTTTTTGGAACTAGACTTGAATGAGGAGAGAGGAGAGATAAAATATCTCAATTTTTATGAGTTTAAAACTCATTCAAGCATGTGAAATATGCACCTCCTTTAAAGAACTCCCCTTCCTTACATATGTCATATTTTTAATATTGCTCATAGTTTTTTACTAATAAACCTTGTACATTTTCAACTCTTCATCTTATGTGAAATATGCACCTCCTTTAAAGAACTCCCCTTCCTTACATATGTCATACTTTTAATATTGCTCATAATTTTTTACTAATAAACCTTGTACATTTTCAACTCTTCATCTTATGTGAAATATGCACCTCCTTTAAAGAACTCCTCTTCCTTACATATGTCATACTTTTAATATTGCTCATAATTTTTTACTAATAAACCTTGTACATTTTCAACTCTTCATCTTATGTGAAATATGCACCTCCTTTAAAGAACTCCTCTTCCTTACATATGTCATACTTTTAATATTGCTCATAATTTTTTTACTAATAAACCTTGTACATTTTCAACTCTTCATCTTATGTGAGTATTTACTCATTTTTGGGTATCTTCTTTTTCAAATTGGATTTATCTCCTCCCTACACATGGATTGATGCTATTGGTCCATAGGAACCTTAATTGGACCATAATCCAAAAATTTCTGAAAATCTAGACCCTTAGACTAAGGTCCTTTATACACATTTCCAATTAATTCCAATTGCACATTGGAAAGTTCTTTTTGAATTTCTGTTTCAGGGAAACTTATTTTAATAAGATGAGATAATTTTCTATCCAAAAATATTAAAAATCTGAATATTCTCTCTCTAGAATATTTTCTCTCTCTAGGTTAAAACAGTTAGAAACAAGTCTTTTATATTTCTGAAGAGGGATTGATTATAGAAGAAGATACTAGACATCAAAAAGGGGTTTGGGGGAGGAATCTTACAAGTGCCAGCTCACCCCTTGTTCACATCATCTTCAACATCAATTTCGGCTTTAACAAGGGATTGCCTGCTCTGATTAATCCTTCATATTCTACACTAGACAAAGACTCAAGCACAGTGTCATTAGTAAAAGGCTAAATGTTATCTTGTGGTTGAATGTGACGTACCTCTTGGGTTGAATGTGACGTACCTCTTGGGTTGGCCGTGGTGGAGACTGGTGGGGTGCCGTGGCAACTCCTCGGGGGCGAGAGTGTTAGTGGGAAATTCTAAAGGGATAGAAGGAAAATGAGAGAATGTACAATTTGCCTCATACTTGTTAGGAGTAACACTAGGGTATGGATGTAGTAGTTTACTAGCTACAGAGGAGAACATAAACTAGCTACAGAGGAGAACAGAGGGTAAGTGGTGAGATTTGAAGAACTTGGTGTTTCCTCTTAAGTGGTAAGATTTGAAGAACTTGGTGTTTCCTCTTGACCCTCTCTGGAGCTAGGGGGTGGGTGGGAGGGCTTGTTAACTTTCATGAACTCGTGGAGTTCTATGATATCTTCATTAGTTAGGAGTAACACTAGGGTATGGATGTAGTAGTTTACTAGCTACAGAGGAGAACATAAACTAGCTACAGAGGAGAACAGAGGGTAAGTGGTGAGATTTGAAGAACGTGGTGTTTCCTCTTGACCCTCTCTGGAGCTAGGGGGTGGGTGGGAGGGCTTGTTAACTTTCATGAACTCCTGGAGTTCTATGATATCTTCATTAGTTATATCAGGATATTCGATGTACACTTTATCAAAGTTATAGATTAATGTAGTCATCATGGCTTCTAAATGTTTATGTATATAAATAATGATAAAGTTTGAGAATGCCATAAGGATGATAGAGGGTAGATTCATTGATATTTAAGTGTTGGTGTGTGTTATAAACTTCTAGCCATCCATGACTAATTATCCATTGATAACTTCTTGCTACAACCTCGTAGTTGGCTGGTGTATTTGGGATATCATTTGGTACATGCAGGTTAAGTTTATCGACACTGTTGTCCAAGATATCTGAATTTTCCCTACACCAACTACATAGGTTGAGCACAATGGGATACAATGGGTAGAAGAAGATATCTTTGGGGTCAATTAGTACTATGTCCCCCCGAAAAATACCCATAACAATGGTTGAGTCCGCATCTCTTTTTGTATTTTGCCTAATTAGTGTTAAATATCCTAGGCCTAAGTCTTCAAACAAGTTGATTTCATATTCAAGTAATGAGAGGGTTAGTGAAGATAAAAACAAATTTAGAGTTTGAGGAGGAGCCCGAGGAGTCACCGGCCAACGAACCGGCTCGCTCAAGAAGTACAATGGTTGAGTCTGCATCTCTTTCTGTATTTTGCCTAATTAGTGTTAAATATCCTAGGCCTAAGTCGTCAAACAAGTTGATTTCATATTCAAGTAATGAGAGGGTTAGTGCAGATAAAAACAAATTTAGAGTTTGAGGAGGGGCCCGAGGAGTCACCGGCCCAACAAACCTATCTCTCCGAGGCTCGCTCAAGAAGTAGTTGCAATTCGTCTCTTGGCTCTTGTCTTTCGCTTCTTTCTCTTCTTTCTCTAATTGCCAGCTGGTGCTCCAGTTCTTGTATCCTTGTGTCTTTGGTTGAGAGAAGATCGGATATTGCCATTTCTCAAGCCATTCTAGTCACATCCGAGTCCTCAAACCTGTGTGTGGCTGCTTCTTGTGCTCTTCTTGCGGATGCTTCCAACCCTTGAGCCTCTTCAATCCTCTTAAGCCTTTTTGCTACCAATACTTGGCTGTCCTTAAGGTGCTGAGTGAGTTGGTCCATTTCCTATTTATGGCTCTTGGACATCTGTTCCATTTCTAGGGATTTAGCATTGAGCATCTCATTTAATTTTCTTACTTTTTCTACATGTGCTTTGTTTGCTTGTTCCCTTTCAGCCTGAAGATGAAGTATCTTTTGGTCACCAGATGTGAGGGCTTCATTTAGTGTTGCTATGGTCTTGGTGAAATCCTCTGCCTTTTTGTTAGCTTCTGGAAGCTGTTGGGCATGTTGTTGTGCTTGTTCCTTTGTGTGCAAATTATTTTTGAAATTATTCTTTGGCTTGCTCTACTTACACCTTTAGTTCTATATTTTTCGTAATCCTTTGTACAATTGTTTGGATGAGGACTTGATTGTTGCTCTCTAAGACATGGTACCTTGCTTCTTGCTCTTCTGTAGCCTTTAACCCTTTGAGGATGACATCTTTTTGTGTAGATGCAGCTGCCACCATTTGTTCTTGGAGCATTTGCACCTGGTCACTTGCCTCTTGGGACTTGCCTCCACAATGTTTCTGTTACTAAGCATGTGAGTGGTTAATAGGTGGCAGCGCCACACCCTCTATTCATGTACCCAAATGGAGGCACTTGTTGCTGCAACTGCTCCTTCTAATTCATAGTGTGGTAATTGTAACAAACTATCCAAGCCCTCCACAATCTCTTTAAGGAAGCACTCGTAATCCAGATTATGTAAGAAAGAAGTGGTTGGGATTTTGTCTACATCATCTAGACTTTGTCGTTTGCTTGGGCTGGTTGCTTCCTCATTTCTCTTTCTTTAATCTGCTTCTTGTGTTTTTGTCAGGGACCTCCATAGGTGCTAAAGTTGCCTCTTCATGTTTTTGGCGATCCTCCTCTTGCAACACCTCTTTTCTCGGGGCCTTCTCTACACCAATGTCTGTTGATGTATTCCGATCTAATATAATGGAATTACGAAGTGGTGAGAGGTTTCTGAAAATGATCTGAGTTGGGCTAGAGGAGGAGGTGTTTGTTGAGGTATTTCAGCGTTGTGCTTAGGGGAATTTTTGATAAACTTATTCCCGTGGATTCCTTTTGCTCCACCACTTCCTAATAAACAACTATTTCCTTGGCCAGTTCTGCTTCCAGGCGTGCTGACTCCTCAGTGACTCCGAGTATGATACCCTTCATTTTCTTGTCAGTCTTCTTTCTTCTACTCTTCTTTAGTTCCTTCATTATCTCTTTTGTGTCTTTTAGTAGTGCTTGCCCTTCTTGTAGCTCACTAGAGGTAAGTATTGGCTGCTCTACCTGTGATGCTTGTTGTACCTGTTCCTCTGGCAACAATTCTGGAATGGGAAGCTCCGCAGCATGACTTAGCACTTTTGTAAGCAAGTAGGGGTTGCAAACTTTGGACTGGTGGGCCTTAAGGTAGTTCTCCATTTCCCTGTGGATGTACCTGTTGAAATATACAAGTGAATAGGGTGTGTGCGAGAACAAGCTCTTGGTTAGAGGCTGTAAAAGAGGAGATGTAATTGTGAAAGAACCTGTGAAAAGGTGAGAAGAATCTACTGGGAGAGAATAAAGGGTAGCATGAGAGAATTTAGGAGTGTGGAGTTATTCTGGGAGATATTCAGGGAAAAGAGAAGAGGTGGAGAGAATCAGGCAAAAGGTGGAGATATTCTGGGAGTGAATCATGGAGAAATCAGTGGGATTTGATGCTTGATGTAAACTCTATAAATTGAGGCATAGCCCTAATGAGAATTTGCTGGTTTTTGAGTATCCATCCCTACATTAATCTATTTGCTAATTACCCACTAATTACGTCTTAATTATTTGCTAATCACTTTGTTAATGATGTTGATTCTAGTGTTTGATCCACCATAGCTCATCATTATGCTCAAATTTCAACAGTACCATGCCCAATCTTCCTCTTTCTCCTCATGCACCTTAGCAACCCTATTAAGAGGGACCCTATTGTATCTGTCCAGGTTTTACCTCCATAATGAGAGACATGGCACGACAGGCTTTCTTTGTCACCTCATCTCGTATATTATTGTATTTAGCCATGTTAGAATTGTATGAGCTTTTCTTGAGCATGGCATCCAAGGGCATTTTCTCAAAGTTGTGAGAATGGATCTTCATTGGCAGTGGCTGCAAGGCCTCACGGATCAAATCTTCAGAGATGAGGACCTATTCAGTTGTACCGTTTGCCTTGGTGACATGTCCTTGCTTAGTGCTCTCATAAGTCTTTAAATATTCAGCACACAACTCTGTGTTCATTATGCAAGAAGGCATGTAGCCATTCATCCTAGCCCCACCTTCTCCAGCTTTGCCTTGACTTTTGCGTCTTCTAGAATCTGCAAGCATTCTGGGCTGTGGTATTGCATGGCTATCTTCCCATGTACAATTTGGACATCCTTGGTAATTATGTATCCATGGAGCATCTGTGCAAGCTTTCCCAAGTAGCTAAGCTTTGGACCACCTGATGGTCTCTTTTTTCTTTCCATTGGTAACCCTGAGGCACTTGCCTATGTGACTGCCAAAGTTCTGCGACTTCCGGTTTAGGGGTTTTGAATGTTGACATCTATAACATTGATTAGAGAGTCAGTCACAACAATGACTTGTGAGAGCATGTGGTCTTCTCTCCTTTTTCTTTCTTTCTTCTTCTTCTTCTTAAAATAATAATACTAATAATTGTGTGTGTGTGTGTGTGTGTGTGTGTTATATTAAAGAGATATTATAACTAGTGGCACAAATCTAGGATCGTCCAATGATCATTTCTTTCTCCATAGATCCTGCAAACATAACAAACACCTTTCCAACCAAGGGAGTATTTCTGATGGAAATATTAACACTTAAGAATCCCACAGCTTTGGTAGTTGACAAATGCACACTTTGTACTTGTGCTACTTGTGCATTGGTGGCCTCAAGGTGAGGTTTGTCTAGAGCTTTCCATGTTTCATAAGAGATTAGGTTATGACTTGATCCGTATATCAATTAATTCAATGCTTGTTGCATGCCTTTTAGTCATAGAGACTTTCACACTGAGATGTGCTGGCTCAATGTCCAGGTCATCCTCCTCAAAGAGGGTTAATGAAGCCATGTTCAGATGCAATATTCTCTCATGGAGTCTCTATTTGGCCTTGGCTCCTTCTTGAGCTCGCTTGATTTTTTCCTTGGCTAGCTCTTTCTTTTGTTTTAGTAGATGCTCTTGCATGGGCATCTCTTGGATCAGTGGTCCATAATACTTTTAAGCTTTTGCTTCCATTGATGTAAACCTCCATTTCCACACCCTCAATAGTTTCGATTTGGACCGGCCCTGAGGTGTGATTTTAGACACTCGAAATGGTCGTGATTCTTTGTACTTGAGTTTTTTTTTTGGGGTGCTTCTGACACCATACATGAGGACAAGGTCCCCTGTTTATAGTTCTTTTTGTTTCAGGTTATGGTCAAACCATTGCGTTTTATGCAATTTCTCGACCATAAGCCCATGTGATGCCATTAGCTGGGTTTCATCAAGTTTCTCTAAATCAACCAACCTTTGGGCTAATGCATTTTCAGTTAATCTCTCTTGCACCGCAATTCGTAGTCTTGGAACTCAGTACTCCTGTCGGTATTACCGCCTCAATGCCATAAGCTAGACGAAAGGGAGTATATCTCGTTCACTACCTTATACAATGTTTGATATGCCAATAATGCTGCGGTCAGCACATGTTCCCAATCCATGCGACTTGCTTCTAATGTTTTTGTGTCAAGATGGTACACAAAATCTTATATGTACTCTCCGCTTGACCATTTTCCTATGGATAATATTTGGTGGACTATAAGGAATCTAGCAAATAAGTGACCAATCACCTCATTAATGAAATGTGAACCCCGATCACACTGACTAATTCCAATGGGCAGTTGAATCTCAAAATGATTTGTTCACATAAGTACTTAGCCATTGTTCATGCATCATCTCGCTTAGAGGCTCTTGCCTCTAACCATTTTGTGAAATAGTATGTGGCCACGATCACATATCGGGCTTGTGAGATGGATGTGCAGCTGGACTAATGGGTCCAACAAAATCAATACCCCACTTCTCAAAAGGTTGTCTTACAATCATAGGGGTAAGAGGCATTCTGTCTCTTTGTTGTGAATAGCAAATCTTTAACACTCTTTGCACCTTTTTATAAACTCTATGGCATCCCCGAATAACGTAGGCCACCATAAACCTGCTTGAAGCACCTTGCATGCTGTGATCTCTCCAATGAAGTGTCCTCCGGCTATTCTCGAGTGTGCTTCATCTAATATAGTGACAAATTCGTCTTCTCGCACACATCTTCTTAAGACATTGGCCTTACCTAGCTTGTATAATTCTCTAGTAATTAATTGATGGTGCATCCAACTTAATAAGCCAACGTATTTTATCTTTGTTTAAAGGTCGTTCTTGCAGAAAACCATAAGCTAGATACTTTAATATTTCTTCACTCCATTCAGGCACCATGTCTAGTTTGAACAAACAAGCATCTAGGAGGTCATCACATCAATAACAGTTTGCCGATTTCCCATTTGGAATTCTCGACGTATGATCGGCCAACACATGTTGGGTTCCCTTTCTTACCGTAACCGTGAAATCGAATTCTAATAGTAATAACAACCACAGTGTGATTCTTCTTGTGGTGCTGCAAGGCTTATTCACCAACAAGTATAATAAAGCCTGATTGTTTACAAAGAATACAAATTTGTTGGTCAATAGGTAATGTCGATACTTTTTGACAGCATAGACCATGGCCAAACCTCTCGTTCTGTGGTGGTGTAATTTAACTCTACATCATTCAATTGGCGACTAGCAAAGCAGACTGGGTAGTCCAATTTGAACTCACCAGGCTGTGCCAATACACATCCTATTACAAAGTTTGATGCATCGATGTGCACATGGAATATAAGCAAGATCCTAGTTGGGTGGTCTCAGAATTGGTGCACTTACCCCAGTGCTTGCTTCAATTTGTCATATGCGTCTTAGCATTCTTCAGTCCATTCAAAGACAATGAGTAGTCTATATAATGGTCTCTGGCAGTTTTAGCATAAAATACTATAAAGTGACGATAATACCCAATGTGGCCCATAAACCTCTGTACACCTTTGTAATTGGTGGGTGGGGGCAATTCTCAGATTAGTTTGACCTTACTTTCGTCCGTGGAAATGCTGTTCTTAGAGACAATGTGTCCAAGATCACACCATGTTTGACCCAAAATTGACATTTCAAAGGGTTTAAGGATATTCGATACAATCGACATCGCTTAAACACCTTTCTCAAACAAGCCAAATGTTTCGACCATCATGAGGTACACACAGATCATCAATGAATACCTCCAACCACTTTTGCAAGTAGTCTTTGAAGGCTGTGCACATCAACCATTGAAAAGTTGCAGGGGCATTAGTGAGGCCAAAAGGCATAACACCTTGTAAGCGTATGTTCTCCAAATTGTATTGAAGGCTGTTTTATGCTAGTCTTTGGGTGCTATACACACCTGATTGTAACCTAAAAATCCGTCTATGAAGTTGTAAGCTTCTTCACTGGCTACCCGTTTCCAATACATGTTCAGTATAAGGCAGTGGGGATAATGGTCCTTCCTCGTAGCTACATTGACCTTTTTGAGATCGACACAGACCCTAAGATTCCCATTCTTCTTTGGAACTATCACGATTGGTGATAGCCAATCGGTGTGCTCAATTTCATAGATGAAATCTACAGCAATGAATTTGTCAATTTTCTCCTTTACAATTGCTACATATTTTGGATTCATCTGGTAAGGTTTCTGCCTAGTAGGTCTTGATTCTTCCATGATTAGAATCATGTGTTGTACCACTTCAGGTGGTACACCCTTTATCTCTTTGTAGTTCCAGGCAAAACAATCCTTAAATTCCTTGAGGAGAGTAATAAGTTCCCTTTCCTCAGCTAGAGTCAAGTCCTTAAGCAATATAGACAGGTTTGGGTTCCTCCCCTGGCTCTATAATATCAATTTCCTTGACCTCCAATTGACCATAAACCATCTTCCTTAACTCTTTTGACTGTTAATTGGACCACTTTTTGTTCGTCAATCATGTATGTCTTGAAATGGTCCGGCACAGCACTGACAGTGAGTCTAGTTTATCTCCATCCTCTCTTTTTATTTGAGCTTGAGCCATCACCTTCTTGGCCTCGTGCTTGGATTTTGCCAGAGCCTTGTTTCATTTTCGGCGCCCCGCCTTTGTAAGCTTAGGTGTTTCTGGCTCCTGAGGGATGACCTCTTCTTTATGTTTCCCTTCTAAGGATATCTTACTCAACTCCTCACCCCAATTCTTAGAAAACTCATCGTGCACCTTAGTAGCTTCGAGATATCTCAACCACTGGGCGTTTGTGGGCTTACTTCATAGTAGTAGGGCATTTTGTTGAGCGATATACCTTTTCTGCTTCTGCCATCTTCTAAGGCATTGGGCACTGGTGTTGTGAGACCCCTCTGCCCCCTCCGTGCATCGGATTCCCGGTTGCTAGCAGTGGAAGTAGCTTCCTCTTGTGCGGGGCAGCGTTTCCCACTCGGGGCCTTGCCCTCGAATGTCCGCACACGACACTAATCTGGTGGTCATTCCGAAACTGAAACTAGGAAAATTTTCCTTGCTCGAAAAACGGGGATGATTCCACCTATTTGGTTTTCTAATGAATTTTCTAATGGGGTCAAGAGACTAAACTATCCTTCTCCTGATTAAACCAGATAGAAGGAAAACTATCACTAAATCATTTGAGGAAATCAATGCTTTTTTCCTAACCGAAATCAGGCATAGCCGTTGATCTACTCATTTGAGAAATTCTTTAGGTTTTTATTTAACTACTCGAATTCTAAGCGTATTTCTATTATTTCAATTTAATTATTAAAACTCCACTGATTCCAGCCTAACCCCATCCGGCCCATGGGTAAGCCACCACCCAACCCCACTGGAATCGGTAGAACCAGACAATTACTCACCCACCCATAATTGAATGCCTTTCTTAACTTTTGCTTTCGAATACAGATATGCACACACTCCTCTTTAAAGCTTTAACATATAAAATAATCCATTAACAAACAGTTATTGCTAGCCACACCACTTTTTTGTGCAGTGTAGGTTGTAGTAAGTTGGTGGTGTATTCCATGCTCTTTGTAGAACTCAGGAAATGCATTTGAGGTATAGTCACCACCATGATCCATCCTCAAAACTTTGATGTTTCTTCCGTGTTGTTTTTCCAGTCTTGCTTTGAGATCTTGAGATTTGTGCTTCAAGAAATACACCCAACATTTATGTGAGTAGTCATGAATAAAAGTGATATAATAAGATGAACCTCCAAATGATTTAGTCGGAGAAGGTCCCCGAATGTCACTATGAATCAAATCAAGAATCCCTTTTACTCTAAATGCTTCATGCTTTGGGAATGGTGTACTTACTTGCTTGCCCATCATACATGGCTCACACACATGATAATTCATATCTATCTTTGGAAGGCTGACCACCATACCTTTCTCATAAAGCATTTGAAGATTGCCATAACTCAAATGTCCATATCGCTCATGTTATAAATTACTTTGATCACCTTTGGATACTACCAAAGCTTGTTGATCTAACACGGTGTCAAGCTTATAAAGCCCATCATCTCTCACTCCTGGAGCCACTACTTTGAAGTTTTGCCTCATATCTTTGATGAGACACTTGCTTTTATAAAACTACACTTTCATATTTTGATTGGCAATACATCTAACGGATAACAAGTTTCTTGCTAATTTAGGAATAAGCACAACATCCTTAATGAGTCCTCTTTCACCTGAGGAAAGCTGAATTGGGATATCACCATATCCCTCAATGCCTTGAGTACTATTATCTCTGAGTATCACGATGTTTTTACAGCCCTCATCCACAAAGTTAGAAAACCAATCTTTATGGTGTGTCATATGGGAGGATGCACCAGAATCAAGAAACCACTCACCATCATGCATTGTGCCTACGGTTGAGGAGAAACCCATCCTTTTGTCCTCTTTGTCCCATAAAGTTTGAAGTTTGCCTTCCACGATTGGGGAAGCTTTGTCCTCTTCCCCTTCCTCTACTTCCTTGTTGAGATGATTGCTTTATGTGGCAATGTCCCTCAAAATTACCATGTTTTTCACAATAATAACACAGGCCGTTTCTTTGGTTTGTGATTTGTTGGATGACCTGAAATTTCCTCTCTAGTGTTGTAATTTTGATTAAATCTTTGTTGTGGTGATTGATCAAAAAAAAATTCTCACCTTGACTTTGAGTTGGACGATGAGAAGCAAACCTAAAATTTCCTCTTCCATAGCCACATCCTCCTCTTCCACTTTGAGAGTTGGTCCCCACATTGAATGCCTCTTCACTCCCCCCGCCGCTGAAACCTTTTGGATTGTTGCCTTTCCGGGACATCTCCTCTTGAAGGAAGAATCTTGAAATCTCTTCAAAGGAAGGAGTGTGCTCTCAAACCATTAAAGCTGTTCGCAAGCTTTGATAGCTTGGAGGAAGTGCCTTGAACACTATGCTCACCATATCCACATCATCCACTTGATCACCAATCCCACGCAACTCATCACACCCCTCTTTAAGGTTTGTCAATAAAGACACCACTGTCTCATGCTCTTTCATCTCCAAATTGTGAAGCTTTTGCTTCAGTTAAAGCAACCTTGTTGTATTTGTTACTTCATACATGCTACGGAGGGTATTCCATGCCTTCGTTTGGGAAATTGACACTACTTATGTGTGTAATGATGTGGTCCTAGACTAACATCCTGATCATGCACAATGCCTTTTAGGCTCTCCGATCATAATCAAGTGATTTTTGTTGAAGCTCAACCTCTTTGGCTACAAGCTTCTCCTTCTCTTCGGGAGTCAATTGCTTGTCATCAAAGGGATGACCCCTCTTTGGCTTCACTTGTCTTCCTTCTATACGTCTTCCTTCACTTGTCTTCCTTCTATATGTCTTCCGAATGGGGTAAGAGGTCTTCTCTCCGAACCAATGGTGAGTTCCCATAGGTCTTTTAAGACCAGAAAATTCTTCATCTTATACTTCCATATTTGATAACTTCCATATCGATAATTCTTGCCATCCAACTTACTACTATCCAGAAAGACCAAGGCATGCATCTTTTCACTCATCTTCACACCAAAGCTTATTGAAACAATGGAGCAACCGGATAAATAGTTGAGGAGTGCCATGGTCTCTTGCCACACTTGATGCCAATATGGGCAAAAAACATAAAGATCCACACGTTTATTGATGCACGCTTGGTTCTCTTTTCCTTGTTTCGCATCTGCCAAGAGGATTGTGCTCAGGCTTGTAACTAGGGGAGAGGTCTCTTGTCGTTACCCTAGCTATGCCGACTTCCCATGCTAGAGTGCTGGAGTGAAAACCACACGTGAAAACCCCTTTTAAATCGTTTTTATGCTCTTTAAATTGACCAAAAACTTGCTCTCTATTTTGTTTGATAAATTACAGGTCCACATTTAATTTAAAATTGGATGTCGGTCACTTTATGAGTTTGGTCGACCGGGATTTTAAAAGAAAATGACCGTTAGTCACTTTACAAATTCACCTAACGCTTGCCATGTAACATGCAACCATCACCCACATTCGAAGAAGCGGCTAGCCACCAACGCCATCGCCATCGTCTCATTCTGTCTTCTCATCACCCACACCGCTTGAGCGCCCACCCACGGGCGGCCATTTCTGCAAACGACAAGCTTGCTTAGTCTTCTCCAATCTTCTCTCCCCCATCAAGCCTTTACATGAAGGCCATTTTCTCCACATTGGGATCTTCTCCCCCATCCCTTTCTCTATACTTGGCCTTCACGATTCTTTTCCTCACACGGGCCCTAAGATGTCTTGTGAGCATACATTTTAATGTCTTTTGCATAAAAGCATAGGCTGAATTGAGTTCTCAATAAAGACATCTCTACGCACCAAAATCCGCTTTGTGGCCATATGGTAGAGTCTATACACTACCATATACTCCTCTCCTTGATCTGTACAAAGGGTGCAAACTTTACATGTAAACATATCTCTAGCCATAGAAACAAGTTGTCTAAAGAATGTAAAAAACTTTGACTTTTCTTTCAAGAGATACATCCAAGTGTTCTTTTAAGAGATACATCCAAGTGTTCTTCAAGTAGTCATCAATAAAAATAAAAAAGTAGAGATATCTCCTGATCGATGGTGTTTTCATAGGACCACATACATCACTATGTATAAGCTCTAATTTTTGGACAGCCCTATTGGTCCCATCTTTCAAGAATGATGTTTATTGCTTGCTTGAAATGCATCCCACATGCATGTAAGAAACTGCCAAAATTCAGCTAGCCCGCCTATTGGATTAATCTGACCTCAATTGAGCCTGGAGAAGTGATCTCTGTAGAAGTGCATCTTTGGTGGGAGCTCCGAAGGTGTGATCCATGTGAAGTGGGTGTAGAAGTCGAGAAGATCTAACTGGATTATTTGGTTGGTGTCCTCATGAGAGAGAGCTAGAGAAAAGAGAAGTCCAAACCATACTGAAGGGGTGAGAGGTGGTCGTTGCGGATCCCATATCCTGAGAACCAAGTGGAATCTTGGGCATACCATACTCCAAGTTGCCCTTCGAGTGCTAGCTGTCTTGTGGACTTGAGGGCAAGCCTCGAGTACCTGTGGGGAATTGCCACTCAAGTAAGCTTAAGGCTGCATGTCCCCTCACTTTGGTATGCATTGCAGGAGAAGCATGGTGAAGCGTGGGCCATTGAAAGTGACACCAAGGTAGACATAGGATGAAACAATCTCCACATAATCCCCTATGTATGTGAAGCTCAATCTGGATGTAAAGGGGCAGGAGGCATTGAAGACTATTCCCTTGGTTTTACCAAGATTAACAGTGAGGTCCCATTATGAAAAAATCCAAAAGACATCTAAATCCCTCTGAAGCCCCTCAATTGAATCTAAAAGGAGGAAGATATAATATGTGAAGGAAATAATGATCACATATTTTCAGATTTGCAGATCAACGTGTGCTTCATTGGACAGTGCTCGTTAAGAGCTTCACAATGATATATAGGATGAGTGGAACATTTACATTAGATATGCTTTTATGCAAGTTTTAATGTATGGACTTTAATAAGTGACTTTAGGACATTAGTAAGTGTGAAGACATTATGGTTTATTTTCAACCATGAAGAGGTACGTTCAATTAACCTCTATTCATTCATGTAAACATTGTATTCCATATGTATGATGAAATCAACAATGCTTTCCATGTTCATTCAATCCATTTCTTATATTCAAGTTTTAATGGTGATCTTGATTGGAAGCATTGTGGAATTTGTTTATTAAATTGGTATCATAATACACTCCTAGGAACCTTTGTACAATTTCGGACAACCATATGTGGAGAAAATGAATGCTCAAGGTATAAGTCCTCATCATGCATCTTATTTGTTTGTGGATCACGGTGTCATTACCAGTATATGCAATGAAGATAAATATGTTTCCTTTGTGAGAGGAAGCACAAGAAAATGATCATTGGATGTACGCCATATAGCGGATGACTATAACTCAATGCCTTATATTGTTAAAAGACATGGTCTGCGCTTAGCTAATGAATCAAGTAATGCACAAGATCATCACATAAACAATCTCACACCATTAAAGCAACACATGCTACCACTTAGATGTTAATCAAGTGTAACCAATGAGCAATGGACTATACTCAAGGTCACCACAAATGCATCACATAGACAAATACCAATGTTGAGAGCAAAGAGAGTATGTTCACAATGGACCACTTAGTATATTTGTAAGATTCCTCCCTCCATCTTTTGAGGTGTGCAGGTGTAAGAACCTCCCCTTCTAATCTTATAATTATTCCCCTCTCTGAAATAAAAGAAAGATCTTGTTTTACCCTGTTTTGGCCTAGAGAGAGAAAATTATCTAGAGGAAGGTAATTCAAAATTGAGATATTTTTGGATATAAAAATCCTCCTAGTGTCTAAAATAGTTTTTCCTAAAACAGAAATTCAAAAAGAACTTTCCAATGTCCAATTGGAATTAATTGAAAATAGGTATAAAAGACCTTAGCCTAAGGGTCCAGATTTTCAGAAATTTTTGGATTATGGTCCAAGTAAGGTTCCTATGGGCCAATAGGATCAATCCAAGTGTAGGGAGGAGATAAATTGAAGAATAAAAGAAAAAAATCCCAAAAATGAGTAAATGCTCACATAAGATAAAGAGTAGACTAAGGATCAAAGAAAAGAATTAAAAAACTGAATTTTAACACCTCAGTGTGGGGATCTCCCCTCATGAAGTAGGCACCTTTTTCTCATCATTACTCCCAATTTTAATCAATAAAATGAGATATTTTCATCTCTCCTCTCTCCTGTTTCAAAACTAGATCCAAAAAGTAAGTTGAACTGACCTAAAAATGGTCAAAAACTGACCAAACTGATCTGAAAAATTCGAGAAACAATTTGTTTGGTTAGAGGCTCACTTTTTCCTATAAATAGAAGCCTCCCCCTTTGTAAAAGCTTAATGGTGTTTATACACTATTACTCTACTCCTGTCGTCCCTGAGTCATCTACATTAATTTTTTTTGATAATTCTATTGTTTTTGGCCTAATCCTCTCCAAAGTGAATTGGTGGCCACTATTGCTTCAAACAAGAGTAGAACCCTCAATCCCTCAAGCCAAAGGAGAGCTTACAAGCTCCATGTAAGCTAATTTTCTTACTTTGTTTACGAATTTTAATGAAAAATCTATGGTTTTCTTGATTTTTATGTTTTGTAAATGATTGAATTAAATTCAAATGCTATGCCTTTGATGAAAAGGCCACCCTCTTCTCTTCTTCACATTCCAACCTTTCTTAATCTTAAAAAGATTAACTAAGTGATTAATTAAACTCTTCTTATTGTTTACTCTCTTTAATTTAGAAAATTATGTAGATTAGAGTTCTATAATTCTAAATTGGGTTAATTAAGTTAAGTGGAGAAAGATAAAAATGAGAAATGGTTAGCCATACAAAGGAGGTTATGGTAATTTTTTTAAAAATTTTGTGAAAAAGAAAGTTTGTTTTGATGTTATTCCAAAAGAGTAATTCCCACCATTTTTACATCTAAAAGAAAAAAAATTAATTATAAAAATATTATTCTTATTAAATTTGATTTCTATGCATAGAAGGATGCATAATGGAATTTTTTTAATTATAAAAGTGTTATTCTTATTAAATTTGATTTCTATGCATAGAAAGATGCATAATGAAATTTTTTTAATTATAAAAGTGTTATTCTTATTAAATTTGATTTCTATGCATAGAAAGATGCATGAAAGAATTTTTTTATTACAAAAGTGATATTCTTATTAAATTTGATTTTATGCATAAAATATTTTTTTTATAAAAGTGTTATTTTCATTGAAGTTGATTTTTATGCATAAATAGATGCATAAAGAATTTTTATATCAAAATTAGAATTCTCTTAAATTTTATGTTTAAATTTCATGAGTATTTGATAAATGAATAATTAAATACTCTAAGAGAGAAATTTTTATTGTTTTATATTCACACGAATTATTAAAAAAAAATTAAAAATCTATCGAGATCAAAATATTCAGATAAATGATTAATTTATTCCTCATTAGAATTCATAACTAATTTAGAAATCAGTTAAGTGAATATTCAAAGAAAGAAATTTAATAAAATAGTAACTGAATTATCAAACCTTTTCGAGAAAGATAGTTTATGAAAAATCTTATCCCGACTCGAACCTTGAATCAGACTATGACCAAGACCAAACTCTTTCATCAGTTTCGAGGAAAGAAGGTGTGACCAGTTTAGAAAAATACACTCAAAACTCTGCCAAATCTGAAACTAAGTTTGAGACCCTTCAAATTGATCTGTGGATCAAGGCTATAGAATTCGAGGAATTCAGAAGAAGAAATAGAGGATGAAGTCTCCAGTAAGGAAGGTTGTGTATCGCAAGGCAACACTAGAACCCAACACCTCAGAAGATGGCAAAAATAGAAGAGGTATATCGCTCGATGAAATGCCCTATTACAAAGTAAACCCACGGACTCCCAGGGGCTGAGATATCTCAAGGTCACTACGGTGCACGAGGAGTTTTAAGAACTGGGGTGAAGAGTTTAGTAAGATAACCCTATAAGAAAAACAAGAGGAGAAGGTTATACCTCAAGAGTTGGAAGCGCCTAAACTCATGAAGGCAAGACGTAGAAAACTCATTCTTTGATGAAGGAGGCGATGGAACTGCCTCTACAAAGTTGAGTGAGGCCTTTGGTTGAGAGGTGCCTTCCTCATGTGGTTTCAGCAAACAATCCTTTGGAAAGTGTTCTACACAACACCCTAGACAATATCTTTCAATTGGTGGAAACTGTGGTACTGTTGTATTGGATTGAGCTACTTGCCTTTGGCGATGTGGACAATCACGAGCCCATGAGCTTCTCCGCACTCATAACAGGGGCCCATTAGTTTGGCTTCTACTTTCCTTTGCTGCCATTGACCTGAGGGGCCTAAAGTCCTAGGTTGGTAGCCGCCTAGCAACATCAAAGAATTTTGTTCCCCCGGTTGAGGCTCCAGTGCTTGGCTTGGATATGCGGGACTTTCAAAGAGATTTTCCTTGGATGAATATGATGCATATTCCTCCTCCACATAGCTTCAAACCTACTCTCAGTGTGTTGGACCATTTTTAAAACATACACCATTGAGACCAATGCAAAGTGGTCCAATTGACGGCGGCAGCTAAAAGAGTAAAGGAAGATGGCCAATCCACGTCTTATGACGGTCCATCTAAAGTTAAGGAGGTTGATCTTGCAGAGCTAGGGGAGGATCCCAAACCTATCTATATTGATAAGGACTTAACTGTGGCTTTGAAGAACAAGAACTCATTGTTCTTCTCAAAGAATTCAAGGATTTCTTTGCTTGGAAATACATTGAAATGAAGGTTGTACCACCCGAGGTAGTTCAACACACGATTCCAATCATGGACGGATCAAGACCATCCAAGAAAAAGCCATACCAGATCAATATGAAATATTGAGCGATTGTAAAGGAGGAGGGTTTAGATAAAACATGTTGTCATAAGCATGTGGATGACCTCTTTTTTTTTTGCATCCACGTGTTTAGGGTTTAGATAAAACATGTAAATATATACTCTAAAATGTAGTCTAAAAGGGGTCCTAATTAACTTTTTGGACTGAGATGTGTGCTTGCTAAAGTATACAACTTATCCTTTGTCAAAATTACGAGCCCCTTCTTTGACCAATTATAAGTGTAGAGCATTTGAAAGAAACCATCCCCATTTGCCGGATTTGAAATTGCAAGCATTTTTTATGCTCTATCACTAAAGGTTATCTCTACTCCCCTCACAACCTTCTCATACTTCTCGATATATTCTTACAGTGTCATGGATTGTCTTTCCATTGACTCTACAACATTTTTTGTAGCCATAGAATATTCAGCCTGCCTCCACAAAGTAAATACATTAATTAATGTCATATAATGAATGTAAGCAATGTGAAGATTGACAACACAAGAATTTGAAAGATCATTACTATCCAAACAAGCTGGGATAACACTGTTGTGCCGGTGCAGTATACCATGCATTTATTGTTCTCTTCTCAAGTGCCATTTCCATTTCTACCCACTTCTTGATATTGTTACTTAATTAATCAATTATTAAGGACTTGTTGTTAACTAATCCAAACTTTTATAGACTCAAGGGACATGAGCTTGAAGCATTGGTAAGTACCCAACAATTGTTCTATCTATTGCTTCTCCCATTTGCGGTTGTGTGGAGTTCCCTCTTGGGAGGTGCGGTAGCCCATAACAAACGTTTGCAACATCGGTTAGTAGTAGCTTGAGCCCTGTGTTGTTTGTAGAAGTTCTAATTTGAGGAAGGATTGTTCAATCTCTTGATATTTCTTTCTTTCTTGTGAAACCATCCCATGGATACCCTCTCTCCCATGGTATCTTTGAAGAAAGTAAAGGTGACAATGATCCGCATCCATAGACGGGTCTCTCCTAAGCTTGCAGGCCGCTCCCATTGTAACCCTAGTTGCACACTTTTACTTCAATTGACAAGCTTCTAGGGCAGTAGAGCAAGATAATCAATAGTAGCGTGTGGCCATTGTCAAATACAATATCTCCTCTCACATAGTAGGCTTCTAGGGAAGTAGAGCAAGATAATCAATAGTAGCATGTGGCCATTGTCAAATACAATATCTCCTCTCACATAGTAGGCTCTGTGGCACTTTGATCTACTCTTAGGCGGCCAATTTCTTATATGTGAAAATGATGAAAAAGTGTCTAGGTGATAGAACTCTTTGTGCGGGGATCATATGCACACATGTAGAGGTGCTATGTGAGGCATTTTACCTTATATGCCAACATTGTGTATAGAAATTACATGTGGTAGCCTAATCCAATAAAATTTTGGATGAAACTTTTGACCCCAAACTAGACCATCTTGACTAACTATGGTTGAGGTGTAGGAATGGTCTTCAAGATAGCGGACATAAGGAATGTGTATCCAAAGGGAGGTGGTAGAAATTGTGGGTTACGAGGCTGAGATACGTAAACCTCCTCGTGCAAATCACTATTCAAGAAGCCAATCTTGATATCCAACTCATTTACATTCCAACCATGATGCATTGCCAATATGTAATTGTAGTCATATATGTTAGAAATATGTGATCTAGAATCCATTCTTAGTGTGTTTCTTAGTGATACCTTAGAGTGGTTTGTTCTAAGGTTAGAAGGCTCAAATTACTAGAGTAACTAGGTGTAGGTCTAGTAGTTATCTTCCTTTGATTAGGGCATCACCTTTTAGGTGAGTCAAGTGAGAAATCATAGGGAGGTGGAGAGAATCAAGGACTCTAGGCGCCTCCCTCTCATGAGTCTATAAATTCAGGGACTACTACTCACACATTAGAGACCTAGACATAGCTAAGTGGAGAGTATAGTGCCCATACTTTGTGTACTTGCTTAGTGATCAATATACTAAGTGGTACTTTATGGAAATACTCTCTCTTTGCTCTCTTCATTGGTATTTGTCTATGTGATGCATTTGTGGTGACCTTGAGTATACTCCATTGCTCGTCGTCGTCGGTTACACTTGATTAACATCTAAGTGGTGGCATGTGTTGCTTTAATGGTGTGAGATTGTTTATGTGATGATCTTGTGCATTACTTGATTCATTCAATAGCTAAGCTCACACCATGTCTTTTAATGGGCCCTCTGACTTCTCTCTGGGGCTTTCCTCCCGTCGAAGATCTTGCCTAGCATGGTATCAGAGCTCCTTTCCATGGGAGTTAATCTTTCATGAGTTGATAGATACATCTTTGTGATTGTGGTTAGCATTCTCTATTAACATTGAGTGGTATTCCTTTTGAGTGACTTTTTGTTGCATTTGTTGTGTTGATTCATCACTTCTCTCTCTCTCTCTCTCTCTCTCTCTCTCTCTCTCTCAAGACAAGACAAGAGCTCTCATAGCACAAAGAGGGATTGTATTCTTTCATTATGAAAAATTACCTTTTATACATCTAGCCCTTATTCAAACTTGGGCGCCCGAAACTTACTAACTAAGGCCTTGGGTGGCCAGTGTCTCATAATGTACAATGTTTATAGTGCCTTTACATTTCACTTATTAATGTCGTAAAATAGAGGAGAATCTATGTTAATCTAAAATGGGATTAACAACATCAACTCTTTACTTTGTTGAGATAATATTCTAACCAAGAAGAAGCGCTCTCTTCGTCTCTCTCTATCTCTATCTCACCTCTCGTTGGATAGATCGTTTCAATCTCTTGGGATTTTTTTTACGAGGTTAAAAGCTTCTCTCTCATCGGGTGTGTGGGTAAATAAACCAAAATGAGCTAACACTTCTACCACCCAAGTGTGTGGTAGAAGGAGGTGATATTCAACACGTCTTGTGTTCGAATCTCAGTTCTCGTCGGATAGATCATTTTGGTTTATTGGGACTATTGCTATGACGTTAAAAGTTTCTCTCTCTCTCTCTCTCTCTCTCTCTCTCTCTCTCACACACACACACACACACACACGCGCGCGCGCGCGTACGTGCGTGCTCTTTCTCTCTCACATACATACCTCTCTAAATTTTTAATATTTCATCACTATTGGAGAACTCAAGAGAGAAGGAACTATTCTTGTCATTAATCCTAGGCTAGATCTTTTCTAATAAACCTCCTAAACAAGGCTCTCATACCAACTTGAAAACTAGATCTAAGGAGATTCAAAACTAAAATTGAATATTCTTAATCAAAAAGAGAATAACACATCAAATTATAGTTAAATAAACTCAACAAGCAAGACTCAAATGTATTAAACCCATACATGTATTGTATTGTATTAGGCTCTTTAAATAGTTAGAGATAGAAACAAAGTGATCATCTTCTTCCTCCAAGATACCTCCAAGACAAGATTCAATCTCCAACTCCCATCTGAAAAAATCATAATTGCTTACATTATTGGTATGCTCCTGTTAAATCCCTAAGATCTCTCTAGATAATTGTTATGTATAAACATGCATTAATCAGGCATAAACTTATCCACCCGACTACCCTCGAGCCCGAGGGATGCACATATGAAATAAAATGAAATACATCATACCTTTACCTTGATGTCCCATACCATCAAGAGGTATAACTCCAATCCAACAGCATATAGCTATAGTGTGAAATGGTAGGTGAGTAGATATGATCCTCTACACAAGAGACCATAGCCTAAGCCTCCAAGCCTCCAAGCCTCCCTTGAGTGTGCCCCATGCCCCTATTATATAGGAGGGCCCTCAAGTGACTCTTGACTCTCTATTTTCCATGTGTGACCCTTGGATGCCTAACCCTAACCTTAACCCTTAAGGTTAGTCCTAACCCATGCTCCACTAGAGCTTGTTCCCATGCTCCCATGCTCACAAGTCTAATGTGGGTTAGCCTCCTAGTATATGCATACATAATGTGCATATAACATATTATTACGCTAGTGATCTCTCACATATATTATCTTATGGGATAATTTGGGCTCAAGATTGTTGCTTTGCTTACATCACTTAGCATGTTGACCTCAACATTCAAAGACAATCTCATTTTCTGAATTCATTTAAAGTTATTGAGTGGGCATTCTCTAGATAAACTTCTTTTATCTATAGCCTGCATGTTTTGATGAGTGTAATCTCGTCGACATTTTCACTTGTTGAAATCTCTTTCTTTAGATTTTAACGAGTTTATCTTGTTGTGTTCAGATTAGGTAAATTTGGATTCTTTCTTTTTTGGCATCAATTTCGTACTTTAGGTGATTAATACATTCAATTTGATGGTTTATGGATGGACATATGTGACTCATCGAGACATTGATGACTCTCTATGTTGATATGGGTAACTCGGGACACCGATAATTCCATGAGCAGATGTGGGGTACATCAGTTCGCCGATGAATACCTGGTTCTTGCTATTATAATGCCATAATTTCTTACTTTATTTCGAATGGTTTACAATGAGGAAATTACTGTGAGTATGAATTCCTATGATCATCCATTGTAGTCTGATGGGCAAACAGAGCGTATCCCTGCTAAAACCCTAAGAGCTCTCTAGATAATTTTTATGCATAAACATGCATTAATCAAACATAAACTCATCCACCCGACCACCCTCGAGCCCAAGGGATGCACACATGAAATATAATAAAATACATCATACCTTTACATTGGTGTCCCATACCATCAAGAGGTATAACTCCAATCCAATAGCATGTAGCTATAGTGTGAAATGGTAGGTGAGTAGATATGATCCTCTACACAAGAGACCATAGTCTAAGCCTCCAAGTCTCCAAGCCTCCCTTGAGTGTGCCCCATGTCCCTATTATATAGGAGGGCCCTCAAGTGACTCTTGACTCGCCATTTTCCATGTGTGACCCTTGGATTCCTAACCCTAACCTTAACCCTTAAGGTTAGTCCTAACCCATGCTTCACTAGAGCTTGTTCCCATGCTCCCATGTTTATCACAAACCTAATGTGGGTTAGCCTCCTAGTATATGCATACATAATGTGTATATAACATACTTCCTCTCTCTCAAAACATTGCAGTCTTACAATGAAAAGAAGAAGAACTGCGCTGAACAATCTCAACCGACTCCCAAGTAAATCCTCTATTTCCCTATCTTTCCACCTAATTTTAACCTCAAGATTAGTCAACTACAAAGTTTCCTTTCCTTGAATTCAAGTACCTTATCAGGTTCATGTGGAACATAGGATAATTCTTCAACTTCAACGAGTTCTTCAGGAGTAACTATGTTATCCTCTCACCTCCCAGTTTCCCTTTCAATCTATTGATATGAAAGACTGGATGAACTCTAACATGTGGAGGTAGTTTAAGTTCATACGCAACCGTGCCAATCCGATGTATAAATCAAAATAGACCATAATATCTAGGAGATAAATTCGAGCATTTTCTTATTGACAAAGTCTGAGAATCTTTAGGAACATCAAAATAAACCAACGCTCCTGGTTTAAAAGACCAAGTTGAGCGTTCTCTATCAGCATAGAACTTTGCCCTATCCTGAGCACTCCTGAGATAGAATCTTGAGCTTCGGTCAGCATTTCCTGCATATCACGCAAGAAATCCATCGATGCATCAAGCTCGATGTCCTTTTAGACCGAGATCAATAGGTGCCCTGGGTTGATACCTATACATAAGCATGAACGGACTAAAACCAATAGCCGTATATTTAAAACTATTATAGGCAAATTCCATCATTCGAAGATATTTTTTCCAATTTGATGCTTTTCCAGAGACATATGCACGAAGCATATCCTCTACAATCTGATTCCTATGCTCTGTTTGCCCATTAGACTACGGATGATCATAGGAATTCATACTCAAAGCAATTTTCTCATTGTGAACCATTCGAAATAAAGTAAGAAAACATGGCATTATAATAGCAAAAACCAGGGATTCATCGGCGCCCCGAGGTACCCACATCTGCACATGGAATTATCGGTATCCTGAGTTACCCATATCAACATAGAGAGTCATCAACGTCTCGATGAGTCACATATGTATATCCGTAAACCATCAGGTTGACTGTATAAATCACCTAAAGGACGGAACTAGAGAAAGAAATGCCAACAAAGGAAGAATCTAAATTTCCTTAATCCGAACACAACAAGATAAACTCGTTGAACTCTAAAGAAAGAGATTTCAACAAATGAAAATGTTGACGAGATTACACTCATCAATACATGCAAGCTATAGATAAAAGAAGTTTATCTAAAGAATACCCACACTATAACTTCTAGTGAATTTAGAAAATGAGATTACCTTTGAATGTTGAGGTCAACATGCTAAGTGATGTAAGCAAAGCAACAATCTTGAGTCCAAATTATCCCATAAGATAATATATGTGAGAGATCGCTAGCGTCCTATACCACCATGATACCACCCATACATACCTTAACAATATGAAACTCCCTAGTATGCCGTCTAGGAAATATGAATAAAATCTTGTATAAAAAGAATAAGATGGCCTTATCCCAGACTTTCACATACTAAAACCTGTCTCTATATTCTTGAGACCACATCAAGGAATAACTATTTTCGAGTATATCATTAGAAAAGAATTTGAATTATTGGCGCCTTTCTAATGATAACTACCCAATAAACACAATAAAACTAGGGTAGAAAAATAACTCACCTAGATACATAAGCAAGTAGGTATCCAAGTTGGTATACAAGAGTATAAGAAATATGCTCCAAAATTAAGTGCAAAAAACGAAGACAAATGCTACCTTCAAAGCACATGAAATTATCTAAAAGATCAAAAGATCCTTGTAAAACCATGGATAAAAGCATAGAAGCTCCTCAAATCCATAAAAACCATAGTTGATCATAAAAATCAATGCATACCATCTAATGGACATTAATCATGCCAGAAGAAGCATTAAAATTGATGGCCAACTCATCAATCCGGAGTATATGAACGTGGTGTCGTTTAAGTAAAACTCCAAAGTAAGCAAGTGAAACACATGTGTGTAGCACTCATTAAAAAAAAACCCTAGACACAAGTGATCTAGGCAAAACCTGATGAGTCCATATAAAACTTGGAAAATATCCAATAAAATCTACCAAAACAAATCGATCAACTAACCCACCCCCCATGATGGAATTTATCTTAGGCTTAAGAAATTAAGCATAGACCACACTTAAATAAGTGCAAAATAAATTATCATGAAAAAGTGCCAAAGGTGAAACACACTTTGAACACAGGTTCTAGCCATCATTGAAGAAATTGAGGAACATGTCCAAAAAGAATAACTAAACAATGGTAAAAAATCATGAAAATGTCGTATAGAATTAATCCAAACCGAAATAACTACTAATATGAGGTATAATCGTATTAATAATATACGAATAACCTGCATCTATCTAATGTTAGCACGAGAAATCGTACTTCAACATTAAATAACCCTCGACGAAAATATTAAATTCTTGAAAAAAAGAATTATCATGATTTTTTTCTAATTTTTTTAAATTTTATAGGACCTCAAAATACGATAATTTTGAATTCCACTAAACTTATCTTATGGCATTCCAAACCTATAATTTTCCAAAAAAGTTTTAGCAATTAAATTTACCGAAATATCATCGATATTTTAAAAATATCGATTTTTAAGATTTTTAAAAATAATTTCTAGAATATTTCTAATTTCTCCTGAGAATCCCATCGTTCACGAGATTTCCAATTCTGCCTGAAAATTCTCAAATCCAATGAAATTTTATAATTTTAATAGATTTTTTAATTTTCTAGGTCAGAAAATATATTTTAAAGGAATTTGAATGGTCATGGGCGCCCGAATGAACACACCATATGCTAAACACCAACCCCACATTTTTTCAAAATTTAAAATAACTTTTGTCTAATTTTTAAAATTTTTTAAAAATTTTTAATTTACCCCGAACGCATTTAGAATACGAACTGTCAAAAATTTTCAAAATCCCAACAGTTTTTCCGGAATACGGAAAGCCAAAAGTTTTGGGAAAATAAAAAGACAAAAAAAAATCAGAATGTAAAAGGTCAAAAGTTTCCAGAATCCGAAAGGTCAAAAGATTTTCCACAATTTGGAAAGCCAATAGGTTTCCCGAGAATGCGGAAAGCCAAGAGACTCCAAGAGAAAAGTTTGAGAAAAATCCAAAGATTTTTTTTTCAAATTTTGTATTTTCTCTTCTTCTTTTTTCGAGCTTTTTTCCAAGCTTTTTTCGAAAGCATTGAAAAGCTTTTTATAAAAAAGAAATCTCTTTTTTTATTAAAAAAATAAGCTTTAAATAAAGCTTTCTAAATATAACCTTGAAGGTTATATAAAAAAAAACGAATTTCATGGGGGGTGGCGTTTTTCACTGGTCGCCTTCAGCACCCCCCCTCCCCCACAGCGTGCGCCAAATGGAGAGGGAGAGAAGACTCCCTCTCTCCTCTCCCCTCTCTTCTCTCCTTCTTCTCCATTCCATTCTCTCTCCACTCCCTCCTTCTCTCTCTGTTAATAACAGAGAGGTTAACTTTTAATTAATCTTTTTAATCATAATTAACTCTTAATTATGATTAACATTAACAAAAAATGTGCTTTTTAAAGAGGTGTTTACACGCGAGAAGAAAATAGAAGAAAATTTCAAAATTGAGAGACAAAGAGGGTCCCATGCACACGAGAGAGCATTCAATGCATCAACATGCTACCCCCGACTGCATTTCAGCAGAAAATTGACAAAAATTTGATCACATATCTGCAGAAAAACTCGCAAAAATGTATAAAAAAATATATATTTTAACCATAAAAATGCTCAAAAATTTCTTAAAAATTAGAAAAAAATTCTTAAAGATTCTAAAAATTTAGGAAATCCATTCTACCAAAAATATCCACAGTAAAAAATATGGTATTTTTGTAAAAATTTCTATTAATGCTTATTTTAAACCACAAAAAATAAAAAAAAATAGCATTAAACTCATGAAATTCCCCTGCAACGTCGATTCATCCATTGAATAGTAGTAATACATGTTTCAACCGCCATATCGACGATCCACGTGCAAATCATCAACACAAATCAATAAAATAATATTTTTATTTAGTAAATATTAAAATTTACTTCAAAAAATATCAAAAATTACAATAAGAAATAAAAAATAACAACAATTCACTAGAGATTGTTGTGATATCACTGTCAAAACCCTAAGATCTCTCTAGATAATTGTTGTGCATAAACATGCATTAATCAAGCATAAACTCGACCACCCTCAAGCCCAAGGGATGCACACATGAAATATAATGAAATACATCATACCTTTACCTTGATGTCCCATACCATCAAGAGAGATATAACTCAAATCCAATAGCATGTAGCTATAGTGTGAAATGGTAGGTGAGTAGATATGATCCTCTACACAAGAGACATAGCCTAAGCCTCCAAGCCTCCCTTGAGTGTGCCCCATGTCCCTATTATATAGGAGGACCCTCAAGTGACTCTTGACTCTCTATTTTCCATGTGTGACCCTTGGATGCTTGACCCTAACCTTAACCCTTAAGGTTAGTCCTAGTACTGACGGCCTTGCATCGAATTTGTTGAAGTCGTATATGCTGTCATAATTTTTATGGACCAAGAATCACAACTGCAAGTGTCAAAAGGTGTATAAGTGGTATTTGGAGTTTTAAATCTTCCCTAGATGAGTGTGGTCCATAGTATCACTCGCACATGTTTATATGTTTTAGGACTTACTTTTTAAAAAGATAACTCCAAAAACAAAACCTCAAGTGCTTTTGAGTTTTTAAGCATAAAAGCTCTTACAAAAATACTATAAATATAAAGTCTTGGGCCTCCCAAAAGTATAAAATACTAATTCGCATATACAAAGGTCTAAGACCTTAGCCTTACAAAAATACTAATGTAAAAATATGATACCACAAGTAGGTGTTCACATGTCTTCCCAAATATCTCATTGTGGTCCAATCCGTGTTTTACATGTAATTAACAAATAACCCACTACTTTATCTCATCGCCAAGATTCAAAATAATATTAGTTAGTACACAAAGCTAATTAAACACATTAATCCTAACTATGTTATACTAGTGCACATAGCTGATTAAATATATTAATCTTAAAAAATGATATAAATAAAAGGTGCATCCAAAATAAAATATCTCCGAATTATAATAATGGGCATCTCTATAGAGATTATGACTAACAGAGCTCTGTTTTGCTGTTATTTACATAGGCGTAGGTCCATGATGGGCTTAGAGAGAGTTATAGAAAGGGTACTTAGACATAGTGTGTGCAAGCGAGGCATAGTAAGCACAACAATTTCAGACTAGGTAGCAGAGCAATGCATAGGCAGAGCTCACGCAGTGCTGCAGAAGTTTGGGCAGCGCTATTGTCATGTGAACATCATTTTGCATTGGATGCCACATGGACATATCTATAAAGTAGTAGCAGTGCCTAGAGTGGTAATTGTGGCTCTTTATGAGCCCTAGTCTAGGACGTGTCAACCAGGGATCCACTTTAAGCGTCCAAGGTTAGGTGTACAAGTCTCGTACATGGTCATGGTAAGGTGTACAAGTCTGGTACATGGTCATGGTAAGGTGTGCATGTCCCTGCACATGGAGCAGTGCCACTCCATAATGTGAGTCACCCTTTGGAATGGACATCCAAAATAAAATATCTTCGAATTATAATAATGGGCATCTCTATAGAGATTATGACTAACAGAGCTCTGTTGCTGCTATTTGCATAGGCGTAGGTCCATGATGGGCTTAGAGAGAGTTATAGAAAGAGTACTTGGACATAGTGTGTGCAAGCGAGGCATAACAAGCACAACAAGCTCAGACTGGGTAGCAGAGCAATGCATAGGCAGAGCAATGCATAGGCAGAGCTCATGCAGTGCTGCAGAAGTTTGGGCAGCGCTATTGTCACGTGAACATCATTTCGCATTTGGATGCCACATGGACATATCTATAAAGTGGTTGCAGTGCCTAGAGTGGTAACTGTGGCTCTTTATGAGCCCTAGTCTAGGACGAGTCAACCAGGGATCCACTCTAAGCATCCAAGGTTAGGTACATGGTCATGGTAAAGTGTGCATGTCCCTGCACATGGAGCAGTGCCACTCCATATTGTGAGTCACCCTTTGGAATGATGTAGAGGTGTACCAGGCATTCTTGGGACACCACGGTTAGGTATTAGAAGTGTTGTTGTTTTGCAAGCATACAGTTGTATGTGAGCATGTAGGCAAAGGGGCAGCCTATGGGAGATCTTAATGCCCTTGCCTACAAAAGAAGGCACCCTAGCAGGCATCATGCCCAAGCGACCCATGGTAGGGCTAGGCAACCCAAAGAAGGGCTAGTGCTTCAGTCAGCCAAGCATCTGGGCACTCAGCACCAAGCGGCTAGCAAACAGGCAGTTGGCCAAGGCTGTGATCCACGAGCCCCTCCCCCCCTATTCATCTCCTAGCCCCTTGGCGTTGGTACCCAGTACACACGCACAAGACCCTGCGCTCTTGGACTCATCAACTACAGCCTCTTGAACCATTGCTTGCGACTCTCTTTGAGCTCTTGCTAGCAGTCCTAACTCTTCTCTTCTTCTAACGTCGATGCAGCCATGGACCATTTTGATGGCATTAAAAGCATACTAGAGAGATCATTAAGAAAACACATCTAGCTCACCACATCTAGCTCTTCCACTTTTACACTATCGAAAAGGCCAGCAATGGTCATCCTAGCATTGAAGATGAGGATGTCAACGTCAAAACTCTCCACTATGGCTGCAGCACCACCTGCATCACTTCCGGAAATCCACTGGTTGCATACACATCCATGACCTTGATTAGCATACAGATTAAGCTCATAGAACCTTGACCTTTAGTATGATTAGTAAAAGGGTAATTTGAATAGAGCTTGTATTGTAGCATCCTTAATAAAGCTTGTATTGTGGCTTTCCTCCAATGTCAGCCTTGACACCATCCTCCTCTTTTGCCTAAAGCAAATCAATATGCAAGCCTCATGAAAGATGAATATTTAGAGACTTTTATAGTAGAAACAACCCATGTTCAGGTAGTAGATGCACGACGACACACATAACAAGGGAAACTCAAAGCATACACTCTTCTACGCGTAATCAGGCCTGCTCCTTCGTGGCTTCCCAGTAGAAACCCTAAAAATTCTGTAATGAAATCCTAAAATTACCCTTTGCAGATTGATACAATTACAATCCAAAAAGATAGACTTATTAATAAAACATAAAAGCTATTAAAAGAAATTGTCCCACTCGATACTTTCCATGCACTAGAAGGCTCAGCTGACAGTTGCTCCCAAGAATAGCACTTGGGACAATTGGTGTGTGACAGCCTTCTTGCAAGCTATGCATGGAACCGCCTCCGGATAGGCTAGTCCATTTATAGCAACGTCTTGGGCATCCACCATGGCGCTCCCCATGTGCATGAATATGAGTGTTTGTTAGTATAAGACTCGAATCAGACCCACTAGAGATTCCCAACATCAGAGCAAGCAAACAGTCACATCATTGAACTTTTGCATGTGTCACTTTGGCCTACTATTCAAGGTATACCTAGGCTGGCAAAAGCATTGAAGTTGCTCACAAGAGAGACGTCATCGACTTCATGGCCTTCCTCTTCCAACAACCACATACAACAAGATAAAAAAAGATCAATCCATTGGCTAAAAAAGCAAAAATTAAACTCAGCCAAAGCAATTGGTGGTGCATATACAAGAGAAATACTAGGAGTGGGCATAATATGCCATCCATTAACACACACAGTAATATGTGAGCAAACGTACTTGGATCAAAAGAAGAGCATGTAAACTTCTTTCATCCAAAACTCACAGGGAAGCACATTACAAATCAATTGAGATCAACTAGACAATATTACCATTAATTACATGTCCAGACACGTAGATTGTCAAGGGTCAAATGGGGTTGCAAAATCATCTCCTCCAACTAACATGCAGAGTACTCAGGCACAAGATGTGTGTAAGCTAGGCAGTAAACAACAGTAGGCTCAGACCGGGCAGCAGAGCAGTGCATGGGGGTAGAGCTCGGGCAGTGCTCCAAAAGTCGCGTAGCATTGTTGTCACATGCATCCCGCACTAGGATTAGACATGGACATACCTAAATAGTAGGTGTAGGACCTCGAGTGGTAACTAGTCCCTTGTGAGCCCTAGCCCGGGATGAGTCAGCTAGGGATCCGGTCAAGTATACAAATCTTGTGCATGGTCATGGTCAGGTGTGCATGTCCCGCACATGGAGCATTGCTAGTCTATATTGCGAGTTACCTCTAGAATAATGTAGAGGTGTTCCGAGCATTCCTGGGACACCAGGTTAGGTATTAAAAATCTTGTTTTTCAAGCATTTATTTGAAGTAATTACGTAGAATTGCATGGACCAGAATGCAAAAATCCAATCTATGGGCATGACTGGATGCAACACGTCCGCATCCACAGTGGTTTGCCGTCCCTGATGGAATTTTAGCAGTCTTCTAGTTATGGGGCTTCTTACCTTTAGGTATGTGTCGAATGGGCTTTGTGTGCCCCCGTGAGAGTCTATCATATCAGAACCTATAATAAACTCTCAAGGAAATTCTCCTATCCTGCTAGCAAGTCTAGTCAGTGGAGCCATGCCAAGAAGACACAAATGAATATGAATAGAGAATCCTGTTTGGTTTGTTGCTGCTTGTGCTCGTTTGAGAGCTTTGGCGGCCTAGTAGTAGTAGTAGTAGAGAGCTACTATTGTAGAAGGTAGGTAGGTGATCTCGATGCTAATTATTTAATATGTTGTAATGACGTACCTGCATGCATTCATAAAAAGGAGAAGAATAATTATATGGTGATTTGTCCATCTGATCATTTGGTATCAAACCAGAAGCTCTTTATTAGCAAGTTAACGATTTTCGCATTAGATGCTGCGTGAAGCATATAATAAGTCACACCATTACCGAACTTAAAAAACTGGATAGAATTCAAAACACTCTCTCTCTCTCTCTCTCTCTCTCTCTCTCTCTCTCTCTCTTTTACAATAGTTCCCGTGCAAGTGAAGCTCCATGATGCTAGCATACTAATCTCCATCATGTTCTAATAATGTGCCTTTTTGCACCTGAGATTCCCATGCTACTTTAGCATAAATGAGCTCTTAAATCTCATTTATTAAAGGTTTAGACAGTCACCTCCAGAGCAGCCTGCTAAAACCATAATGCCAACTTGAAGATGCAAGATTCATTGTGTGGGAGACCTATTCCAAAAGCAGCAAGGCCTTCTTCCCATAGTTCTTGTTCTAAAGATTACATGATGTCAAACCAGCCAGGGTATCCCATGCACCAATCTTCTTCTCTAATAGGTGACCATGGCCATTATCACGCTGATCTCACAAACTAGTTACTCATCATCTAGCTCTAAAAGTGCGGTGGTAGCACAATCTCCAGAAACCCCCAACCTCTTGAGGAAGTATAAGAAAACGATCATTAGATATATTCCTTACAGGGGACAAGTATAACTCAATCCTAAAAAATGACACTTGTTATTTGGCAGATTGCCTTATGGTAAAAAAGCCATTGGTACAAAGCGGGTTTTTAAGTTTAAGTATAAAGTTAATAATAGCATTGATAATTGCTACAAGACAAGGCTTGTTGCAAAGGGTAATGATCGAGAGAAAGGCATTGGTTATGATGAGACCTTTGCACCCATGTCCCTTTGGGGACGCATTCCTTAAGACTGCTATCTTGAAAACCCTTGCTACACCTCAACCATAATCAGTCAAGATGGTCTAGTTTGGGGTCAAAAGTGCCATCCAAACTATTGTTGAATTAGGCTACTCATTAGACCACATGTAATTGCTATACACAATTTTAGTTTAAGGAAAAAGGCCTCACATAGCACCTCTACACCTGTGCATATGATCCTCGTATCACAATAAGTTCTATCACCTGGACACTTTTACATCATTTTCACATACAAGAAATTGGCCACCTAAGCGTAGGGGAAAGTGCTATAGATCCTGCTGTGTGTGAGAGGAACTATCATGTTTGACAATGGCCACATGCTACTATTGAGTAGCTTGCTCTACTATCCTAGAAGCTTGTCAGTTGAAGTAACACTGTGCAACTAGTGTTACAATGAGAGCCACCTACAAGCTTAGGAGAGGCCTGTCTATGGATGCGGATCATTGCAACCTTTGATCTCTTCAAAGATACCTTGGGAGAGGTTATTCTTCACAAGAAAGAAAGAAAGACTAAGAGATTGAACAATCTTTCCTCAGTTTAGAACTGCTACAAACAACAAGGGGCTCAAGCTACTACTAAACGATGTTGGAAACGTCAACACTTTACTTTGTTAAGATAATATTCTAACCTCTCTCTCTCTCTCTCTCTCTCTCTCTCTCTCTCTCACACACACACACACACACACACAAACATAGCTCTCTAAATTTTTAAATATTTCATCACTATTGAAGAACTCAAGAGAGAAGGAACTAATCTTGTGTCATTAATCCTAGGCTAGATCTTTTCTAATAAACCTCCTAACAAGGCTCTCATACCAACTTGAAAACTAAAATTGAATTCCATTCTTAATAAAAAAGAGAATAACACATCAAATTGTAAGTAATGAAAATCAACAAAAAAGACCCAAATATATTAAACCCATACATGTGTTGTATTGAATTAAGCTCTTTGAATAGCTAAAGATAGAAACAAACTACTCATCTTCTTCCTCCAAGATAAGATTCAATCTCCAACTCCCATGTGAAAAATCATAATTGCTTACATTATTGGTATGCTTGCTTCTCCCATTTAATTTTATCCACTTACGTTTACTATTCATAAACTAACCTTTGATAAAAAAAAGAGTTATATTAATGCACATATTTGGGAGAAGATCTTGGCTCTCCTTAAATATAAAATCTAGACCCACGTTCTTTAACAATTGTGTTGGCCATGTTGTTGACTACCTTGATTGTTTTTACTATATTTTCTTGCATCTTCCTTGCCAACCATCTCCTCTTTCTCTTCGACATCCCTTTCAAATCTTCCTCTGTGTATTATACATGCATGGTCATATGGGTTACTTGCCATAAGATCTTATCCAAGGCTTATCTCTTCACTCAAAGAAGCATAAGATCATGGAAAAGTATCCCAAATTGCACTGCAAGCTTCAAATACCTTATGTTCTTTGCCTAAACTTTATAAAGTAGCCAAGACGATTACCATCTTCTACACTCGTGCCAATACGTTTGAGTTGATATATAACACTTTGTATCTCTTATATCTTGAGAAACTAGTCATTCACATTCCTTAACCCTTTCTTCACTTATTAAGTAACTACTTTAGTTGTAACTTTCTTGTCTTTGTAAAAGTCACAAATAGCTTTAAATGTGCATACCAAGCCTCTGTTGGGAAACAAAGTAAATAGTATGCCTTGCACTTCTTGTCCATGCTTCTATGACACAAGGGACTTGTAATGCTTTCCTATATAGCAAAAAAAAACATTTTGCTAGATAGTTTCCTAGAAAAATTGAAACATCTCTAGTAAAGGTTTTGATCTAGAAAAGTGGAATACTTCCAAGTTCTTAATTAGAGGAAAGCACTTGCTATATATCAAATAAACTAACAATAAATCACTATATAGTATACTAAGTAGTAAAAAGGTTGCTATATAGCAAAAGTCATGAAAGCATTCACTAATTGATCTAGGAAAACTTTCCTATTCAGCTATCTATATATAATAAAATATTGCTATATAGTAATCAATAATAATAAACAAATTACTATCTATAGCAAATCAATATGTAAATAATTACTATACAATAATGGTTAGAGAAAAATCATTTTCTAAGAGGAATTGATATAATGAAAATCAAGTTTTTTTTAACTAAGTGTTGTCATTTTAATAATTAGAGAATATTATACTATTATGTAGATTTCTAAAGTAATTTATTAAAAATAAAACTTCTTCTACACTGTATAACTAAAGAACTTACTCAGAAATAATATTTCTAAATAACTAAAAAGTTTTAAATAATTATAGATAAAAACATTACATTAGTTTGAGATAATATTTAAAAAAATAGATGAAAACAATACATTACTTTGAGATATTTAGTGTGCATCAATAGTTTAAGAAATGAAGTTTTATATAGTTTAAACATCCCTTAATTTAACATCATCTATAGATAAAGAGTCGTTTCTATTCTTGGTAATGGTTCACTAGTTTATAAAGAGGCAACAAAGGGGATGAACTAGATGGCCCAACCAAGTGTGGCTAGGCCCATAGAGCAGTAAGTGCAACCAAAAAGACCTTGTCAGGACCTTTATGACACTTGGAGAAGGAATTCTAATTCTCAAGCATAAAAACTAGAGCATAGCATAGACTTACATAAATCAAAAGTATAAACCTTAATGAATAAAATTAAATAAACAAGAGAGCTTTTTAAAAAAAAGATTAGGTTGAATCTTCCTTAGATGCATGTGGTCCATTGTACCACTCACCCATATTTATATATATTAAGACTTGCTTTTCAAAAAGATAACTCCAAAAATAAAAGCTCAAGTGCTTTTGAGTTTTTGAGTGTAAAAGCTCTTACAAAAATATATCGAGCAAGCTACAAATATAAAGTCTTTGGGCCTATCAAAAATATAAAACACTAATTGGTATGTACAAAGGTTTGAGGCCTTATAAAAATACTAATGCCAAAAGCTGAAACCATAATAGATATTCACATGTCTTCCCAAATATCTTATTATGGTCCAATACGTGTTCCACATGCAATTAACAAATAATACACCACTCAATCATTTTTCACACCCAAAATAATATTAGTCAGTGCACAAAATGAATTAAACACATTAATCCTAACTATATCGTATCAATATACACGGCTGATTAAACACATTAATCCAAATAATAGGCACATCCAAAATAAAATATCCTCGAAATATAATAATGGGCATTCCCATAGAGGTTATAACAAACATTCCCTCATACTCGGATTGCAATTGATCTCAATTGTGTGGATGAGGTTTTGGTTACTTTTCAGGCATCAATTTTAGGATCTCCAATAGGATAATTCTTAAAAGTCACAAGATACTTAACATAAGTATTATGTGTGTATATAGTGATGGTCTCATGGTCAATGATACACTTAGGCACAAGATGTTCTTCTTTTATAATCTTGAAAGGTCCATAAAATTAAGGAGCTTATTTTACCATAGGTTACTTTCTTGCCTTTAATTTATCTTTTTATTTTTAGAAGCTTATGAGATGAAACTTGCTTTTCAATAGGTTTAGGGATTATCTGAAAGATTTTCATGTTTGGAATTTCCCTCTTGCTCAAGAGGGAAGTTGGGTCATGTAGTTGGTTGCTTCTTCTGTGACACAAGGGACTGGTAACACATTCCTATATAGCCAAAAAAGAAAAGCATTTTGCTAGATAGTTTCCTATAAAAATTGCCAAAAAAGAAAAGCATTTTGCTAGATAGTTTCCTATAAAAATTGAACATATCTAGTAAAGGTTCGGATCTAGAAAAGGTGGAATACTTCCAAGTTCTTCATTAGAGGAAATCACTTGCTATATTAGCAAATAAACTAGCAATAAATCACTACATAGAATACTATGTAGTAAAAAGTTGCTATATAGCAAAAGTCATGAAAGCATTCACTATATAGTAATTGATCTAGGAAAACTTTCCTATTCATCAATCTATACATAGTAAAATATTTCTATATAGTAATCAATAATAAACAAATTACTATCTAGTAAAATATTGCTATATAGCAAATCAATATGTAAGTAATTATTATACAATAATGGTTAGAGAAAAATAATTTTCTAAGAGGAAGCTAATATAATGAAAATTAAGTTTTTATTAACTAAGTGTTGTCATTTTAATGATTAAAGAATATTATACTATTATGTAGATTTCTAAAGTAATTTATTAAAATAAAAACTTCTTCTACACTTTATAACTGAAGAACTTACTCAAAAATAATATTTCTAAACAACTAAAAAGTTTTAAACAATTATAGATAAAAAACATTACATTAGTTTGAGATAATATTTAAAAAAAATAGATGAAAATAATACATTAGTTTGAGATCTTTATTGTGCATCAATAGTTTAAGAAATGAAGTTTTCTATAGTTTAAACATCCCTTAAGTTAACATCATCTACAGATAAAGAGTCGTTTCTATTCTTGGTGATGGTTCACTGATTTATAAAGAGGCAGCAAAGGGAATGATTTGGATGGCCCAACCAAGTGTGGCTAGGCCCATAGAGTGGTCAAAGTGCAACCAAAGACCTTGTTAGGACCTTTATGACACTTGGAGAAAGAATTCTAATTCTCAAGCATAAAAATTTAAGCATAGCATAGACTTACATAAATCAAAAGTTTAAACCTTAATGAATAAAATTGAATAAATAAGAGATAAAAAAAATAGAAAGATTGGGTTGAATCTTCCTTAGATGCATGTGGTCCATTGTACCTGTTTCACCTGGCATTGCAACGGTAGCGGAAGGGTCAATGGTAGTTGGTGGAGCGATCAACCTACAACGCACGATGTGAGCACCACCTCGGTGTCACATGTGTAAAGAAGGCAGATTGTAACCACCATGGAGCCATTTCCAAGATCAAGAAGGCACAACTTAAAAGAGAAATCAACTACTGCAGAGAAGAGAGATGGATATAAGGAGAGAGTGTTGGGGTGTGTATGTGAAAACTCACGGTCTGTGTACTGCGATGATGTAGTCTTGTAAGCTCTTAATGAATGTTAATTGATTGGCATGTCATGGAGCTTGTTGATATGTTAGAGTCTGGAAAATGGTAATTATATTGGGTGTCTCTTCTGTGTCACTTTATAATGCTTTTGGAATGGAACAAAAGGCACACTTGCTATTACTCTTCCCTTGTGTGTCATCTATTACTCTGTAGTGAATGAACATGTTGTGTTCCTACTCATGTGTACATTCTAAGTGAGAAGTGAGTGGGGAGGAAGAGAGTGAGGTGGATCCACTGTGCTTAAGCTTTCCCACAAGAGAGAAGTCAGAAACTTTCCCCATGACCACTTGAGAGTTGGTGTTTGAACCCAGAGCCTTTGGTGCCGCAGGAAACTTCACGTCTCCCACGGCATTGCCTGACTAGTCTGTCCACCAGACTATTGTCTTGCCATTCCGCTCATAGGAAAATTAGCGAGAAACACCTGGCGATCCTACTAGGGATTTATCGGAGAGTCTGGGGACTACAACAAATATCTCTGGGTAGCAATCCACACCAATATAGAGGCAAGGGTAAGAGGGCACCCATTCGGATCAGACACATGGTGAAATTGTAGTATGGAAGGAATTTTTTGGAAAACTCAACAGGAAGAGCAGCTCACCGCACAGCATACCGCTCTTATATGCAAGAAGCTAGAAGAGGTGAAAATAATGCCTCCCACCAATAGACCCTCTAGGAAGCTCACAAGCTGGGAGTACTTTGCATCGTCAAGAAGATAGTGTGGAAATATTTGCTAACCCGATGAGCAAGAGGAAGCTTCAGAACTTAGATACAATCCAAACCAAGAAAAGGAGTGCCAAGAAAGAGAAGTAGTACATAATCCAGGTCTGGAAAATCTAGAAGGGGTGGAGCAACCAAACCAAGAAGGATAACCACTACTAAACCCCCGGAGAAGGTTCAAGGGAGCCATGATGCGGACCTGCATGTAAGGAGGTTTGAGAAATACTAGAAAGTGGCCGAACCTCGGGATTTAGAAGAACCAAAGCTGAGTTAAATTCGCAGAGATGCCTTCATGAATACCTTCAAGGGGATAAAGCAATGGAGTGGGTGTCAAGATATTAGGATAACCACTTCCAAACCTATGAAGAAGTCGTGATCGCCTTTCTGGGAAGATTTTGCAAGATCAAGTCTGTAACTCAACTCTGTGATCAAATGAGAGAGCTCCGTCACTCAAGAGGACATGGATGTGGAAGGTTTTGCAATAAATCTATTAAGCTTGAGGGAGAGAGTGGCTAAGCGAACTCGACCCTTGATGCAAATTGTTGCTAATGAGATGACTGTTTTGTCCAAGGGCTTAAGCCGACCATTCATGCAGCGATCAAAACAAAGCAAGAGGAAACTAAAGAAGAGTTTGAGTAATCGATGGAATTAGCCAAAAGGGTAGAAAAAAGAAGCCAAGAAAGGAGAAAAAAGAGGAAGCCCAGGAAGAGCGTAACCACTGCGAAGAGGATGATTCAAGTGACTCTTTGTTTGCAAGACACTCCAATGGATAGTAGCAAAAAAGAAAGACAAAAAAAAGAAGTCAAAAAAGATACAAGCAAGTTCGAGAGAATTGATGTAGCAAGTAAAGCAGCTAGTACAAGAAATGAAAACAGGAAAAAGAGTAGATTTCCAGAAAAATGTGTTCTACTCACAATGCAGATAAGAAAGTCACCTCAAAGAGGAATGCATTGTGCCTCCAACTTGTTCATTTTGTAACATGTACAACCACAGTATATGGAATTGTAGGTACAACATGAAAACCAGAGCTCCTATGGTGAACAACATAGAGGGAGCAGAAAGAAGACCTGGGTTGGGAAGGTTTGGGAATAGAGGTCACGAAAATTTTTCTACAAGAAGAGGCCAAGGATTTTGAGGAGGAACCACTAACTTCACATGCTATTATTGCTAACAACCTGGACATATCAAAGTGGAATGTGTCATGAAGAAAAATCATGATGAAGAAAGGCAAACAAAATTGATGCAGCTCAAGGAGAATCCGCTAAGTGCCAACATGATGTAGGCAAAAGGCACTCAAGCAAATATAAGGTAGTGATAACCCCGATTGGTGGTCAAGACTCACCCAAAAGCCACAAAAAGGCAGCTTTGGATTGGAAACAGCAAGAAAAGGTGAGAATCCAAACCGTAAAGGAAATAGAAAGAAGGCAAGGCAAGAAAAAGGATGATGACTCAAGAGAAATTCCTTCAGATATTCCGAAAGCAAGTGGAAGCAAGGCTACGGAAGAGAAATTCCTGTAGATATTTCGAAAGCAAGTGGAAGCAAGGCTACGGAGAGCACTTCAACAAGGAATGCCTGAAAGTAAACCATAAAGATGCTGACTGGTTACAATCAAATGTGATGTTATTGTTGCTGCTGGATAGACAGGTTTGGTTGAAACAAGTATTGTATTTATGCCCAAGGTTGTTCAAGGCCAAAATCTTGTTAGCAGGCATTGAAGGACTTAGCAAAGAATTAATGCACATGATGGACGAAGATACCCCAGAATGTGGCAATATGCAAGTAGAAGAACCACCAGCATCCAGAGATGACGAAGTGGCTAAAGTCATGATTCAACTCAACAATGTTTTTATTAATGATGTAGTATTGGGGATGGAGGATATGGAGTGAATGTGGTCACATAAGAAACCGCATTAGGTTTAGGCCTCAAGTGGGAGCCTATTTAGTTCAACATAAGAATGGCTAACAACAGAATAGTGGTGCCAAAGGAAATTATCAAAAATGTCTCAATGAGAATCTAGCGGTTATCACTATAGAAAATCACACCGAGTCCTACCAACAAGTATAGAAAGACCCTAGCTAAGACATGGTAAGGTAAAACAAGATTGGGGTAGAAACAGAATTACCATCAGAAAGGGTAAGCGGAAGGTGTATGTGGATCTCACGGATACTAAGAAACCACTAAAACTTGCTCAGAGGCCAGTCCATGCCGAAACATAGAACATGTCATAAGGTTTTGATGATGATGAAGAAACGAAAATACTTCATGAGCACCCAGACTTGATACCATTATACATGGTAAATGTGGATGAAGCAATAAGGCAAAACACAAAAACAAAGGCCGAAAATGCAGAAGTAGTTAATGATCAATCAAAGAAATCAGAAGCAAATTCTGGGAAAGCTGAAGGCTCAATCGAAGCTAAGCAAAACCTTGTAGGAGAAAGCAATGGAACGAAATTAAGTGGGCTTGGAATTTGGAGCAGCAAGAAGATATCCAAGAGATCTGGGCTTGGAATTTGGAGCAAGAAGAAGAGATCCAAGAGATCTGGGATTGGGTGAAAAAGCAAAAAGAGAACCAAGAAAACAATGCAGCTCTAAGGTGAGCCCGGACAAACTATAGGAAGTAAATCTAGGGGATGAAAAAGAAAGAAATGTAAAGATCAGCTTAGAACTGGAAGATGAATTCAAACAAGAGCTAGTATCACTACTAAAGGAATACCAAGACGTCTTTGCTTGGTCATATGAAGACATGGGGGCATCGACCCTAAGTTCTTCCAACACAACATCAATTTGAAAGAAGGAACTATACCTGTCAGGAAACAGAGGTACAGAATGAACCCAAATTATGAAAAACAAGTAAACAAAGACATTGATAGATTATTGAGGGTAGGTTTCATTGTACTAGTAGAAAAAGCTCCTATTATAGTAGTTCCCAAAAAGAACACGAAGATAAGAATATATGTGGATTATTGCAAACTAAATGCAACAACCAATTCAGATCCTTTTTTGCTCCCTTCACAGATTCCCTGTTAGATAAGGTAGCCGAAAAAGAGATGTATTCCTTCTTAGATAGTTTCAGTGGATACAACCAAGTGAAGATGGATCTGGAAGACCGGGAAAAGACTACTTTTGTCATTGAATGGGGGGTCTTTGTGGCAACGTTCATGATGTTTGGCTTAAAGAATGCACTAGCAACTTTCCAGAGAATGGTGTAGAAAATCTTTTATGACTACCTACCAAATTTCATGAAAGCTTTTGTGAATGATTTTATTGTGTCTGGGGATAAGGCTAAACACATCTATCACTTAAGGTTATGTTTGCAGAGATGTAGATATAGAAGGTTGAAGTTGAATCCGGCCAAATGTGCATTTGTAGTAAAGTCCGGAGCATTGTTAGGAAACATTGTGTCAGCCCAAGGATTGGCCATAGATCTGGCTAAGGCGGAGGCCATATCCAAAATGTCTGCTCCCAAAAGATAAAGCAGCTTGAAAGATTTCTTGGCAAAGTGAAGTGGCATACAAGGTTTCTGAAATACTTGGCTCATGTAGCATATCCATTATATGCACTTACAAAAAAGGATGCTAAATATGAATGGAGCCCGGAATGTCAGAAGACATTCCACTAGCTAAAGTGCATGGTGTTATCTGCACCGGTAATGATCAATCCTGAATAGAATATGATATTTCATGTTTATGTAGATGCTTCAGATAAAGCAGTAGTTAGTGCACTCATGTAGGAGAAACAAAAAGGGTACATGCAGCCTATAAATTACGTTAGCAAGGCTCTCACAAGAGAGAAAAGAAACTACAGTACAATAGAGCGAGAAGCTCTCTCCATGTGAACAAGTTCCAGCACTACCTTTTGGGAAACAAATTCATTTTCCACGTGGATCATCAAGCTCTCATCTATCTGGTGAACAAAGCCTTCCTAGTAGGGAAAATGGCAAGATGGATGCTCTTACTTCAGGAATTCGAGTTCACCATTTAGCACACACCTGGAAAAGAAAAAATGCAGTGGTGGTAGACTTTCTGTCCAGACTAGATTTTGGAGAACTTGCTTTGGAAAAGGATCGAATTCGAGATGCCAACTTGTTCACAATTGCATCATCCGAAGTAGAAGAAGACTGGTATTATGACATGATGCAGTTTTTGGAAGATGCGTCTTTTCCAGAGGGGTATACTGTGCTAACAAGAAGAAGAGAATCGCCATGAGAAGAAAAAATTTCACCATGATTGCCGAGTAACTCTACAAATGAAGCATAGATCAAATTCTTTGAAGATGTGTTCTAGATCATGAACAGCCAGCGATGCTATAAGGGAAGTACAGCACAGCATCATCGCACATGGGTGGTGAAATAACAGCCCGAAAAATTTTACAAGCAAGCTTATGGTGGCCAACTGTCATGAGAAATGCCAACATGGAAGCAAAGAACTGTGATGTCTGTCGGATGGGTCAGCTCAAAAATTTTGATAGATTTCCCATCACACTCATACTATCACTAGCACCATTCATGAAGTGGGGATTGGATTTTGTTTGACCTATCAAACCACCCCCACAAAAGGCAACAGATGTGAGTACATCATTGTAGCAACAGATTACTTCACCAAGTACCAGAAGCCAAGGCTGTGAAAAGCAATTCCGCATAAGAGATGGTGAAGTTCCTTTTCAAAGACATTATTGCAAGGCACGGGTTGCCAGTAGAATAGTTAGTGATCAAGGGTCAGATTTCATGAACAAGGTAATGAAGGGATTAATGAAGAGATACATGATTAATCATAAGAAGTCCTCACCTTAATATCCACAATGTAACGGCCAAGCGGAGTCTACCAACAAGGTGCTTACCAAGATTTTGAAGAAAAGCATAAATGTAAACAAAAATGATTAGGGGGACCAGAAGTTAGATGTTGTCTTATGGGCATTTTGGACATTTAGATGTTGTCTTATGGGCATTTTGGACATCATTCAAGGTTGCCACTGGGCAAACACCATTCAAACTTGTTTATGGTTTAGAAGCAGTCATGCCAATAGAATATGTGGTACCCAGTCTGAGAGTAGCCATCCAAGAGAAGCTTCCAATGGAAGAATCCCAAGAGCATAGAATACAAGAACTTATAGCCTTAGAAGAAGAAAGACAATTCAGCTCTATGAAAGCAAAAATAGTGCAACGAAGAAGGAAGGCTTGGATAGATAGACATCTCAAGAATATAATCTTTGAAAAAGGCTACCCTGTGTTAGTTTACAATACCAAACTGGAAAACCATCTAGGGGAATTCAAGATTAGGTGGATAGGACCATTCATATAGTGAAAGACATGGTCAACCAAAATGCTTTTTCCCTAGAGGACTTGGATGGTACACCCTTCCCAAAAACGGTCAATGGCTTCAAGAGGATGAGGAAATACAAAGGCCATCTGATGGAGGTTCTACCAAAAAGAAGAAGAAGAGGAAGACCAAGAGATAGTCCAGGAACATTTGTTGGGCATGATTTCACTTGTAGAGGTCAATCAGAAGACCCCACAAATCGCAAGACTACGGAAGAGTGGCTAGTCGGCAAGGATGATCAAACCAAAAAATCCCTCGGGGGGTTACTGCAACAAATCGCAGCCTGAGCAACAAAAGAGCAAGTGACCAAACATGTGCTAGCCCGACCCACATGGATAATTGATAAAGGACAAGTTTCATAGCATCATTAAATCTCCACTCGTCGCAAATTAAACAGTAAGGTGGGAAAATAACAAAAATGCCTTAATTCCATTAAACCAAGGTGACGGCCATGGCGTAAATCAAAGGTCACATCACATCGAAAATAGGGGAGCCAAAAACGACAACACCCCAAAAAAGGAAGCCAAGAAGAGGAAACATCGGCAACAAATAGAGCACAAACACTCGCGTTCCACCATGTCGAAAATCAACAAGACACTCAGGTTTGATAAAAAAACCAAAGAAGAGCCTATGCATGCCCATGTTCATACCAGACATGAGGAAGCAGGCAAAAAGGTGCGGGTTCAAAAAACTTCTCGACCGACAATGGGAGGAACTGCAAGACTCGGAAGATGGAGGAAAACTCATTAATCAATTTTTGGAAACGAACACTGTGCATGTGGAGGGGAAGGAGCCGATAAAAATATCAAAAAACACAGTGTACCATGCACTGGGTCTGCCTATGTGGATGGTGCTCTAGACACCATGAAGCCAAGGGTAGCTGAAGAGATCCCTAAGACAGGTAACATGCACCAAGTGAAGGACATAGTAGACAAAACCCGGCCAGGAGAAGTTTATCTTCTTCTTACATAACATCATGTTAATGGGAAAGCCAGAGGACATGTCCAACAAGAATTACAGATTGCTCATAACAGCGAAAGTAGGAGAAAAGATAAATTGGGTGGCAATTTATAAGGAGAATCTAGCCAAGAGAGCAGCCACCTGGGCAAATGAGAAACAGCCCACTATAGTGCATGCACACCTAAGGGAAATTGCCCAAGCGGTGAGATTGGTAGACTGCCGGACGGGAGACGTCTCCGACAAGTAGAAGCACAAAGAAGTCGTAGGATCTTCAAAAGCCCCCAAGGAAACTTTCAGCTCATTCGAGGACAATGTGGACGATGAGGAGGAGTGGCAAAAGATTGCCCAAAAAGCGAGAAAAAAGAGGAAGAATAGAGTTGATGAAGAACTACTGCCTGACCCGGACCCGAAAGAGGTCAAGAAACACACGGCAAAAGAAGAAGGAAAAAGGAACTAGAGGAGAAGAAGAAATAGGAAGCTGCTGTTAAAGCCGAAAGAAAGAAAAAAGCTGAAGAAACAGAGAAAAGAAAGGAGGAAGAAGAAAGGAAAAGGAAGGAGGAAGCAGAGAAGAAGAGGAGAGAAGGGGAACAACAGAAAAAGAGGAAAAAAGTAGCCCAAAAGGGGAAGATGCCTGCTAGGATAGAGCTCATTATACCAACGAAACTACAACCATGGGTAGTAGCACTGGCATAGAAGGCACAAGAAGGGATGAGTCACCAGGACAGATTACCTAGAAATTTGGAGGCAAAACTCCCCAACCAACAACTTCACATGGACAAAGGGCTATTATCCATGGCCCAAATGATTCTCTCACACACTCTCTCTACAATAGAGGAATGTGAAACAGCATCTAGCTAAGTGCACTTAATCAGAAGCAGCATCGTATGTTAATGAGTGCCATAAGAAGAACCAAGGAGTTAGAGCACAAGTCACAAATCAATGGCACAACAAAATGAGGAGCTGCAAAAGAAGATAGCCATGGCGGAAAGGTCGTTGTTGGTAGACCAAAAGGAGCTAAGTGAAGGAAAAATCAAAGCCCTCATCAGTGATAGACAATTACTCTAAGCATAGATAGGAAGGCTGCAAGTGGAGTTGGAAGAGACCAGGAAGCCAACTTGTTAATCCCATTTTGGATTAACAAATATGCTCCTCCATTTGAGGACATTAATAAGTGTCATGCAAAGGCACTATAAAAGTTGTACATTATAAGATATTGGCCACCCAAGGCCTTAGTTAAGTAAGTTTTAGGCGCCCAAGTGTGAATAAGGGCCAATTGTATATAAGGCATTTTCTCATAATGAATGGACACAATCCCCCTTTGTGCTATTGAGAGCTCTTGTTTGTGTCTTGAGAGAGAGATTGAGAGAGAGCATTCTAGCACTGTGCCTCCTCTATACTTGTATGTTGCATGCTTGTGTTGAGGAGTGAGAGAGAGTGATTACCTTATGTGGTGGTTGTGCGAGCGACTCTACGATGACAGCGAGGTGGAGCTTGGAGGATTGGAGCTTCTCAAGTAAGCTTGGAGACCTCAAGGGACACAAGTTTGAAGCATTGGTAGGTGCCCTACAATAGTTGTGTTCTATTGCTCTTCCCTAAGGTGAATGCATTGAGTTCTCTCTTGGAGGTGTGGTAGCCCATAACATTTTTGGCGTCGCTGTTGGGGAAACACCTTTGTTTCTTCCATCCTCTTTGAGTTTCAGCTCCCATTACATAAGATTCATAATTACCTTTAGTGCATTGTGTAGGAAATGAATGGATAAGATTTGAGTGGAAGTAAAAAATTGTGAGAAATTGGTTGTGTTTGTTGTGTATTTGTGTGGTGGAGTGGTCTTGGAAGAGGACTCCACTATTTTTTCTAGTCAATTTTAATGTTTGCATCACCGGAATCGTCAACATGAACGAGCAGGGTGGTGTTCTGTTTTTCTTTCTTTTTAAAAATTTACAAAAATCATAAAAATAAGGAGCCATTGATTGTGCCTTGAACTCATATTACATTCCTTAGGCGTGACACAATCATCTTAGAAGCAGTTGGATAAGGATTTTGCACCCAAAATCACCTCAGTCACAATGTGGGAATTTTCCACGTGAAACTATAGGAAAATTGTTCATGACGTGAACCATTTTCTACAACTTCATGACGTGAAACGCTCCCGGCATCAACGTCGATTAGTGCCACAATTCACGAGATTACCTTGTCAAAAATAGGTAGCCTTATCCTAACACCTCTGACACCATGGATTTGACAAAATTAAGAATCGTGAATTAGCAGAAAACGTCACGACTTGAACTATTTCAGAGCAGTTCACGACATGAACTGATTGCATTTCACGGCATGAAACATTTTCATTTCACGACGTGAACCATTTTAGAAACCATTTTCAGTTCACGACGTGAACCATTTGCTTTTCACGATGTGAAACCTTTTCTCTTTATGGCACGAACTATTTCTGTAATTTCACGCCTTAATCAAATGCAACTCACAAACCTGGTATTTGTCGGATTAAGGCTAAGGAAGTTCTTGAGACCATTGAAAATCATAACAAGGTAACGTGGAATTCCAAGTCCAAAGTAAAAAATTTAAACACATGAAAGTGCAGAAAATCGTTCACTCACGATGTGAACAGTTTCCTGACATTTCACGCCATGAACTGTTCTCTGCAATCTCATGGCCTCAGAAACAAGTCGACAGTATCTGACCAAAATTTAATTAGGGTAGCAAAATAGCTTATCAAATCATATTCACATGCACTTAAGGTTTGGAAAGCTCATCGAAGATGACCTCACTCCTAATGATAGTGCATCAAATCACCCAGGATCTTCCTATCAAAAGAGTGTGGATTCAAGCCACTCAATAAGCACTTAATTGAGTGTCTTCAGAAATCAACCACCGTCAAAACTAGCAGTGAAGAATCCATGGAAGATGGGTTGCGATACTTTGGGTTTGGGGAAGAGGAGAAACACCCTCCCCTACCAGATCCAGCAGTATCATTGATATAGCCTGGGGATTTTTTGGTCTCCAAACTAGCAATGATGTAGAGGCATAATCTGCGGGCATGGGTCCATCAACCAACGCTGCTGGACTTGGTCTAAGGCAAGAAGTACTTATCCAAACTTCAAATTTAAGGCTGTCAAACACTGGCACCCCCCGAATGAGAAGAGACATGGAAAGTGCAGCCAGGACCGGTCAAGTATTCTTCCAAACCTCAGAGGAAGTAGAATTAGATTTGAAAAGGATTGAGGTAGAACGACAGCTATGAGAATTGAGCTTAAGGAAACAAGAGCTTGATACTCGAAGGGATAGAGCCGAACAAAAGGAGATAGGAAGTGTAAACTTACTTCAATCACGTGGTAAAGAGCCAGAAATAGTCATGGACAAAAGTGTGGGAGAAATTCCAAACTTAGAACCCATTAATGGAGGAAGAGCCCAGAGTGAAGGAAGGGTTTGTAACCCTAGATGAAGGGAATAATCTACCAAGAGAAGCGGGTGAAGTGGAAGACTGCCTATACACCAAAAAGGACATCAAGCAGATGATCAATCATCCCACGTTCCTATAGGACATGGAACTCTTCATTTTGCAAAGGTGTACAGAGGCGACTAATGATGAGCCATTCCAGAATGAAGTGGCCGGACCGTCCCATAGATAGGAAATGCCTAGAAGAGCCAACATAGGAAGAGGACAAGGTCTAGGTAGGGGGGGAGTAGTTCCTCAAAGACCAAGGGCAGACCTAACCATAGATCTTAATGCGGCCACAAAGACAGATTTGTTGAATATGGCTATAGAAATGGGCCGAGGTATGGTCAGGGAACTAGGCACTGCTCTAGAATCCCAACCCTCCTAAATGAAGCCACACATCATTTCAAAGCTCGTTCAAAAATTCTCTGGGGATGGGGATCCTATTCAACATGTAGAGATCTTTGAGTCCACATGCGAAACCTACGGGCCAGTCAGTGATGTAACAATGATTCATGCTTTCTCACTGACCCTAGAAGGAAAAGCACATCAATGGTTTTGAACCCTCAAACTCGAGGTTAATTTCACATGGCTTAAGAATGTGTTTGTGCCCAGCTTTGCCAGAAGTGGCGACAGATGGAGTCCTGTGGCACAACTGCACAACATCAAACAAAAGGAAATGGGGTTGAATGCAAGACTATGTGTGTCGGCTAAAGAACTTAAATTCAAGGTGCAAACTACAGGAAAGGCTAACTAATGAGATCAGTTATTGCCTTGCTTCCAGAGAGGAGTTAGAGACCACAAGATACATGATTATTTGGTATTAGCCCAACCGGCTACTCTAGATGCATGCTGTAAACTATCAATTGAATATGAAGACAATATGCTAAAATTCCCACAACCAGAAGATGTCAAATATCTTCAGCAAGAACTTTGCGTGTTTCGAGTCACCAAGAGATTGAAACTCAGAGCAAGCAAGTCGGAAACATGACTATGGATGATGAACTTAGTAATGCAATACTGGAAAAATTGAAGGTAAAGGATGGAAGAGAAACATCTGGGCATGGGCATACCCATCTTTACCCCCATAGAGAATTGGTGTGGTGCTCTATGTGCAGATTGAATCACAGTACCACCGAATGCCCATAGTTAAGAGCAAGGCCAGTGCTCTATTGTGCACACCGTGTAAAATTAGGAAATCATGACACCTCCATGTGTAGATATCCAAGGTTCTAAACATTAGCATAGCTACTAGCACCTAGAGCTCCATTGGCCTTATCAGCACCACCTATGAAAATCATTGCAGTTGTAAGATAGCCAAACTCTTCCTATTTACCTAGGGGGATGTTTCGGGTACATGACACTTCACCTCTGCCTCCACCTGTTCTACCACCACAACCACCACCACAGGCTAAAATCAACTAAGTATTGATTGAAGAGCCATCAGAAGATATGGATATGGTGCGTGAAGTAGAACTCAGTGGAGAGTACTATGAGGAAGCTACGTAGATTGCATCAGAATTCTATGTCCTATAGAATAACACGCCAGTACCTGTGTTTCAAACCACGATATAGTGGAAGGGTATGGACATAAAATCAAACATGAGGAGAGGACTGCTACAATATTTTGGTTGTAGTGGACCACATCGAATCGCTAAGTGTCCAAACAAGAATGTGGTTCATACGCACCAACCCCATCCACACACACACACACACACACACACACACAAGACCCTACTCGTGGACCCAACTACAAACATTGCGACTCTCTTTGAGCTCTTGCTACAGTCCCTACTCTTCTCATGTCGATGCGGCCATAAACATGCATGGACCATTTTGATGGCATGATGTCATTACGCAAGCTAGGGATCATTAAGAAAACAAACAATCGGTTTAGGGTTGACCACATCTAGCTCTTCCACTTTTACACTATTGAAAAGGCCAACAATGTTCATCCCAACATTGAAGATGAGCATTCCTTCATGTATTATTCCATAGGAAACACACACCTGTATTCCATATGAAACACACATTTCTTGACAAAACAAGAAGAGGCACTTGAATCCACCATTGCATCTACCCAAAATTCTGGTATCTTTTTGAACTTGAAACTCACACCAACTATGGATAAGGAGGTATTATCAATCTAGAAGAGGACCTTCTCTTTGCCATTATTCACTGTAAGACACTTTTGTTGAAATTACATTGCCTCTATATCAAGGATGTACTTGGAGGGTTGTTAATGATGAGGCTCAATACAAATTTATGAACGAATAGTGCCTATGTTCTTGGGAACCTCATCAAGGATGAGAATGATGACTTGGAAGAAGCAATATGTTGTGAGACGGATCAAGTGCTAGCCTCCTCCTCTGGTGTGCCTTTAGGTGGTCGATCATCCACACTAGACAAAAAGGTGATCCATGTGTTGGTTCACGAACAGATGGATTTCTACCATGTCAAAGGGTGTATCTAGATGGTTATGGAAGTTGCCTTTGAAAATGTGAGATCTCACATAGTTGGTAGTGTGAGCTCAAAAAAGCTCGCATGTGGGTCCTTCTTGTCATCTTCACCACACTGGCTTCTTCTTGAGCAGCTTTTTCACCTGTTCTTTTAAAAAATAATTGTATATTAGAACATAATTAGCATCAAATAAATCTTCACTAACCCTTGGGTTTTGTTCAAAGAAATTCTCAATGTCGCAAAACTGCTTATAGCCTTCTCTTCTTCTGTGCTACTGTGAAGTAAGACGATTCATTTTTAGAGATATTGACATCTACTTTCTATTTTCCTTCAGCTTATTAGAGATCTTCAAGAAATTCTCGTGAATATCTTCATCACTTTCATCATTGAGCTCTTGAAAGAAATTCTCCATCAAAGCTAACTCATTCGATTTTTGCAAAAAATCCTTTTGTTGTGTGATGATGGGATCTTTTGAGGTAGATCCTTCCATCATAAGTTCCCTTTTTTTTTTTGTTTTAGGGTCCTTTGCTTTACTAGTGCTTACTTTAATCTACAGTAGCTGTTTCCTAGATGTTTGGGAGATATCAAGATCATACATATCAATAGGGTCCTTTGCTTTACTAGTGCTTACTTTAATCTACAGTAGCTGTTTCCTAGATGTTTGGGAGATATCAAGATCATACATATCAATAGGCTTAAATTTGGACAAATATGACTTTTTTGATGTGATTTTCACAACATGGAGTTTTTGCAGAAGTTGTGTAATTCTTGTCTCCATAACATTAGATCAAACCATCTTTCTTCTTCCAAAGAATCAAAAAAAATTTGGCAAAGAGGGCTTTTTTTCTTCCATATTCATCGGTTTGTTTAAAAATCATTGTATATTAGCCATTGCTCCCATTAAGGATCTCCTAATTCAGAAGGTTGCTAAAGCTATTGTCTTCTCAAAGTTTGATTTAAATTCTAGTTTTTGACAATTCAAGTTTGCTAAAAGAGATAGGTATAAAACAACGTTTATGATGCCACAAGGTCAAGGCCAATGGGTTGTTATGCTATTTGGATTTAAAAATGCATCGACAAAGTTTCACAAGAAAATAGATACTTGCTTTTACTTGGCTTATATAGGACACATGTATGCTAGTCACTTTGCTAGTATTGCTACTATATCCGCTTGCTCACAATTGGATAAATCAGCATTTAATTGAAGATTACTTTATATATCCACTCCCATTCGATGGTCTGCTCCCTAAAGCAGATGTTGGCCTATTTACATGGCCACAACTAGGAGAAAATAGCATTACATACCATCGCTCTTTCACACATGTGCTACTGGTTTGTCCTTGTCCTGTTGCTCGCAAGCCTTCTACTATTCAATGGGCTCCATAGGGTTGGCCTATGGCATAGTCCTCATACTCATGAACACTCTTGGTGGTTCTTGGGCTGGCCGTTTGGTTGGCCATGGGCTGCTATAAGATTGAAAGCCAAAGCAAACTATGATCCACCTCTACATGATTCTAGAGGTTTAGACAGATGTGTGAGACATGCACTGATGTGTGAGGGTTACACAAATGTGCGGGACATGCACACATAATCATGACCCTCTATATGGTGGCTGACTTATACAAGACAATGGCTCACAAAGGGCCAGTTTACCACTCTAAGTCTTGCACGCATATGGCATCCAAGTGGGATGCATGTGACACTCCCCAAGTTTGAGTATGCTTATAATAGTAGTAAGCACGTCGTGCTACTAGTTTAGCCCATTTATGCTCATGTATGATTCGGATGATGCCACCCATTGCCATAGGGCTAAGGGGGGTCAAATTGCAACCAAGAGTGGATTTCTTTTGTCGGATATGCAAGATATGCTAAAAATTACAAGGGAAAGCATAAAGAGTGCTTAATATAGCTATCCGTATTAACACTAACCAACGGTGAACCCCAAGAGACTTATAGAAAGGTTTGTGGGGTGTATCTTAAAGTCCCTAAGGACTCTAAGATGATGGTAAGATTTACAAGTGTTGTGCTCCATATCTTATCACAAAGAAGAAAAAATGGAGCAGCTTATCAATTAGCACTACTTCCTGGAATCAAGATTCATCTTGTGTTTTGCGTCAATTGTTTGAAAATATGTCAGGGTGAAGGTGATGAGATTGTGCCACTTGATGATATCCCTAACCTTGAGGACATGGCCGTAGGTATGTTCCCATGGAACTTGACTTGGTTCTAGATAAATGTACTAAATAACCTCAGTGTATCGTTTATTTTAAAGTACTTGATCAAGTGGAAAGGATGGTTTGAGGTCTTGAAGCTACATGTGCATAGTCCCTAAGCTAGGTTGACAGGTCTAACTTTAGGTTAGGTTAACCAGGGATTGTGGGTTAACATCTTATGGAGAGGTTAGTGGTATTTATGAGGCATCTTATGGAGAGGTTAGTGGTATTTATGAGGCATCTTATGGAGAGGTTAGTGGTATTTATTATAAGGCATGGGCTATTTATGGCTCTTGTTTAAAGAAGGCCTATATAAGTGACTTTTAGGGTTGCTTTGAGAGCTCCTCATAGACCTGGACTCTAGGCCCATGAGACTACTTTGTCCATATATAAGAGGGGTGTGTTTTGGTGGAATGAGATGCCATGGATTTGTATGTGGAGCCATGTCTCAAATACTACTAGCCTTCATGCTTGAGGGTGAGCCTAATTGGCTCTATACTAGGGTGGTGAGCTTAATGAGCCATGTCTTGGTGGCCTTCATGCTATGGTAGTGTGGTGAGCTTGATGCCAGTGTGTATTTGTTTCCATATTTGGCTTAATTATAGGGTCTATTAGCCTAGGAACTTTACAATACTCGCCATTGTTCCTATGTTACAATACTAGCCATTGTTTCTATGTTGTTTGGTGCAAGCATCCCCATGTCACTTCCCAAAAATGCGAGCTACATGTACATATTATTCCAACAATTTATAGGATCATTCCCTCAGGAATGGGTGCATAAATAAGAAGCCTAGAGGGCTAAACTCGCAATTGAGGTGGCAGTATGAAGAGAAAAAGCCTAGGGACCCCCAACGGTAATAATTGAAGGGTTAAGATAAAAAGCCTTAGAGGACTTGTTAGCCACATAATAGAGAGCAAGACATAAGACAAAGATAGATGGTTGAATTTTCTTCTATCTTCTTCTCTTCACTATAATCATGAATTAAATAAATAATAGTATATACTATAAGGGAAAGTAAACACACACTATAACATACAATGGTTGGTCGATAGTGACTATATGAGCGGCGCTATACTCTAGTAATCTAAATGTGGCTGTCACATAGCATGTCATCCAACCACTAGCGGCATATCAAGCATATAACTATGCCATAATCTAGTAATCCAAATGTGGTTGTCACCACTGGTGGCATGTCAACCATAATCTCACCAATTGTGCCAATAGTGGCATAAGTGAGGAAGCTATCACCACCTAGGGTGGTCATCAATGTCCACATCACTAGCTGAGCTCGATGTCTCAACACTCCCCCTCAAGCTCTACTCCACATAACACTGCACTCCAAGTAAGCTCCTAAGACCTGCAAAGATTCTTTGTACTCAATGCCTTCGTGAAGATGTCACCATCTGATCCTCTATGCTAACATATACTATTTTCACATCACCTAGTAGAACTTTCTCCCTCACAAAGTGATAATGCACCTCAATGTGCTTCATTCTAGCATGATAGACTAGGTTACTATGGCTAGCTATATGCTACTCATGTTGTCATAATAAATAAAAATGACCCTATCCACCACGAGCTCACCCATATCACTAAATAGCTCATGAAACCAAGCTACCAAAGTAGCACCCATGTACTTTACTTATGTACTTAACAAGGTAAGTGTCAGTTGTTTCTTACTGTTATAACTCATAGCTCAAACTCATGGTAGTACTCCCAAATGAAAGCATAAGGTCACTAGTAGATCTCTTGTCTACAACACTACCATCCGAATCAACATTTGTGCCAACCTCAAAGTCTATAAATCAACTGTAGACTTTATGTACATAAGAATCTATCTAGCCACATCCAAGTGTGGCTTTCTAGGGGCCTGCATAAATTGACTCACAAGTCCAAAAGTATAGCTTAAGTCTAGCCTAGTATTGATCATAAATGTCAAGCACATGTACATAGTGGGGTCCTCTAGAAGTTCACATGTATCTACTAATAGCTTAGTGTTTTGCTCCAATGGAACTAAAATATGCTTATAACTTATCATATGATACTTGGACAACATGTCTAAGCTATACTACCTTTATAAAAATAACAAAATATCCTGAGGTGCTCTCACCACATCTATGTCCAAGAAATACCATAGCTCACCCAAATACTTGGACAACATGTCCAAGCTATACTACCTCTATAATAACAAAATGCCATGAGGTGATCTCACCACCTAAGAAATATTGTAGCTTACCCAAATCCTCCATCTCAAACTTCTTCTTCAAAAGTATCCTGACAACATGTATGTCTACATCACTATCACTAATGATAATCAAACTTGTCCTTCAAAATCATTCTAGCACCATGTATGCCACCATCACTATCACCAGTGATGATAATCAAGACATCCAATGTGACTAATAATAGCATGATCTCTTTATTTGTCTTTTTCATAAAGTGAAAATTTTACATTGTATATACCTAAAATCCAATGGTAACAAGATATTCCCCAATCTTGTTTGACCATGCTTTGCCAAGCCATACAAGGCTTTGTGTAACAACTTGCACATAAAATCTAGGTGTGCATCACTCTTATAACCCAGTGGCTACAGTATGTAGACTTATTCTTGCAAATCACCATCATGCAAGAAAGCATTCATTACATCCATATGACATAAGAATCAACCCTTTATTATAGCAGTCATAGCAATGACAACTCTCATAGTGACATTCTTACACAACCGGGCTAAATGTCTACTTATAGTCAATGCCATAGATCTGCACATAACCCTTGGAAAACTAGTCTTACCTTTTGGTGCGCTACTGATCCATCCAAGTCATGCTTGACCTTATACACCCACTTATATCTAATTGCCTTCTTTACCTCAGGCAATGACACTAACTCACATGTTGTATTTATAGCCAATGATACCATCTCTTCATCTATGGCATCTTTTAAAAAAATTTAAATTTCTAAATGTTTGCTCAAAATAAGTGGGGTCCAACTCCTGTATTGCTTTAACCATGTAAGTATAATGATGGACTTTAACCTATCAAGGGGTATCTAACCCTCTTAGACCTACGTACACTTGGATCACTACTAGGTATCCTCAAAACAGCCTTGGATATCCTTGCACTAGGGGTAACCACCATTGAAGGAATGCCAAGCTCCTTATCAAGGCTCTGCTTGGAGATACCAGAGTTGCCATCTACATATGAGTGACCTATTGACACATCACATAGCATAGAACGTTGATCTACCTTTTTCTTCCCTTTGCATGATACATGTGTACCTACATCTATCCTCAACCTGCCTGTGGACTAACACTAGATCCACTACTAAAAGACTCTCTAGGTCCACTACTACTAAAGGACTCTCTAGGTTCACTTAGCACCTGTGATTGCTACTCTATATGTGGGGCAATATCATTACTTCTTACATCTGCATCTTTTGTTGCCTTCATTGGTGTATACCACTACTTATATCATCAAAGATAGCATCTCTACTTACTCTCATCTCACAACAAGTAGTAGGGTTATAACATCGATAACCTTTCTGCTCCAATAAAGATGTATTTATTTACCTTTAGATTCAACTTTATTTTCTCACTAAATCCTTGTATGGCTTGAAGCAGGCACCCGAAGCATGGTCAAACAAGATTGAGGGAGCATCTTCTAAAAATTGGATTTTAGATATCCAATATAGATTTTTCACTTTTTGTGAAAAAAATAGATAGAGGGATTATGTTATTAGACATTTATGTGGATGACTTGATTATCACACTGGTAATAGTGATTCTTAAATACATGATGTCACGAGGCTTTTGAAGTAGAAGTTTGAGATGAAAGATTTGGGTGAGCTGCGATATTTCTTAGGGATAGAGGGAGTGAGAGCACCTCATGGAATTTTGTTATTAGAGAGATAGTATAGCTTGGACATGTTGTCCAAGTATGGTATGAGAGTTTGTAAGCCTATTTTAGTGCCGCCATTGGAGCAGAACACAAAGCTTTTTGTAGATACATGTGAACTTTTAAAAGACCCCACTATGTACATGTGCATGGTGACTAGGCCATACTTAAGCTATGATGTTGGACTTGTGAGTCAGTTTATGCAAGCCCCTAGGAATCCACACTTGGATGTGGCTAGATGGATTATCAGGCACATAAATTCCACATTTGATTAAGGACTTTTCAATGAGTACAGAGATACAGCTACATGGGTACACAAATCCTGATTAGGCCGGTAGTGTCAATGGCTTTATGTTTTCATTTGGGAGTGCTGAGTAGCAAGAAATAGTTGACAGTTGCTTTGTCAAGTACAAAGGGGGGACTGCTATGGCATCTTGTGAGGTAGCTTAGTTTTAGAAGCTACTTGGTGATATGGGTGAGCTTGCAAATAGGGCCGTTGTCATTTATTCTCACAACATGAATAGCATACATCTAGCTAGTAACCTAGTATATCATGCTAGGATAAAGCACATTGAGGTGCAATATCACTTTGTGAGGGAGAAGGTTCTAGCAACACAGGTGATGTAAATCTAGTATATATCAGACAGAGGATCAGGTGGCTGACATCTTCATGAAGGGACTTGGTACGTAGAAGCTTCATAGGTTTAGGAGCTTAATTGGAGTTCAATGTGTGGAGTTGAGCTCAAGGGGGAGTGTCAAGATATCGAGCTCAACTAGTACTATAGACATTGATGACCCGCATGGGCGATAGTTTCTACACTTATGCCACTAGCATGGTTGGTGAGATTATGGTTGATATGTCACCCTGGTGGGGACGACAAGATGTGTGATAGTGCTTTTGCATAGTACTAGAGTTATGGTATAGTTATAGTGTCAGCTCTCATATAGTCAGGTTCACACTATGGACTGACTATTGTATGTTATACTAGGAGAGTACTTTCCCTTATAATATGTACTCTTATCTCTTTATGTTAATGGTTGTAGATAAGAGAAGAAGATAGAAGAAACTTCAGCCATCCATCTCTCTCTTGTGCTTGCTCTATCTTGTGTGTGTGTGTGTGTGTGTTTGCTTTGCAAGCTCCCCCTCTCCCCTACATTCTCTTTAATGGAAACACGAGCCAAAAGACCATCTACAATGCTACAAGCCATTTAAGTTGCTAGAATATTGAATGTGCAGAACTAATGGATTTCTTTGACAATTTGCAAAGGAAATTGGATTTTATTACAAGAAAGGCATAGAAGGAAGATAGTGCAACCACATAATGAGTTTATTTTAGGCTAGAAAGGGTATGTGAAAAACTTCAGGCAAGGAAACAACAAGAATACAATCAAGGAGGTTTTAGTGTAGCATGTCTTCATGTACAAAGAACTTCGACTTTAACAGAGGCTAGAAGACCTACCCTATCATCACCCTAATTGTAATGACTCACTAAGATAGCAATTGAGCAATTTCAATTCTATTTTGATGTTCAATGCATTTTTTAAATTGTTGTACTTTAATTTCACAAATTTTTATCCATCAACCTATCTGGAAATAACAACTTGTGGACTCCTTGTGGAGCACATATGTGATTCACATAGTAATAGGAGAGCAATAATATAAAGGGAGGACAAAAAAGTCGTTGGAAGAGTTTGGTATTTTGTTCTATAACTACACTTTTTGCATCACTAATAGAAGAGAAATTTCAAGCCATATGGAGAGCAACAATATAAAGGGAGGACAACAAAGTCATTGGAAGAGTTTGGTATTTTGTTCTATAACTACACTTTTTGCATCACTAATAGAAGAGAAATGTTAAGCCATTGGAATAGCAACTTGTGGAGTACATATGTGATTCGCACAGTATTAGGAGAGCAACAATATAAAGGGAGGACAACAAAGTCATTAGAAGATTTTGGTATTTTGTTCTATAACTACACTTTTTGCATCACTAACAAAAGCGAAATGTTAGGCCATTTGGAAAAGATACCATTGCCAGATTTCCAAAGTCCAGCCCTTGCAAGCAATAAGCAAGAGCTTTAGGTGCAAATGTTTCCAAGAGATATAGAGAATTGTGAAATTAAGCATTGCTTCTTGAGCATCCATGCCAATCAACGTGTTGGTTGACTTCTTTTTTGGTGCTAGCATTTGTGCCAAAAAAACTATGCTAATATGCAAAAACTTAGATAAGGATATTTTGCTTGAGTGCTTAGATGTTGGATGGGATAGCAAGGAGGTTGATGGTGTTCTTTGTAAATATATGATTAGAAGTTAGAAATTTTTCTTATCATTTTATTATATGAGAATGCATAAGGCTCACAATAGGCTAGTGTCTCTAGACCAAGATCTGGAAGAGATGAAAAATACCCCTATCATTTGATATTGATGTCAAAGTGTACCATGAAACAATATGTGTCATTTCAATCAAGAGAAACTAAAATTTAGTGCAACTTAAACAAGATCTTGAGAATGAAAATAATGAGGAGTTTCCAGATAAATTTATATTTTAGTTTGAAACAAAGTAGGCAAGTCAACCACCACTAGTAATTAATGTTTTGGATTGAACATTTTGCTCATACATTCATGCTAAAACATTTTTCTAATACATACATGCTTAAATGTGATATGTTATTTCAAGAATATGTATCAAAAAGATCAGAGAAACATATACAATGCAAAACTTTACCAAATTTCTCTATAATTTCACGGTATATTTTATCTTTTTGTGTATTTTTTGTTTAATACAATTGAGTATAATACTTGCTCATTATTATGGCAATATGTATATACAAATTACTACAAAAATGTATGCTTTGGTTGTGGCTTTGGCTACACATATGGTTGTGGCTTAGGATTTTTCTCTGGCTCTTGCTCAGGTTATTGCTCTGGCTCTTACTCTAGTTATTTCTCTAGAGTTGGTTGACTTTCGTTGTTGCTCTAAACTTTGATGCTACTTTGGCCCTCGCTCTAATTGTTGCTTTGGTCCTAATTGCTACTTTGGCTCTGTTGAGGATATGGGGGTTGCAATTGAGTCTCTCATTGAGGCTATAGAGGTTGAGGCTCTCATTAAGGTTGTGGCAGTTGTAATTGAGGCTCTAGCTCTAGTTTTGATGTTGTTCTTCTGGTTCGTGTTGCTAGATAGGTGATGCACACTTTGATTTCTTGTTGGGGTTATCCCTTAGACACTTTCTTTGATTTCTTTTTGGCAACTAGCCCACATATTGGGCAAGTGCAGTGGTGGTCAGAAGTAGTGAAACCTACATATTGCAAATGAAACACAAAAAGTGATATGAATACGAGCTTTGTAAAGTGACTATAAATGAATGGAGTAGAAATCACACTAGAGAACTTACCATATCTCAGAAAGTCATGCATCTTCCACATTAGAATAGCTTTCACCTCCACATCACGTTGGCAAGTGGTTGAGACACATCATGAGCTTTTATGATATGCCATAGGGTTTCAAGCTCCTTGGTCGATGGTTTGAGGTAGACATCCATGTTCTTGAGCTTATGTTTCTGGGCACAAGGAGTGATAGTACTAAATGGCCTTTCTTTGTTGTCTTCCATAAAGGGAGAGTGCACAAGTACCACCGACCTTGTAGTCCATATCTGATGGATCTCGTGCAACCAAACTTGATGCATTTTCTATAGAAACTCCAAGATGAAATGAAACAAATTTATTTGTTCAGTGCAATCTCCTTTAACTACAATGTAGAAGTACAACTATTAATTCAGATGGGGTACTTGCCATTTCCTTCTTTTCTTATGTGAAAAAAATTATAGACTTACATTGATATGTGGTGTTGGAAGAGAAAAGTAGATGTTAAAAAGGTAGTTTGCATGAAAAATTGTCCTCCATCCACACAAAAACATATCCATTTGCTTTGCTACCTATTAAAACTATTACTAAAGTTAATTTTGTGCATGATATTCTAGAGCTAAAAAACTATGTACCAAAAACTAGTTAGCCTACTACTGTTATTCTTGTAAATTGTCATCTCTCATGCAAGCTTTCATTCTCCAAGCAAAGCTCTAGCACATATACAATTCTTTTACACTAGTTGTACAAAGTTGTGTTGACTAAATATTATAAAGCATACGTTTACTAATACAATTAAACTAAAAGTTATGCAGATTACTCCCAATGTTATATCTGGATGTGAATTTGATGCAGAATTGAGAAAAAAAATCTCTCTTCTTTCTAGGTCTGAACTACTAAACTCCAATGGCTTTTATTGAGATAAAATATTAATTTTAAAAAATATATTTATATACAAATAATAGTTAAACATACACTAAATCAAGCTAAACAGCACTTATGCCTAGTGTTAGGGAAATAAAAGTAAGTGAACTAGCTTCAAAGTTGAAGTAAGTAAACCATGTCCTTAACTCAGTATCTATGTGTGTAGATGACCTAAGTAAAGGGGATATTAAAGCATCTAATATATATGCACACATTTGGTAATCTTCTTTAATCTTTGACTTTAACAAGCTACAAATGTAACAAAAACAAGGTCAACATACTTTCTAAATCAAAGATAGTACACAACTAAAAGTGTCACTAGCAAGGACTAGCTAGAGAACATGCCTTAAAGATGCCAAGATTACAATGTCAGTAGCTTCTACATGCATCATTTTTAGTGTTTGAATGTCATCTCTTTTGAATATAAAAGTTAAAGATGCATCAACTACTTTGATGTTAAAAGGAACACCAAGTTACTTAGGCATTTTGGTCAACAACCTCCTTCTCTTGCACCCTCTTTGCATCCTGCTCCTTTTTCTTTTCTTGCTCCACAACATGAGCATGAAGCCTTGTATCTCTATCATGTGTGAATACTGTGAATTTGACTTCATCTCTAGGCTTTCTTACAAGAGGAATGACAAGGATTTCCTTTATCTTCCTATATATCATATCAATAGGGTGTAAAAGCTTATCATATGTGTATCTAACTCTCCTAAGTGAGTTCATATCCTTGTCCATAATTGTAACCTATGAGCATGTGCAATAAACAAAAATGCCTTGGCAAAGAAGATAATTATCAATCGTCGCGATGTGGTGTTCAAGGAATAGTCTCATTAAGTGGAGGAGAGGGCTCCTTCCACACTATCCTACAATGAAGAAGTAGCCTAGTAGATATTACCATATCCACAAGAGGTGGATTCATCAAATAATGAAAAAGAGAAGCATGCAACACCTCATAAGGGGCCATATCCTAAATGGGTGAAATATCTCTTGGATGGGAAACTCCATAGATAATCACATAGAAGAGCCAGCAGTAGATGTTCGCACATCCAAGAGAATAGAGGAGTAGAAGAGGGCCTCCTCTGCTCACATTCTCAATACGGCCTTGATGCCTAAGATAATGAAAGTACAGGAGCTAGCTATCTTGGAGGAAGTATTAGTGAGGGGGGACATGGAGTCAAAGTGACTCAATTTTGAGAAACCACACTTGGGATCTTGTGGATCATTCTACAAAACAGAAGGTTATTAGATCCAAGTTGGGTTTGGAAGTCCAAGTACAATTCTGATGGTACTTTAAGATAAGTATAAGGCAAGGCTCATGGGTGAAAGGTTTTGCACAAGTCAAAGGATTTGACTTTTTAGAGGAGACATTTTCCCCATGACTAGATTGACCAAACAGTACTTGCCTTGGCTGCTCATAAAAAGTGGCCAGTATTGCAAATAGATGTGAAGTCAGATTTTTTGAATAGCCATCTCAAAAGCAGGAGGTTTATGTGTGGCATAGCCACTTGGATTTGAGATATCCGATCCAGAAAACAAAGTGTGGAGACTCCAAAAGGCATTATATGGGAAGAAACAGGCCCATTGAGTTTATGTCATGTAGCCACTCTAGTTTGAGCTATCCGATTCAGAAAAGAAAGTGTGCAGACTCCTATATGTGGATGACCTTATGATGGGAAACCATGAAGAGAAGGTCTGACCGACAGAGGAGATGTTGAGTTCAGAGTTTGACATAGAAGATCTACCAAGAGTAAGATGGAATCTATGCAAGACAAAATGTGAAGGCATTTGGCATGGCTGAGCCAATGGTTACACCCATGGAGGTTGATGAAAGATCCCTGTCCCCTCCGCACAATGAATCCTGGGATGCTAGCAGTGGAAGTAACACTTCTTGCGCAGGGCAGGGTCCTTCACTCGGGGCCTAACCCCATCCACTCCCGTGGGTTAGCCAACCACCTAACCACTGTAGTGATGGGATCCATTTAAGAATTTGGTTAGGTTTTGTCCCCGAGTACCAGGGAAAAGAGTTCCCAGGCCCCCTAATCGGATATTCATGCAAACTTAAAACTAGTCACACCACTTACACACCCAATTTGAAATTGCCTTTTTCACAGATTCAGCTGTCTTTAAAACAATCATTTAATGAAACTATAGTATCACTGATCATAATCCTCCAAAATTAATTCGGTTGAATCCTAATTTTTAATTTTAATGAAACTATAGTATCACTGATCATAATCCTCCAAAATTAATCCGGTTGAATCCTAATTTCTAATTTTTCCTTCATCGGTGTACTTATGGCATCATTGGCAACCAGAACGCTCACCACCTGTCCACTCAGGGGCCTTTTCAATAGTTCCTAGCTCATAATACCCGGCAATATATTCACTTATAAAAATCAAAATGAAATCTCCGTCGAAGATCAGCAAGATCGACCAACAGATCCATATAAAAGAGCCATGGACTCATCCGTTGATGAGACCAGCAAGGTCAATCAACTAGATCCATGCCCGAATTCAGAAAACAACTCTTAATCCTTGTTCCAATATCTTCCACGACGTACATGTGGGTATCTTCGGTGACTCAAAGCCCGAGCACTGTATGGTCATCAGCACCCTCTAGGATCCTTCGCAGGTCACCTGGCGCTTCACTCATAGGCCGCTTCCTTAGTCCCTCATCCACCATACGGGAAGCTCACCATTTAAATCGAACCGAGGTTGGTCAAGACCTCGGCCGACCTTGCTACGCAAGACGTCCTCCATTGACTCTCCGTCAGCTGTTGTAACTTTATCAGATAGGCCTCCACGACCTCATTCACAAGACGGTCAAAATGCTTTCCCAGCATTTTTGACATAAAACAGTCATTTAAAAATAGGTCATAAATACAGTTTCTATAATGAACTCTCGTCTTTCCACATTGTTCCACATTAATCCTCATTTATTTTATATGTATTCCCATTCTCATCACATCATTTTCCATCTCATCACATCTTTTCTCATTTATCCGCATTAGATCTCATCCACTCGCATCTACCCATATCCACATCTCATCACATCATATTCATTCACATCACATATCACATCTATTCCAATTTACATCACATCTCATTCACTCACATCCCGATTCACATGACATCACATCTCATTCATTCACATCACATCACATCTATTCACGTCCATCACATTCATTTACTCACATCCATTTACATCCATCACATCACATTCATTCATTCAAATCCACCACATTCATTCTCATAACCATCCCATTACATGTATTCTATCCACATTATATCACATCACTTCTATCCACATCATATCTCATTCCTACACAACTCATCTCATTTATCCACATCCATCCAATCGTTCACATGTACGACTACTCACATCTATCCATACGTTCATATCTATCACTTCACATCCACATTTATTCATGTCACATCACATTCTTTCACATCCACATCCATTCTTTTACATACATCCACGTCCATTATTTCACATACTCATTCACATCCATTCTTCACATACACATCCACATCCATTCTTCACATACACATTCACATCCATTTTCATCACATACACATCCACATCCATCCATTCATCCACGTCCATTCTTTTACATACATCCATGTCCATTATTTCACATACTCATTCACATCCATTCTTCACATACACATCCACATCCATTCTTCACATACACATTCACATCCATTTTTTTACATACATCCACGTCCATTATTTCACATACTCATTCATATCCATTCTTCACATACACATCCACATCCATTCTTCACATACACATTCACATCCATTTTCATCACATACACATCCACATCCATCCATTCATTCACATCTATCTGATTCACATCACATCTCATTACATTTATTCACATCACATTACATCCATCCATTCATTCACATCTATCTGATTCACATCGCATCTCATCACATCTATTCACATCGCATCTCATCACATCTATCTGATTCACATCGCATCTCATCACATCTCATTTCTATGCAAGTTTTCAGTTTGATTTTCTTTTGAATACAAGTAGTATTTCTTGAATCAGTATCCCCAAAACTTCTTGATCGAAATTTTGAATTTCATACCAAAATTTCTCGAATTCTATAGCCTTGATCCACATATCAATTTGAAAGGTCTCAAACTTAGTTTCAGATTTGGCGGGGAGTGTATTTTTCTAAACTGGTCACGCCTTCTTTCCTCAAAACTGACGAAAGAGTTTGGTCTTGGTCATAGTCTAATTCAAGGTTCGAGTCAGATAAGATTTTTCCTGATCTATCTTTCTCGAAAAGGTTTGATAATTCAGTTACTATTTTACTAAATTTCTTTCTTTGAATATTCACTTAACTGATTTCTAAATTAGTTACGAATTCCAATGAGGAATAGATTAATCATTTATCTGAATATTTTGATCTCAATAGATTTCCTGAATTCTCTTTTTCCAATCCGTGTGAATATAAAACGATAGAAATTTCTCTCTTAGAGTATTTAATTATTCATTTATCAAATACTCATAGAATTTAAACATAGAACTTAAGAGAATTCTAATTTTGATATAAAAATTCTTTATGCATCTATTTATGCATAAAAATCAACTTCAGTGGAAATAACTCTTTTATATTAAAAAATCCTTATATGTATCTATTTATGCATAAAATCAAATTTAATAGGAATAACACTTTTAAAATAAAAAGAATTTCTTTATACATCTATTTATGCATAAAAATAAATTTTTATAAGAATAACGCTTTTGTAATAAAAAATTTTCTTTATGCATCTTTCTATGCATAAAAATCAAATTTAATAAGAATAACACTTTTGTAATTTAAAAAAAATCCTTTATGCATTTTTCTTTGTATAAAAATCAAATTTAATGAGAATAAAACTTTTGTAATAAAAAAAATCATTTATGCATCTTTCTATGCATAAAAATCAATTTTAATGAGAATAACACTTTTGTAATAAAAAAATTCCTTTATGCATCTTTCTATGTATAAAAATCAAATTTCATGAGAATAACACTTTTGTAATTAAAAAAATTCCTTTATGCATCTTTATATGCATAAAAATCAATTTTAATGAGAATAACACTTTTGTAATAAAAAAAGTTCCTTTATGCATCTTTCTATGCATAAAAATCAAATTTAATGAGAATAACACTTTTGTAATTAAAAAAATCCTTTATGCATCTTTCTATGCGTAAAAATCAAATTTAATAAGAATAACGCTTTTGTAATAAAAAAATTCCTTTATGCATCTTTCTATGCATAAAAATCAAATTTAATGAGAATAATACTTTTGATAAAAAAATTTCCTTTATGTATCTTTCTATGCATAAAAATCAAATTTAATGAGAATAACACTTTTGTAATTTAAAAAAATTCCTTTATGTATCTTTCTATGCATAAAAATCAAATTTAATGAGAATAACACTTTTGTAGCAAAAAAAATCCTTTATGCATCTTTCTATGTATAAAAATCAAATTTAATGAGAATAACACTTTTGTAATAAAAAAATTTCTTTATACATCTTTCTATGCATAAAAATCAAATTTAATGAGAATAACACTTTTGTAATTAAAAAATTTTCTTTATGCATCTTTCTATGCATAAAAATCAAATTTAATGAGAATAACACTTTTGTAATAAAAAAATTTCTTTTGTAATAAATCAGTTTTAATAATTAATATCAGTGATATCCATGCATATTCATAGGTGAATATGTACATGGAGTAATTAGAATATTTCTTTTAGATGCAAAAATGGTGGGAATTACTCTTTTGGAATAACATAAAAACAAACTTTCTTTTCCACAAAATTTTAGAAAATTTTACCATAACCTCCTTTGTATGGTTGACCATTTCTCATTTTTATCATTCTTTAGTTAACGTAAATTAACCCAAATTAGATTTATAGAACTCTAATCTACATAATTTTCTAAATTCAAGAGAGTAAACAATAAGAAGAGTTTAATTAATCCTTTAGTTAATCTTTCTAGGATTGAGAAAGGTTGGAATGTAAAGAGGAGAAGGGGATGGCCTTTTTATCAAAGGCATAGCATTTGAATTTAATTCAACATCTGCAAAACATAAAAAATTTAAGAAAACCATAGATTCTTCATTAAACAAGTAAGAAAATTAGCTTACATGGAGCTTGTAAGCTCTCCTTTGGCTTGAGGGATTGAGGGTTCTACTCTTGTTTGAAGCAAGAGTGGCCACCAATTCACTTTGGAGAGGATTAGGCCAATATAATTGAATTATTAAAAAATTCAATGTAGATGGCTCAGGATAGGAGCAGAGTAACAGTGCATAAACACCATTAAGCTTTTACAAAGAGGGAAGCTTCTATTTATAAGAAAAAGTGAGCCTCTAACCAAGCAAATTGATTCTAGAATTTTCAGATCAGTTTGGTCAATTTTTGACCATTTTTGGGTCAGTTCAGCTTACTTTTTGGATCTAGTTTTGAAATAGGAGAGAGGAGAGATAAAAATATCTCATTTTATTGATTAAAAATTGGGGGTAATGATGAGGAAAAGGCGCCTACTTCATGAGGGCAGAGATCCCCACACTGAGGTGTCAAAATTTAGTTTTTTAATTCTTTTCTTTGGTCCTTAGTCCACTCTTCATCTTATGTGAGCATTTACTCATTTTTGGGAGGTTTTTCTTTTATTCTTCAATTTATCTCCTCCCTACATTCGGATTAATCTTATTGGTCCATAGGAACCTTAATTGGACCATAATCTAAAAATTTCTGAAAATCTGGACTCTTAGGCTAAGGTCCTTTATACCTATTTTTAATTAATTCCAATTGCACATTAGAAAGTTCTTTTTGAATTTCTGTTTCAGGGGAAACCATTTTAGACACTAGGAGGATTTTTATATCCAAAAATATCTCAATTTTGAATTACCTCTCTCTAGATAATTTTCTCTCTCCATGCCAAAATAGGGTAACACTGGATCTTTCTTTTATTTCAGAGAGGGGAATAATTATAAGATCAGAAGGGGAGGTTCTTACACCTGCACACCTCAAAAGCTAGAGGGAGGAATCTTACAGTTGATGTGAAGCTTTTTGGTGTGGATAGAAAGGAGTACAGGATGTTGGTGGGAATTTTAATCTCCCTATGTAATACACGGCCTGACATCAACTTTGTAGTTGGTGTCCTTAGCAAGTGACCCACTAAATACTGCACTCAATACCAAGGTACTAACCAGCCAAGTATTAGGTTGTTATGCTATTTAAGGGGATATATATATATATATATATATATATATATATATATGTATGTATGTATGTATGTATGTATGTATGTATATCAATGATTTATGCTTTTATTCCTTCATTTTCAAGTAGTCCAACATACATAAAAAAACCTCATTGGTTAAGTCCTTCTAGAATAATGCTTAGGCCAAGTATTAGGTTGTTATGCTATTTAAGGGGATATATATATACACACACACACACACATATATATATATATATATATATATATATATATATGTATGTATGTATGTATGTATGTATGTATGTATGTATGTATATCAATGATTTATGCTTTTATTCCTTCATTTTCAAGTACTCCAACATACATAAAAAAACCTCATTGGTTAAGTCCTTCTAGAATAATGCTTAGGACAAGCAGGGTGGATAGTTTCCCTTTTGGATCATAGCTTCTAAAGACTTTCCACTCACTCCCCACTATTAAAGCCAAAGGCAACTCCTCTTTTTTTACAAGAGAAGGATAGTGAAAAGATCGAGGGCTCCCCCTCCACTATAGCAACCTACTCGCGGATAACCACTTCTAACATGCTCTAAACCTTATTCTAAATGGTATTTAAGTGTTGTTCTATCTTTAATCCTTCGTAATACATACTAATGAGTTTATTCAAGCACTGAGAATAATCACATGCTACTCAAAATATGCGCTTAACCTACTTTTATGAATGAATTATGGTGTTTTTTACAAAGCATCTACCATCACAATTTCATTACCCATCTTTAATTAATGATCCTCCATTAAACATACAATTAGTATCACTTTACACTACAACCATACCAAAAAATCATTTTCTAATAAATCCTTTCAGCAAAAATATTTTTTATTAAAAAAATAAACATAAGTTTATTTTTAAACTTTTGACAAATTCCTTTTAGTTTACCGTTTATTAATTTTCCAAAATTATGCCCAAAATTAATGAAAAATACATAATATTTATTAAAGAACCATTTTCTACAAACTAAAACCATCAAACTGAGCTTCCATCATACAAAACACACTATTAATTTTCTATAATTATTAAACATATTTATCTATTTATTTTTAATTATCTTTCTAATATCTAAATTTTAAAAATACCACATCAAAGCTCCATGAATCATTCTGAAAAAAAAATCACATCAAAAAAAATAACCCCGGTGTAAATATACAGACAGGAGATGACTCCTAACAAGGGCTAGGGTCAGGGTCTGATGCAATAATTAGTGTTAGGCCCATCCTTAGAGAACTCCATGCCAAGTTGAATGAAACATGGCCCATTAATGAGATTGGGGGGTCGTATATAAGGATATGAATATGGCCCTGGGAAAGTATGGACAAGTCTTTTTTGTGCAGACCCTAGTGCCCCCTTCTATGAGAGAGATGTGCCAGTGATACAGGAGGGCATGATATGATGAACTTGGATCCTTCCCTTGCCTGGGCTACTAGATCCAATAGCGAGATGCCCTCCTGTCTTGAGCTTGAACTCCACCAGCTTCAATTTCGACTATTATATACATACAGCTCCTCCTCCTCCTCTGCACAAAAAGTATTGCGTCCCTCCGGTATGACTTTGGCCGAGAGCTGCGTGTTCATTTTCAAATCTATTTTCTTCATCCCTATATGGGAGGGAGGACATTGCGCTCAGAAATTTAGCAGAGAATGTTGCAGTCTCCTGGGGGCCATGTGCTTTGCAAAAACAGTCACTCGCGTCCTTCAAAGTGTCAGCGCGATGTTGTTGGTAGAAAGGAAAGAGAATAAATTATTTGCTTGAAGTTTCGGTGGCATATTTTAAAGGCACCTCTAATTGGCGCAAACCCCCATCTTCAAAGCTATTTGCAAAAAAAGAGGGACTGGTATGTATAACGTGATTATGTTTTAAGGTCTCTTGGACGCAAATAGCCATACACCTCTTAGTTCAATCTATTTTGGCAATAAAATTGTGCTTCTAGAGTATTTTTCTTTGTTGATTGGTCTCACAAATTCCTTGCACCGTGTGGATATCCTTATAGGTATCAACTTCTTAGATCTATTATGAACTTTACAAATCCCATACAATATGACCAATCTCATACTAGGACCATGAGATTTGTACCCCAATGAGATATCTTGAAAGACATGTAAACACCTATTATGGTTATTTATTTTGGTATTTATTTTTTTAGAAGGCTAAGGCTTCAAACCTTTGTACATACATACTAATTAATATATTTATACTTTTGATAGACCCATCTTGATGTTTTTAGCTTGTTATACTTTTTAAAGAGCTTGTACACTCAAATACTCAAAAAACTCTTAACTTTCATTTTTGGAGTTAAGCAAGCTTTAATATATTTAATATGGATGGGTGGTATGACGGGCTACACTCATCCGAGGGAGATTGAACTCAATCTTGTGTTGATGGTGATCTCTCTTATTTTTAAACTTTCATGTTTATTTACTTTAATAGAAATTTATTTATGTAAGGTTTATGCTTTTAATTTGTATCAAGTCTATGGTTTGCTCTAATTTTTGTGTTTGAGAAAAATAATTCTTCTCCAAGCGTCATGAAGATCATGTGAATGATATCAGAGCTTTGGGGACCTTTTACGAAGAAGATTTTTTGTAGAAAATTTCTAAACAAAATTTTTATGGAAGCTTTTTGAGCAAAGAAGGCTATTGAAATTTTTTTTGGAAACTCTTGAGGCTTCAACAAATCAAGTAATCATTACACAGGAAGATGCAAAAAGCTGCAAGGCACTGTCAATAGTTACATGTGAATTGGAAAGGTTAAACTACATGATTTTTTGGGCTTTTAGACAAAAGCAAAGGGGATTTTGGATCGTTGGGTACAACATTCTTCACCACCTTCATAAAAACCACTTTGTGAAACTATTCTCAAACTCAAAACCACCTTTCTTTTTTCTCTACCTCTCAAAGATCTGAAGCCATGGATGCTGGATGCATTTAGCAGGCACTAAGCACTATGTTTCTCTTTGCACAATTATAAAAGCATGAAAATTTGGATTCATGACTAATCAAGAGTGAGTGGCGACTTTCCTCCATTGTTTTTCTTTAAAAAAAAACCTTCTGGGACTGTTTTGCGCGACTCCCTTGCTTTGTTGGTCCTAGTAGCTAAAGCTATAAGCTATAGCTTAGCTAGCCTATAGCTAGGCTTAAAGCAAAGTCTTAGCTTTAGGCCAAGCTCTCTAAAGTCTATAAGCTCCATTACTAAAGCTTACAAAAGGCCACACTTAAAGCTTACAAAGCTTTAAGTAAAAATTTATGTGAAAGCTTCCTCTTGTGACACAAGAACAAGGAGAACTTCTCAAGAATTACTATTTGGAGATTTACTCAAGGGTTTTGAGAGCAATTCAGCATGAATGTTCTCCACATTTTAGACTTCTTCAACAACTTTTCTCGAGTTTTACCAAGCTCACAAAACCACTTACGGGCTCAACATACGATTTTCATCAAATTCGAAGAAAGGCCATAAGTATTATTCCCCACATATTATTTTCTTGCTTATCATAATTACTATTAATTTTTTACAAATTTATTTTTTCCTTTTCCATTCCTCATGATGACAAATCAATAACCACCTTCAATTTCGAAACAACTCCTATCTATCCAAGCTTAATTAAATCAAGAAATATCTAAGAGAATAGAATTGGAAGAACTTATCTCTAGCAAGAAACACACTCGAAGTGATGAACCTGAACTCGACATTCGACATACCATCAAGAAGACTTTTCGAGAGAAATAATAACATAAAGGGAAGAAAATCAACCATAAATCTTTTATATTCTAGAATTTTGATGGTAAGAAAGATGCAAGGACAGTGTTGTCATGGATTAGCTAGCTTGATGATTATTTTTATGGGAAAGAATTTTCTGAGAAGGATAAGGTTGTGTTGTAAATCAATTGGTTGAAAGTACGGCATTATGGTGGAATGCAATCAAGCAAGGACGAGAAAGGCCAGAAACTTGGAAGGAGTTCTAAAAGCTCATCAAAAGGAATTTCATGCCACCTCAATACAAAGCTATAAAGCATCAACAATGGGATATGCTTCACCAACTTGATAAAGAGATTATGCAAGTATATGTGGACAAGTTTTGGTAAATTCTCATTTATAAGCCATTAAAAGAGTGAGATCGAAGGACCAAAAGTGAAAATTTATTACTGGATTGAAGGCTACTCTTAGAGCAGAGATCAATATCCATGGAAATCTCTTTGGCTCTGCGAAAGAATGGAGTTCCAAAGGGAGAATAAACCATCTCAAGATTCTCATGCTAACAAATTTAAAAATTTTGTTTCTTTTTGTAAGTTTGACAGGCACAGCAATGATACTAGAGGTATTGTTTCTAACAACAGTTATCGTGGTGCTAACAATAACAACAACAAGACACAAAGAAGAAGTAAGATTTCATACCTAGAAATGTAAAGTGCTACAATTGTCGACAACAAAAAGAACATATCGCACCCAATCGCCCAAAGAAGAAGAAGCAACTAACTGCATAAGCTAACTTGATTGATGGTGAAGAAGATGCAGAGGGTGATGACCTCTCTCAAATAAGAGGGTGATTACGAACATGAAGATATTTACGATGATCCGATGTGACTAATGCTAGTGGACATAGTATTGGTGATGTGCATATGCAAGATAATCATCCACTTGCTTTTAAAAAAGTAGAAAATTGAAACCATCTAAGCTTAAGTATAGTACTTATGATAAAGAATTGATTGTTATTGTTTATGCATTGAAAATTTAGAAGCATTATCTCATAGATTCTAAGTTTATCATTAAAACTAATCAACAAAGTATTAAACATTTGCTTTCACAACCTTAAATATCGGAGACATATTAAGTGGACATCTTTTATTCAAAGTTTTCAGCTAGCTATTCAATATACACCTAGACGTGAGAATGTCATTGGATTTGAGTAGGAGACCTAGCATTAATAATATATCCATTTTATTGATAAGGGGATTTCTTTTGATAACATGAAGAAACTCATGAAAGTGATGTGATTTTTCCAATACATACAACAAGATGAAAGACAATGATTAGTTACCTCATTTCTTATGATGATGGTTTTCTTTTCTTTCAAAAGAAGTTATGCATTACTAGACCATTTAGGCGACCTATTATCATTGAAGAATCTTATCACAACTACCTTTTGTTAGTCATAGAGGAGTTTCATCTACTTTGCAAATTGTTGCTAGAGATTTCTTTTGACCTAATATGTGTCGACATGTTGCAAAGTTTGTGTCTAAATGTGTTACTTGTCAAATGATTAAGAGTCATAAAGGAAAGAAATTTGATTTGCTTCTCCCATTACGTATTCCTAATGAACCATGGGAACAAATAAGTATAGATTTCATTTGACTAGTTTTCCTTGGACTGCTTAACAAGAATGATATGATTTGGACTATGGTAGGTAGATTTAGCAAACGTGCTTACTTTATTACTTGTAAAAGATATTAAGTGCTTATCAAGTTGCACATGTTTTCATCAAATAAGTGTTTGTACATCATGGATTACCAAATACCATTGTTTCTGATAGAGATAGAAAGTTTAGTGATTTTTGGACTACTTTATTTGATAATCTTGAAAGAAAACTTTATTTTTCTACTACTTTTCATCTTGAATGAAATGAGCAAAAGAGGGAATATTAGTCATTACCTCTATAGTCAAATGGGAACACATATGATGCGATTATTACTTACACATGGGAATATGAGTGATGCCATTATTTAATTCCATATGTGTGATGTATGTTTATCAGGGATATTTTATGTGTGAAATATGCCTTTTATTTATATCATTTTTCTTGATTAATGTGTTTAATCAACTATGTGTGATGGTATGATATAGTCATGATTAATGTGTTTAATTCAATTGTGTGTGTTGGTATGATATAGTCATGATTAATGTGTTTAATTCAATTGTGTGTGTTGGTATGATATAGTTAGGATTATTGTGTTTAATCGACTTTGTGTGCTGACTAATATTATTTTGATATAGGCGATGATTGAGTGGTGGACTATTTGTTAGTCTTATGAGTGGGACGTGTTAAACCACAATGAGATACCTTGGAAGACGTGAATACCTATTATGGTTACATATTTTGGCATTTATATTTTTGGAAGAATAAGGTCTCAAATCTTTGTACATACCAATTAGTATTTATACTTTTGGTAGGTCCAAGACTTTATATTTTTAGCTTGCTATGTTTTTGGAAGAGCTTATATGCTCAAGAACTCAAAAAGCTCTTAAGCTTTATTTTTGGAGTTATCTTTTTGAAGAGCAAGCTTTAATATATTTAAACATGGATGGGTGGTATGATAGGCCATACTCATCTAGGGGAGATTGAAGCCAATCGTGTGTCGATGGTGATCTCTCTCTTATCTTAAAGCTTTCATGTTTATTTATTTTGGCAGAAATTTGTTTAAGGTTCATGCTTTTAATTTATTTATAGTTATGGTTTACTCTAATTTTTATGTTTGCTCTAATTTCTATGTTTGAGAAAAAGAATTTTTCTCCAAGTGTCATAAAAGTCCTGACAATCTAACACAATGTTGGATTCATGGGATCAAATTATTGAGTGGCTTGGCCACAACATCAAGTTCTTCACGTTGTTTGATGGTCTCAGCCAACGCAAAGTAAACTTGGACCAACGATAAAGTTGGACCATCGCTAAGCTCAGACCATAGATTCCGGGCAGCACTGGCAAACCACTACAACTTATACAGTCAGTCCAGTTAGGCATAAAGTATACTCGGCCCAAAACTAAACTTGGCCCAACATAAAGGTAACAAGCTTGGCGGACGGGTGAATCTTCTCTTAAACATATAATATGTCAGGACTTTTGAGATTTCCATATTGGTAAGAGCGGATAAATGCAACAAACTAAACTCATATCAAAAATAAACTTAGACAAAAGTAAATTTGGGACACGTAGGGTGTAGGTAGCATTTTTCTATCTTCTCCAAAATCTATTCACTCCATCACTCACTCTTAGCAATTGCTATTACCATTTTATGAGCTCTCTCTCTCTCTCTCTCTCTCTCTCTCTCTCTCTCTCTCTCTCTCTCTCTCTCATATGCAATAAGCACTTATGTCATAAAGAGGAAGACATACTATAGAAGACAATCGGAGTGATGGCTAGTGACACACTTAATCCAATTTCCTATTTATCTACTCAACTTTGCCGGCATGCTTGAAAATCCTCAACTTGCAAACAACATATGGATGGAGCAATAATAGTGTGAATAGCCTACTCCAGTTATTAAAGAAGATGCTCCCAACAAAAAATTTGATGCCTGCAAGAAGAAGTGATGCTCGAAAACAACTTTCCAAGCTTGGTATGGATTACACTCAAATTCATGAATGTCATAATGATTGTGTACTATTTAGGGGTGGCTTTGCCAATGTCATGCAATGTCCAATTTGTGGAGAGGATCGTTACAGGAAGGATTTATAGGGTGCAGAAAATTCACAAAAGGTATTGAGACACTTTCCTATTATACCTCGCATTCAACATATGTTCTGGTGTCAATTCATTACTGGAGTTAATGACATGGCATGTGAACCATCGTTCAACTGATGGCATGATGAGGATTCCCACCGACTCATCGGCTTTGGCTCACATTGAGGATGGATGGCCAAAGTTCAAAGATGAGTCCCATAATTTATGGCATGGATTGGGTATGGATGGGGTGAACCATTTGGATTAAGGTCTACATCATGGTCCACATGGCCCATTGTTGTTGTGAATTACAATATTCCTCCATGGATGTCCATCAAGAAGGGTGATAGGAAAAGGTATAACTTAATGAAGAAAGTAATAAAAGGGGATGTATTAATGACATTGGAGAGCCTGAAAGGTTATGATAGTAGAGGGATGCTTGATTTGAAGAAGTGGCCAAGAATGAAAGATTTGCTTTGCTTCGGAGAGAACGAGGATGGTATCCTCTGTCTTTGTCTAAAGGAGACACCAAAGCTAAGAATTGCATGCATAGAAAAAGAAAGCATTGTCATGTTTTCATTATTTGGAGGATGAGGGATATCACCACAAGCATTGTCATGTTTTCATTATTTGGAGGATGAGGGATATCACCACAAGAAATAAATGAAACACTTACAATCAAGTCTAGATGGTCCATTAATATTAGAATTAAGTCTAGATGGTCCATTGATATTAGAAAGCATGGAATTCCGAATTCCCACTAAGACTTATGTTAAAGATTTCATCAATGTATGTGGTTGCAAAAGATTAGTACATAATGATAAACAAAGGCTAGGTAAAAAGGTGAAAACAAGAATAATGCCTAGGTGGTCACATTTCATGGAGATAATGATTGATATTAGAAAGCATGGAATTTTGAATTTCCACTAAGTCTTATATAAAGATTTCATCAATGTATGTGGTTGCAAAAGATTAGTAAAGAATGATAAACAAATGCTAGCTACAAAGGTGATAAGCACGAATAATGCCTAGGTGGAGTCACATTTCATGGAGGTTATGATTAAACACAAGGTGAGTCTAGTGAAGATCCGCTCAACAGCAAAAATAATGGCTCATCCAAGTTTGTGGTTGACTATATGTGCCACATACGTGGAAGAACAAGACAAGTCAGTTCAATTAGGAGGTCGAGGACATCAAAGAAATGTAATTCCCATTCAAAGTGCAAGTGGAGTATGTGGTTGGCACCGTTTATGTCTTCAATAAACCATCTAGACTTGATTTTTCAAGTGTTTCATTTATTCATTGATGATATCCCTCATGCTCCAAATAATCATAGCCCTTGACAATGCTTTCCCACTCCTCTATACATGTAATTCTTAACTTTGGTGTCTCCTTTAGACAAAGACAAAGGATACCATCCTCGTTCTCTCCCAAGAAAAGCTGATCTTTCATTTTTTGTCGCCACTTCTTCAAATCAAGCATCTCTCTACTATCACAACCTTTTAGGATCTCCAATGTAACCAATACATCTCCTTGTATTGCTCTCTTCATCAAGTTACATCATGATTATCACTCATGGTGCTATAGCTTGTATCATTATTAGAGTCCTCTTTGAACTCAAAAGCACTTTTGGCCTCTTCCTTGAGGTAATCCATGTTTCTAGAATAAAGATCACATGGATAAGAACTAGTTGATGTACGCATATTTCAAATCACTATTAGAGTCCTCTTTGAACTCAAAAGCACTTTGTCGAGGCAACCCATGTTTCTAAAAGAAAGATCACATAGATAAAATCTAGTGGATGTACACATATTTCAAGTCACACAAGTATATGATATCTATCGATATGAGTATATAGACAAAGGTACGTTATAAATATCACTCTACACAAACACACACACACACACACACACTGGGGATGTCTAGTAATTTATTAATATATTGGTATGTTGATTTATATTGTATGATATCTATTGATATGAGTATGTTGATTTATATTGTATGATATCTATTGATGTCTAGTAATCTATTAATATATTGGTATGTTGATTTATATTGTATGATATCTATTGATATGAGTATATTGACAAAGGTGTATTATAAATATCATTCTACACAAAAACACATACACACACTTCAGGATGTGTAATAATCTATAGAATGAATTGATACATCTGTTTATACAAATCATGCATGAGAGAGAGAATAGGTACCTCAAACTTAAAATGATCACATTTAAATTTATCTTATAGTCCGCCTTTCTCTTCATAATACAAGTGCTTATTGTAGGAGAGAGAGAGAGAGAGAGAGAGAGAGAGAGAGAGAGAGAGAGAGAGAGAGAGAGAGAGAGAGAGAGCTCGTAAAATGGTAATAGCAATGGCTAAAAGTGAGTGATGCAGTGAATAGATTTTGGAGAAGATAGAAAAATGTTATCTTCACCCTACATTTTTCGAGTTTACTTTTCGTATAAGTTTACTTTGTTGCATTTATCTCCTCTCACCGACCCTTTCACATTATCTAAGGTCAGTCCATGCCCCTACGAAAATCTTAAAAATCTTGACATATTATATGCTTCAAAGAAGATTAGTGCCGCCATCGTCACCTTTATGTTAGGCTAAGTTTAGTTTCGTGCTGAGTTTACTCTACATTTGAGTTTAGTTTTGGGTCAAGTTTACTCTACACCCAACTAGACTGACTCTATGAGATGGTTGGCAGTGCCCATAATATGTGGTCCGAGTTTATTAGCTTTGATGGAAGAAAAGATGTAAAAACTCACTAACTCAATGTTCACAGTTTGTTAGCTTTGATGGAAGCAAAGCTGCAAACGCTCACTTAGTCAATGTTCACATATTAAAGAGAACACAAGGGAGAGAGAGTGTGTGTGTAGAAGGCTAGTTCACTTGGAGTAATAGCTCAAGGTACAACAAAGTGAATAGCAACTTTAAATTGAGAATGAGGTTGCTTATATAGTAGCTTCTAGCCCTAAGGTGCCCGTTCACACCTAGATGGCCATGGAAAAAACCCATGGCATAAGTACATGACCTCATAGTGTAGTACTACCAAATATCTAACAAACCCCCGTGTAGTATAAATGTGAGGTTTATAAAGATTGCAGATCAGTCTCTCTGAAAGAGAGGATGCCCAAAGCTTTGTGGCAGGCCTCAAGATTCTCACGTGATAAGGCTTAAGTGAAAAGTGAGGAGGCCCAAAGCTTTGTGGAATGCCTCAAGATTTTCACGTGATAAGGCTTTAGTGAAAAGATCTGCCACATTATCATGTGTACTGCAAAAGATCATATTGATCTCCCCTGTGCATGAAGTGTCTCTTTGACATAGTGGTAATGCACTTCAATGTGCTTAGTCCCGGCATGAAAGATAAGTTTTTGAGCAACTGCCATTACACTATGATTGTCAGTGAGAATAGGAATAAGGGTGTCTGAAGGGACACAAAGATCCTCCATCAATCTTCTCAACCATACACATTCAACTATTATAGTGAAAGCTTCTCTGTATTCACCTTTACAAGACAAGGTTTCCACAATTAGTTATTTCTTGCTTAGCTAAGATATGCACAAATTGCTAAGAAGGAAATAGTTTCTAGATATGGATTGTCATGTATCATAATCACATGCCCAATCGGAATCATTGAAGGCCTCTAGTTGTGAATCACCCCCTTGGCATAAAACAATCCAAGATCTTGAGTGCCTTGCAAGTATCAAAAGATACATTTAACTGTGTGCCAATGCTTAGTGCCTGGGCCAATGCATGAACTTTGAAAGTTGTGACACACACTATTATAAGAATCATTTTAGCAATTCAACATTATGGATGTTATAGTGTTTTAGGCTAATTAAGCAGTCTCAATAGAGTTACAAGGTTACTTTAACCCACTCTTAAATATAAGGAATTAGTGTTCTTAGCCTAGCATTTCTTTTCTTATATCTTCAATGAAAGAAAGATCATTTTGGCTTATAAATATGACTATGACATATGAATGGTTGAATTGTATACAAACTTATTAGGTGATTGTTTATGATTAGTGCAAAGACACCAATATCAATTCATGCTATCATTCAATAATCTCAAGGGTCATGAGAGAGAGAGAGAGAGAGAGAGAGAGAGAGAGAGAGAGAGTACCTTCTACATTATATGCTACCTTTTGATGTGAAGATTTTATATCCCATGCCAAATTTTACTTAATTGTTCAATTGAATTGCTGTGAATGTTACCTTAATGACATGGGAGAAGACCCCATGCAAGGCAAATAAAGAAATATACCACATAAGAATACTCTGGAGGGTTTAAAGCATGGTGTGATAGCCTTGCTAGCCACAAGGTCCACTACATGGAAATTTTTGAAAAGAGGATGGTAGGTGGAACAAAGCCTTTAGATGGCTACTTGTCCTCTATGGAGAGTGATCAAAGCTTGGAAATAGTGGCATGCTAGTTCTACAGTGGAGATTGAGTTTGACATTATCAAGTATTTCCAGGTTACATTATCACATAGAGCCATCTCCTTTTTGGTTTCTTGTAACTCTATAAAAGTTTACCTTGGTTAGAAGTCATTTCTTTTACTTTGTTTATGAAATGATAATGATGTTATCTTAGATTTTATTTATCTAACAAGGACTTTGTATAGTTTTGTTTCAATGGTATATGATGTAATTATATCATGAGTTTGAGCTAATCCACAAGTATCTTTGAGTTGCTCTGAAACTTTTGGCTTCTTATGCAATAGAAAAAGTTTTTCCTTTAACTATTCTAGATTTTTAATCAAGGGCTCACATGGGGGATTCTACTTATATAATATCAATGAGGAGACAATCACATGGGATGAGAAAAATGAGCACTTTTTTACCATTATTGTCCTCCTCAAGAAGGCTAATACTTTCGTTGACAAGTAATGAGGCTAGAATGTACAAAGTTAATATCATGAATACCCACACCAAGTGTGTGATTATGGTTTTAGGTTCTCGCCTTTTACAAACTTGTCTTCATCACGAAATTGTGTAGGCCACCACAAACCTACTACTAGTAGGAAAAAACTTTTCGTGGTGGGAAATGTCTTACCGGACTAAGGTTGTTCTAGGATCAAAACATACTCAAACTCTTCCTAGCATTGTCTCATTATCTTGTATTGGCCTAACTTGTATAATTGTCTGGGTATCAATCGATAGGGGGACTCTCTTCATGATAAGACATCTTGCTCATTGTATGTTTTGGGGTCTTTCTTGGGACAAGTTGTAGGTTAGATAATGAGCCATTTTCTCTACCCATTCACAAATCAATACAGTCTAGTAGATTATCATCTATTCCAACTAGGGTTCTCCATTAGGGATGTGCCAACAAAGTAGTCGGCATGCACATGCTATGAGCCTTTCTACAGTCATTGATTCTAGTAGAATTAAAAACCAATGGGTGACCTGTCACATACCACAAGTCTTGTTGACAAGAGGGGTTCTACAAAGGCTAGTGGTTCCACTCATGTAAGGGATGGTGAGGTTTTGTAGAAGAGAGGTACTCCACTTTTAGGAGTAAAAGGTTAATTTAGCTTTCTCCAAAAGTCCAACAGCACTTTCTGTTCTATTGATGAATTTATTCTTTATAGTAAATATTTAGAATAAGTTAAACTACATAATATACTCCTTTTAGGGACCGGCTTAAAGTTTGTGTTAATCTATTTCGTATGAATACACGAACCATGGCTTGTGGACACAAAGGATGTGCTTGCAACATTTCAGGATTACAAAGACCAAAAATTACGATAGGCTTTAAATTTAGATAAAGAACTTCACGACAGTCCTTTTCTATCTACAATTACACTTGATAGTGTAAATGGCTGAATAACGATATTCATTGGCTCGCGACAAAAAAAAGGGGGGGCCTGAATAACGTGGGCTGGTAAGATCTCTCTTACGGTAAAAATACACATGATCATGTGCGTCTTCTCTTCTGTCTCTAGACACGCCGCTACTCAACCAGCCCAATGAATTTCAATTTTCTACACAGGATCATATAGAGATATCAATCATGTCCATCCATGCGCTAACCGGTATTAAAAAAAGTTTTAGTGAGACCATGTAACTAGTTAGCAGATAATACATTATATATCCAATATTGAAGCTATTGGTATCATGTAACTAGTTAGCAGCAGCAAGTACAGTATATCCAATATATTGAGACTATTGGTATAATAATGTAAGTTAAGTAGTTAGCAGCAAATACATTACATCCAATATTGAGCTACACTCACAATCTCCAAGGCTCAAGCCCTTAAAGTATGGTTTAAAAAATACATTATATCCAATATTGAGCAACACTTATCATCTTCGAGGCTTTTAAAGAAGCAATCAAGCCCTTAAAGTATGGTTCAAAAAATACATTATATCCAATATTGAGCTACACTCACAATCTCCAAGGCTTTAAAAATCAAGCCCTGGTTTGAAAAATGAACCTTTCAACATCTGTGTCGTGTCTTTTGCAGGGACGTGTGAATGGCAAGGTTATACTTACACTATTGTCAATATTAGACACAAGACACAACATCTGAGAGTCCAGCACTGCCTGTCAGAGAGCTGCACTAGAGTTGCCCCTCTTGCACAAATCATGCCTGTTCTGCCTCAAGTGACAAACCTTTCAAAACATGTTCAACAGCTTCCAAAGAAGGGGGGGGTGCAGTAGGCAGCTCCTCACCATCATTACGACCGATGTTCTCAACAACCACAGAAGAAGCTTGACTTTTCTCAATTAGATCTGCGAGTTCAAGTTCTGCAAGTTCTAAATCCAAGTCATAAACAGAAGAATCTTCTGTTGGAGTTCCTGCACCCAAAATAGCATCTTGTAATCAGTGTAGTTCTATAATACACGATTGAGTTGAGGGTTGTAAGAACACGCATAACCACCTATATCACAAATATGTTTGTATATATGCTTTGAGCCTAGAACCACCTACCAACAAGAGCACTTGCAGCTTCTTTATGTAGTGAAATGGCTTCATCCACTTCATACAGGCAGTCCTGTATATCTTCTAAAGGGACCATGTGCTCTTTCAAAGCATCTGTCCCCACTTTCATTGCCTCAGAAACCTACATCAATGGGTGCTTCATGATCCTTCGCAGCTAGATCAAAGTGAAGACAAGGTGAGAGAGTCAATATGTATGAAATACAAGCTCAGTTACTACCTGCTTGGTCATTTCTGCTTGTGAGATGAAAGCTAGAAGCTCTTGTATCTTTCCTTGGAACTCAGTACATTTTGATTTGTTTGCTGCTAGTGTGTGCATGGATTGAGCATGCCTTTTAGCAGTACTCCTGTCCTTCTGTTGGAGGGCTCTAATAGCAGACTGTTTTGACCTGAAACCTTGAGTGTTAGGAGAGTGCACACCCTACAATACACAGAACAATACCAAGCTTTAACATCTACCTTTTTTTATATAATCTCACCGGCTATATGCTTTCTCTAGTACATTCATCTGTGTGTGGAGTTTTTCCAAGGTCCAATAGAGATGCAGCATGTAACAGTCCAGATTGGAGATGTCTGATACACGATCTTGAGTTAAGGAGACTTTCATGCCCTGCAATATAAGAGGCAGCGAGCAATTACCCTTGAACTTTACACTGTTTATGCCCAGAAAGAAAACATCCTTAAACACTACTTAACTTCATAAAGCTAGATGTGTACACTTGTGCAGGGGCATGTGTGCATCACACACACACATTTACTGATAGGTACAAAGCATGAATCGGTTTAACACAATGAAAGATTGTGTCTTAAGGAAGAAGAGAAAATCCCCGTGCACCTCCCTACTTGTGAAGAAAAAAGAAAAGAGAGAGAGAGAGAGAGAGAGAGAGAGAGAGCACCTCAACTGGCATGTTTCCCTCTGTGACATAAGTCCGTCCTCTTTTAGTTCTTATCAACTCTTTCTTTACAATGGCTGCCTCTTCTTCTCCTCCACAAAGCTTGGTAAAATGTATCATTGTGGATACACAAGATGCTGTCCAACAATTTTCAGAGACAGCCTTGGTTACCTCCACAAGGCGCTCCTGAGTTTTCAAAAACAAAGAGCCAATGTCAGACAAATATATATGATGTAAAAAAATGCATACGCAGCCACAATTACCTATACATGCAATCTAGAATAACAAAGTGTCACAACTGCAGCTAACCGCAAACCTCAGCCAGCAATATGCTTTCAAAGCATTTCTCTGAAGGTTAAGGTTTCAACCGTTTTGCATTGATGTTTTGACATGTTAGTGCTGTCTAAATGCACTACTATGCCAGTTCTTTAGTTAAATTCTTAATTGTAGAGAGACCTTTAACATCAAGGGAAGGTTGTTCTACTGCTCAAACAAATGAACATGAAGAAAAACCTTTGAGTTACATGCACTAGAGCTGTCACTACTAGCCGTCGCCCAATGCTGTCAGCATTCACATGGGTATTTCCACTCTGCCAAAAAAGTCCTTTCCGGATTTGCTGCCAAAACCAACTGAGGCTTGACTCGGTTTCTTGTCGATTGTCTAGTTCCTGTAGGTCACCACATTTGTGCATTTCTACCTGCAAAGATAGAGCCTATTAAAAGGGTAATTGGTAACACATCAACAGCCTCAAGATGAGCACAAAAAACATGCCAGAAGATTGTGTTGACATTGTCAAAATTTGAGATGATTCAAAGCACAAACAACTCTATCATATACCAGAAGCAGAAAGAATTCTATGAACTATGCCCTTCCAAAATTTCCTGTATCCCATGGGATTGAGCATCAATTTTCATTCACCCAGACTCCACAAAATTACAGAACAGAAAAAGAAAATTTATGGACATGGAAGCACGTTGATTGGAATTTATGCCTTTTGGGATGCCTTTTGGGCAGAGTTAACATATGCAACCCTGACATCAAAAACAAAAACCAACAGAAGCTTTTTTGTGAAAATACAAATAGAGTTGTCTAAGACGCGCATTCTGGATAAAAGCAATGATATATCATTAAGCATTTTTCGACACAAGCGTTTGCAATTCCATATCAAATTTGAGGTTACATCATATAGTATATATAGCCATTTCAAGAAATGAAAATGCCATGTCAAGTCAAGGGACAGAAGCATAATATCAAATGTAAGTATAGACTAGAATGTACCATTTCAAGATCTGAATATGGAGTCAAGATAATAAGAAATGTACTGCCCCTAGGCTTACATCTTGAGGCAAGATTGTCGTGGATGATTGTTCCACACTTACGACAGCCTCATGGTCTCCATATTGGGGAAATATTGCCATAGACGAGTGTTCTATACTTAAGGTAGCCCCAGAATTATGGGAGGAAAAAAGAGGGAATATCCTATACGGCAGTTTAGTTGAGGGAAGAATGTCTTGACTTTTGTTGAGAAGATTAGGTTTCTCTGTGACCATGGATAACTTATTGTTGTCAGCATGGTGAGGATGGGCCGTTGTGCCATATTTTCAAATTTGACGTTACATCATATAGTATATATAGCCATTTCAAGAAATGAAAATGCCATGTCAAGTCACAAGGGACAGAAGCATAATATCAAATGTAAGTATAGAATGTACCATTTCAAGATCTGAATATGGAGTCAAGATTATAAGAAATGTACTGCCCCTAGGCTTACATCTAGCGCTACAGACACAGTTTTACTTGAGGCAAGATTGTCGTGGATGATTGTTCCACACTTACGACAGCCTCATGATCTCTATATTGGGGAAAGATTGCCGACGGGTGTTCTATACTTAAGGTAGCCCCAGGATTATGGGAGGAAAAAAGAGGGAATATCCTATATGGCAGTTTGACGTGGTGGGCTAACTTGAAAGTCAATGTAGCTTCATGTGGGTGGTTATTTTCTGCTGAATTTGACTGAGGAGGGAAGAATGTCTTGACTTTTGTTGAGAAGATTACATAGATAAGGTTTCTCTGTGACCATGGATAACTTACTGTTGTCAGCATGGTGAGGATGGGCCATTGTGCCATATTTTCCTTGAGGTCTACTAGGTTTACTGGTGATTTTAGAATGTGCAAATTTGGGTTTTGTAGAGTAGAGATCCCTTTATAGACCTAAATTCATGTTATCTTACAGAGTTGGATCGGTACTAGGTTTTATTACCAAAAATAATACTTAGGTTTTATTACCAGAAATGATACTTAGGTTTTATTACCAGAAATGATACTCGAGGGAAACATGATATGCAGATGCGTGATATATACACCATTGATGGTATGACCTATACTTGATTTTTCAGATGCCTTTGGCTCACGTATGTACTCTAGTCCAACCAAGATCATAGCAAATATTGGATGGCATTTGTTGTGGAGTCCTTGCATGCTGTAAAGGTAGCGGATTTTCCTTAGCGAGCATTTTGGGATCAGCTACATGTAGGGTTTCTCGATACATCTATGTTCCTATTTGGTGGAGCTATTTATAACAATTTACTTAATTATAGCAACAATGGGCACTATATAAGTAAAACATGGATTATTGTTGTCATAACCTCACTATTGTTTAGAGTTCGACCAAGACTCCCACTACATGTGTGGCAGAGCATACGTCAGCATGTGGAAGGATTGGCATGGATCTGTGGGAGTCAAACCTTAGCCACTGGCTCGGGGGTGGTTCGAAGCATAGAACCTACGATTGGGAGGTGAGCTAGCATGCACCTCTCTTAGCAGGGCTGTTCTAATCACTCGTATTTTGTGGCTGATATCATGGCACAGTTGAGACGAACTTTTGAGATGACTGATCTTGGTCTTCTCTCATATTTCCTTGGCATGGAGGTGGTCCAACATCGTAATGTTACTTTTGTGTCCCAACAAAAGTATTGTCTTCAACTCATTACTTCCTACTTTCCTGATGGTGCTATCCTTGTGGCTACCCATTGGATCCAACCATCAAACTTCAAAGGAAGAGAACTCACCTCCAGAGTCCACATGAAGAGCGAGCCTACCGCCAAGTGGTTGGGAAACTCATATGGCTCACAAATTCTCGACCTAACATTTCCTATTGCACATTCATTTTAAGTCAGTATTTCAATGCTCCTAAGGGACCACATTGGAGTTCAACAATGAGGGTTGCTTGCTATCTAGCAGGTTGTTTGCTATCTAGCAGGTTGTTTAGACCTCACTACAGTCATGGGATCACCCTGCGTGGTTATACGGACTCCAACTGGGCCAGTGATTTCGATTCCCGACATTCTCATGGTGGTTATTTGTACTCCCTCGAATCTGCCCCTTTCTCATGGTCTAGCAAGAAGCAGAATACCATTGCAGGTTCTCCCGTTGAGGCCGAATACCGGGCCCTCTATGACACCACCACTGACGCTATGTATCTTCGTCAGCTTCTTACGGAGATGCGCATTCCCATTGACACCGCTTCTACCATCTTCGTCGACAGTCGGAGTGCGATTGCCGTTGCTGGCAATCCTATTTTTTCTAACCGTACTAAGCATGTGGGTGTCCATTTTCATTTTACCAAGCAACAGGTTGAGCTTGGTACCATTACCCTCCAGTACATTCCTACGGTGGACAACCATGCAGACATCCTTACAAAGTCCGTCAACCGGCCCATCCTTGAGCTTCTTCGCGAATGGATCGGCGTCAGTCCTCCACTATCACCCTCCACATACTGAGAGGGGGATCTTCCTCTCCTTTCAGATTTTTTATCATTGTTGTATCTGGCACATGAGTCGGTGAAAACCCCATGAGGACACGGCTCATGTGAAAATCTCTTGCATTGTGGGTCGTGGCATTAATCCAGTACCGCCCAAACTCAAACGGTTCCATACCATTGACAAACCAACACCCCATTCCTCTTCCTGATTCTCTTCAAACCCCTTTTTTTTCATCATCTCCCTTTTGGCCTGAGAGGGGATGTGTGAAAACATGCCATTTTATCCAGCCCAAAAGGATATTTTTGGGTACTTTTGGTATTTATTTTGTCTTTGCTGCTGCTGGCCGCCAAGTTTACCCTGACCGACAACCTTCACTGGCTCTCAGAAGCTCTGAGGATGCGGTTAGCACCACCACACAGGGAAATACTAACCACACCACGAAAACTTCCTGAGCATGGTCAGCATAAACATGTTTTGTTCCTGCTCTGCACAAACTTAAAGAATTCTCTGAATTTAATTTAACAAATTTTAGATTTACACAAATGAGAAACATGAGGACACCTTGGTATAACAAGTATAATTTGGTACAGCAAGTACACTCTGATATAGTAGGTACACTCCGATACAACCAGTACAATTTAAGTACTAGAGGTACAATTCAAGTACTACAAGTACAATTCAAGTACAATGCAAGTACAACAGGTACTATTCAATAAGTACAAGGTACAACAAGTACTATTCAACAAGTACAATAAGTACAGTGGGTACTATTCAGCAAGTACAGTCCAAATTCAGCAAGTACAGTCCAAATTCAGCACACATGTGAAATTGAACAACAAGTACAAGCAGGTACAGTCCAAATTCAGCACACGTGTGAAATTCAGCAACAGGTACACGTAGGTACAGTCCACGTGGACAACAAGTACAGCAAGTGAATTCAACAGGTACAGTCCACGTGGACAGCAGGTACAGTCCAACAGGTTTCCACGTGTGAATTCAAAAACCAATTCAGGGCTGAAGACTATGCAGAAATCAACCCTTAGAGAGGTAGGCGATGGAGAGAATGAGGGAGCGATGGAGAGAGAAATACAGCCAGCTTCCCCACGTGTGAAAAATGACTAAAGTAACTCATGCAAAAGCTTATCCCAAGGTTTTTTAAAAGGTTACATAATATTAAAGGGTATTTAAAATGCTCATGGGCACCCTACAAAGATAATGTCCAGTCCCTAATTTAAATGTGTGAACACATTGGCTTATAAATATTAAAGTTGGCCATAACTTATAAATTTTACATTTTAAAAAGAAAAAAATGGTAATACTTACCACCTGTTCACACGCCACACCAACGAGTCAGCAAACAACACTCCACGGTCCCCGTCCAATGTACTGGCACGGCATAACAGGCAAACACACGCAAACAAGTCGTGCAAAAACAAATGTATACATGCAGACATAAATGCATGTACAGATGTAATGGACGAAACCTCCCTTTCATGAAACTTGTACAAAAATTTCTTGTCGAGCACAAAACTGGCACGACAAAAATATAAAGATATGTTCTGGTCTTCCCATGGAGTGACAGTGCCATAGATAAGACACCATCCTGGCCATACACGGGTGGCACCATACTGGCTCCCGTCCATACAACATGAAGCAGGTCACACACGGGTGGCACGAAACTGGTTCCCATCCATGTGACGCAGTACTAGTCACACGGGTGGCACTAATCTGGCTCCCGTCCATGTGACACCAAAAGACTGGCCCTTTCACATGGGACACTGGCCTCGCCCCATGTGAACATGGCACAAATCTGGCCGCTCTATGGAGTGACAATCCCATAGAAGTGGCTCCAGAAATGGAGATGGACCAAATGGTGACATCCCCCCTGGCTTCTAAACAGTTGTCCTCAACTGAAAAGCCTCAAGATATGCCTGCAAAAGCTAAGGGTAGTCAGCAAAATAATCCTCGTCTATCCACTTTGCATCAATTGGCAAATAATTTTTAAATTTCACAAGGTATCTCCTAGAAAGCTTCCCATGTGGTAACTTTATCTCCTTGTGAAATACAATCTGCTCTGGCTGAAGGATCTCCTCAAGCTCATCAACTTCTGGCGGATCTTTTGTGATGACAAGCTCCTCTGGATCTGGCCCCACATACTTCCGCAAAAGACTCACATAAAAAGCATTGTGAATCTTCCAATGGCTGGGTAAAGCAAGCCTGAAGGACACTTCATTGATCTTGTCAATCACTTTGAAGGGTCCATAATATCGAGTAGAAAGCTTCTTTGGATATGATCCCTCTCATCTTAGCCTAGCTTTCTCAAATTTCAGCAATACCCAATCACCTTTCTTGACTTGCATGTCCCTTCTATGCTTGTCAGCAGGCCTCTTATGCTTGTCATGTGACTTGGCAATGGCTGTCCGCACCTGAGCAAAGGCTACATCCAAGTCACGCACATACTCCTCAGCTGCAAAAACCTCATCCTTTGTACAAAACCACTCTACCATAAATAATCTCAAACGAGGCCATTCCCGTGGAGGCATGAACTGTGTTGTTGTAGGCAAACTCTACAAGTGGAAGATACTTCTCCCACGCACTCTTTTGATCTGCCACATAACACTTCAACAAATCCAACGCGGCTGAATTTGCAGCTTCACTTTGGCCATCCGTTTGGGGGTGATATGCTGATGAAAACTCAAGCTTAGTGCCCATGTTATCAAATAAAGCCCTCCGAAAGAGGCTCGTAGTCCTGGATCTCTATCCCCAACAATGGACTTAGACATACCATGATGCTTGAAGATGTGAGCAAGAAAAAGCTTCACCATATGATCAACTTTAATGGTTTTCTTGACAGGCAAGAAGTGAGCTTGCTTGCTAAACCTGTCAACAATGGTCCAAATAGCATCATTCCCATGCTGGGATCTAAGCAAATCCATGATGAAGTCCATAGTAATGCTTTCCCATGGCTGCGAGCGAATAGGCAATGGCTGAAGCAAACCTGGAAGCTTTTGCCTGTCAAATTTCACCTTTTGGCAAGTAATACATGCGCGTACATATGCCTCAATGTCTTTACACATGCTTGGCCAAAAGAAATATCTCTCAATCATGCGTGTAGTAGACATGATACCTCTATGACCAGCATAAGGTGGAGCGTGACATTCCTCCATAACCTTTGGACGCATATCCTTCACCACACATAAGCAGTTATTCTTCATAAGAACCCTCTTTGATCACATAAGAGGCATGTGAGTGACCAACCATCAAATCAGTTCATATATGGCAAAAATCAGCATTCAAATGATACAAATCTACAATCTGAAAATGAAACATGCAAAGAAAGTTTGCCATTCTCATCTGCTTCTCCGAGAGCTTTGTTTGAGATAGGAAATATCTCAAGCTTTGATGATCTGTCTTTACTACAAATTCAGCCGCAGGAAGATAATGTTTCCATATCTTTAAGGCATGAATTACAGCCAAGAGCTCTTTTTCATAGATGTCCATATAAAGCTCGGCATCATGCAATCGACAGCTCTCATATGCAACTGCATGACCTTCTTGATTTAGGATAGCCCCTATACAATTCCCACATGCATCACATTCCACCGTGAATGGCTTTTGCAAATCGGAAACAATCAATATGGGTCCACATATGATAGCATTCTTGAGTTACAAAAAGACATCTTGCTCCTTAGAAGTCCATTTAAAAGTGGCTTTCTTCTTCGTGAGATCATGTAAAGGCGTGGCAATCGTAGCAAAATGTCTTACAAAGCACCTGTAGTATGAACATAACCCCAGAAAGCTACGTACCTCATGTACATTTTCCAACTCTTGCCAATTCCGAATGGTTTCAATCTTGGCAGGATCCATTCTTACACCATCCTTGTATACAATGTGGCCCAAATAGTGTATCTATGAAAGAACTCACTTTTCTTGGCATTAATGAAGAGTTTATGCTTCCGCAACTCTTCAGCCAAATGAGTCCTATGCTCTTGCTCATTCTTGGAGAAAACCAAGATATCATCAAAGAATACACCTGTGAATTTTCTATGGGGTCGGAATATCCTATCCATCATACCATTGAATGTGACTGGAACATTGGTGAGACCAAAAGGCATCACCAAAAACTCATACAATCCAAAAGTTGTCCTGAATGCAGTTTTGTGGACATCCTCTAGCACCACTTGTATCTGGTGATAACCACTCTTCAAATCAATACGGCTGAAACAAGCCGAGCCATCAAGCTTATCCAAGATGTCATCAATGCGTAGGATTGGAAATCGGTTCTTGATAGTGAGCTTAGTTAGAGCTCTATAATCCACACACATGCGGAATGACCCATCTTTCTTTTGTACAAGAGGCACGGGAGAACAAAAAGGTGAGGAGCTTGGCTGAACCAAATCTTTCTCCAAAAGATCATTAACCTGCTTCATAATCTCTTCTTGTTGTGCGACAGTGTCACCAGCTTGGACATTTCCCAGTATGAAAGGAGTCTAGTGGACTCTAGGATGTCTAAATATTTGAAAAGTACAAGCTTTGGGAATGGGAGATTATCCTAGAATACAAAGGACCACACTCCTAAAATTTAGGAGAGTTGCTATTTTTGGCCCGACTCCAATGGAAATTCTGTTCGCGTCATTACATCTGAAATTGAGCAGATACCAAGAGTTGGCAAAGTGCCTATGACATCTGGAATTGAGCAGATACCAAGAGTTGGCAAAGTGCCTATGACAGAATGTCAACCAGTTGAGATATATTTAGAGATGGAAGGACCCATCTCTTAGATTGGGACATGTGGCAAGAAAGTGGACCAGAGTGAGACAAGTGGCCTGACACTTGTTAGAAAGTGGATCAAAGTGAGACAAGTGGCCTCACACTTGTCACTTCAGCTATTCATAGTAAAATTGGACAGGGAACGGAAACGGGAAACAAGAACGGGAAATGTAACGGGGAACGGGGACGGGACGGGAACGGAGATTCCTGGGAACCGGGACGGGGAACGGGGGACGGAAAGGGACGGCAAACAAAATATGCAATTTTAAGTAAGCACTCATTGAAGAACCTTAACAATACTAAAACAAAGTCACTTTACACTTCCAAAGCATCAATATTAAGTCATACTAGCAAAAAAATGAGTGTTACAAAAAAGGAGATCGGGCACCCAGGGCCCAGTCGCCGAAGGCTAAAGCAAAAGACAAGGGCAAAGGCCTAGGCCCTAACCACGTAAGTGGCATACAAAAAAGAGACTATCACTAGAGTAGTACATATGTCAAAAAGCCTCAAGGGGCATGTGAAGTGCTGGCCTCACGATCATGGGTCCCTGCAATGCCTGCAGGCTCCATAGAGATGTCCTTCACTTGCTCCTCCAACTCCTCATCATCTTGAGACATCTCCCACTCGGTAAATGCATCAGCCTTTGCAGTTGCACTCTTGCAAAGCATTCGCAAGTTTGCACTCACAAAGACTAGATCATTTGCACATTCGACCCCAAGACGGTTCCTCTTCTTCGATGCAATGTGACTGTATGAGCTCCAAAGCTGCTCTAGGCAAGAGGAACTCACTGCCTGGCTGAGAATGCGGATGGCTAGATGCTGAAGCTCAGATCCATCCGAACCAAAATCTTCCCACCACAAAGCAGTCCCAACTTTGAAGCGATCATCCTGTGCATCCATGTCTCCATAAAAGAGCCCTGAAAGCTCCTATACCTGGACAACTGGTCACGGATCTTCCACCTAACATTTGGGTCAGGCACAAGTCGAGTCAAGACAAGTCTCCATAGCTTGCTCACCTCTGCGTCACTTTCTTGCCCTTTACCCTGAAACTCAGGGTCCACCACATAGGCTGCTGCATGCAAAGGAGAGGAGTAGGAGTTCCACCCACGCACACATAGGGCACGGATCTCCTCGTACCTGTCCTCATCTGGCTCCAAATCCCTCAGCTTCTCTATCATGCTGTCCATAGCCTCATATACCTTGCCGATGCATGGCTTCATACCATCCACAAGCCTCATCAAGTGGACAATAGGTTGAACCATAGCATCAATGCACTTCACTTTTTCCCAAAAATCAGGGCTCTCTGCTTTTTCCTTGCATAGAGCTCCTGTCTCAGTGGAAGCCAATGGTGAAGAAGTGAACTCGTCACTAATGAACAACTGTCTCAATGCACCACTACACTCTTTCAATCGATGGAGCATCAAGAAGTTGTAGGCAAATCTCGTATCTGAGTATTTGAGGAGCTGACGGCTAGATTTTTTGGAGAATTCATGGCGTAGGAACTGATGGTTTGTGACAAATGTCACTATTTGGCTGCCCACTTGGATGATAGGCCGGATCCATGGCAAGTCCCCAATATCCTTCAAGAGATTATTTAAGCAATGTGCCATGCAAAATGACACAGTGATGTTGGGGTACATGCTCTCAATGATCGCTCCGGCTGCCGTGTTTGAAGCCTCCCCATTAGCAACAAAGCCCACAACTAGGTCTGGGCAGGGACACTCCATTCCTTGCCCATTGTCGCTCCGTGTTTTCTATTGCTTGATCCACAAGCCTCTTCTCCTTCTCTAGCAATGTGGTGTGCAAGGACTCCGATGATGGGGGCGTATAGTTTGGACCATACTCCCCTATCTTCTTCACCATGACCTTGAAGTAGTCCGATCTATCCACAAAAAATGAATAATTTAATAACCGATCAACTTCAAAGTTCAAAGTTCAAGTAACTTGTAAGAGGAACATTGTAAAATGATAGATCTTAAGCTAGACATCTTAATTCTTGATTACCTGGCAGCATGGAAAGCAATGTGGTCATGAAAGAAGAAGCGGGCTATGGTCGTATCCACCTCTTCCTTCTTCTTGGGGTCCCAACTACCCTCAAGAGTACTTTGCCGGCGTGAGTGTGTGGATGCGGTCGGCATGGAGGAGGATGGTGTTGGGGCCCGTTCTTGTGGGGCGGGTGATGCGCCCGCGGGTGCCAATGAAGTGGATGCACATGGGGATGCCGAACCTTGGGATGGCCTCTCTAGTGTTGCGGGATCCACGGCCACATGCGGCACTCTCCTCCTTGAAAGCAAGGCCTCATGTGCGGCAACACGTTCAAGAAGCCTCCTTCTTGTTTCCGGTGTGACCTGATCACAAAATCGGACCTCATGACCGGGCTCATGCAAGAGGTGAGTTCTCACTTTATCCGCCCCACCCGTTCGCCTATATGGACATAGCTTGCAGGACCATGGGCAAGAGCCTCCTCCACTTCCGGGATGATCGGAGTTGACCTCTTCCCACCAAGACCAACCTTCGGTCCTCCTTCCTCTATTCGTATTGGCGCCGCCAGAACGAGGTGCGGGGGATGGTCGCGATGAAGATGCCATGGAGGCAAGTGCCAAGGAGGCTTGAGCAATGGAGGTGAGTGTAGGAGAGAGATGTAGGAGAGGCTAAAGCAAGAGGAGGTGAGACCGTGAGTGTAGGAGAGATGTAGGAGAGGCTTGAGCCTTGAGCAATGGAATTATGGAGGTGAGAGTAGGAGAGAGATGTAGGAGAGGCTAAAGCAAGAGGAGGTGAGACCGTGAGTGTAGGAGAGAGATGTAGGAGAGGCTTGTCACTTGAGCCTTGAGCAATGGAGGTGAGACTCGAGAGTAGGAGAGAGATGTAGGAGAGGCTTGCCAATGGAGAGGTTAGAGCAAGAGGTGAGTGTAGGAGAGCAACAAGACTACAAGTGAACTTGAAATTACAACTTACCCAAGGTCCCAATGCCACTTGAGCCTTGAAAGTTGAGGGTTGAGGAGAGCTAGAGCCTTGCCGGGTTGCTCAATGCCCACTTGAGTCTTGAGCCTTGAAAGTTGAGGAGTGTTGAGCCAAATTGCCAATGAGCTTTCCACTTGAGCCTTGAAAGTTGAGGAGCGTTGAGGCTTGAGCTTGAACCAGGAGCCTTGCAAGTTGCTTGACCCTTGCTTGAGCCTTGCCAATGGGGGCTCTTCTTATAGCCATGGACCAAGTGGAGGGCTGCTCAACGGCTAGGCGCCCAACGGCACACTACGCAACGGTCCGCTGACTGTCCCGTCCAGCTCCATCCCACACAAACCGCCGTCCCGCCATCCCGGAATCGCCGTCCCCTTGCTGCAGCGCGGGCTCACACGTCCCCTGGCCGTCCGGTTCCGTTCCCGCGCGTTATGGGACGGTGTTGCCCCGTCGTCCCAGGGGTCCGTCCCCCACGTCCCCTGTGACTATGCAGCTATTGTGTGGCTCTCCACTTGTCATTGTAGCCTTCTCTTGCCATTTTAGCTCATGGAAGGCCCAAATCTATAAATTGGAGCCCTCTCTCTTCATTAATGGACGCTCTCTTGCTGCACACTAGCCTCTACCATTGTTACAGGCTGCCCTAATGATGGCTACCATAGTCACAGGGGACGTGGGGGACGGACCCCTGGGACGGGGGAACGCCGTCCCATAACGCGCGGGAACGGAACCGGACAGGGGACGGCCAGGGGACGTGTGAGCCCACGCTGCAACAAGGGGACGGCGATTCCGGGACGACAGGTTGGCGGTTCGTGTGGGACGGAGCTGGACGGGACGGTCAGCGGACCGTTGCGCAGTGTGCCGTTGCGCCCTGTAGCCGTTGGCCGCCTGGCCGTTGAGTAGCCCTCCCCACTTGGCCCATGGCTATAAGAAGAGCCCCCATTGCCAAGGCTCAAGCAACTTCAAAGGCTCCTGGCTCAAGCTCAAGCCTCAACGCTCCTCAACTTTCAAGGCTCAAGTGGAAAGCTCATTGGCAATTTGGCTCAACACTCCTCAACTTTCAAGGCTCAAGACTCAAGTGGGCATTGAGCAACCCGGCAAGGCTCTAGCTCTCCTCAACCCTCAACTTTACTATGATGGCTACTCTCTTTCTCTCTCTCTTGAAGGCTGCCCATGAAGAATACCGGCTGTTGGGGACTGTTTTGGAGGCTTCCATCGCGAAGAAATACTGAAGGAAAGGGTGTTTAATCATTTATTATGATTTCTAGCCATTGTACTTGTTGTACCAGCCTTTGTACCTGCTATACAAGCCTTTGTACATGCTGTATCAATCCTTGTACTTATTGTACTTGTTGTACCACCCATTGTACCGACTGTACCAACTTTTGTACTTGTTGTACCAACCACTATACCTGCTGTACTAGTCACTGTACATGCTGTACCAGCATTTGTACTTGTTGTACCTATTGTACCAGCCACCGTACTTACTGTACCAACCATTGTACCTGTTGTACCGACTGAATGGAGAGTTGTACTTGCTGTACCAGCTATATTGCATGAAGACCTGTGTTTTTGGGGAAGAATCAGTACCCACACGGAGATATATGGATTATATTGTTGGCTCGGCATTTCTACAACCTATTTTCCGGCTTGGTAGCCTCGTGTTGGGCTGTGTTATGGCATTTGTATATGGATAATCCGGCATCTCCCGTGGGGAGAGCAAGGCCCTCAAAGCTTGTACATGATATTATTCTCCTTGGGTAATAAAATACTCCAAGGGGGGGGTCGGCCCATTCCGGCCTCTATGCGGTGTCACACGTGCAAGCTCCACTTTCAGCATTTGTGGATGTTTTGTCTAGCTTTTATGTTTCATACAAAGTGATGATGATGGATATATGTTAAGGTTGTGGCCATGTTTAAATGTTTTAATATGCATTGATGGTATCAACAAGTGTGTCAAAGGCCCTAGTCCCCCGGGCACCCGCCGCGAGTTTCATTGGTATCAGAGCATAGGCTTTCTTGGAAGCAGAGGCTTCCTTCTATCAATAAGGAAGAGAAAAGATCTCAAGTGGGGACCACACTTACCATCATTGCTGTTAAGCATGGCCAGCCGCTTCATAGCTTATGAAGCAATATTGTGGATTATATTATCAAGCTTACAGGCAAGCTATATGGAGATATATCTCAAGATATCTTAAGGATACGGTGACGAGATATTTCTTTTGGCTTCATGGGCAAAGAAAAGCTAAGTATACTTTGAGTTTGCAAAGTTGGTGCTTTTGCTATTTACTATGAAGTGTTTTTGATGTTCACTAACCCTTATATAGCTATGTAAGGAGAAAGGTGTTGTTGTTTGCCTTGAGATGGTTTCAGGGAAACATTGTTTATGGCTCCCTTTATTGGGATGGATTATATCTATGGAGATTTCTTTCTTGGACGAGATTTATATAGATATTGGGCTTCACAAGCAATTTCTATGGACGAATCTGTCCAAGTTTATAGAGAAGAAATATTTGGATATCTCATGGATATGATGCTTTTATGGATAAAGTCCACCTCTACTCCAAGGTGTGTGGTTAGCACGGAGTATGTGGTAAGAGTTATGGTATACAAGTCTATGGATTCCTGGACTTCTTTTCTAGGGATTTGGATCTATCCTCAGTACCCACACGGAGGTATATGGATTATATTGTTGGCTCAGCATTTCTACAGCCTATTTTCCGGCTTGGTAGCCTCGTGTTGGGCTATGTTATGGCATTTGTATATGGATAATCCGACATCTCCCGTGGGGAGAGTAAGGCCCTCAAAGCTTGTACATGATATTATTCTCCTTGGGTAATAAAATACTCCAAGGGCGGGTCGGCCCATTCCGGCCTCACACGTGCAAGCTCCACTTTCAGCATTTGTGGATGCTTTGTCTAGCTTTTTATGTTTCATACAAAGTGATGATGATGGATATATGTTAAGGCTGTGGCCATGTTTAAATGTTTTAATATGCATTGATGGTATCAACAAGTGTGTCAAAGGCCCTAGTCCCCCGAGCACCCGCCACGAGTTTCAGGCACTCACACGATATGCGGGTTTATTAGGTGGAGAACTACCTGGCACAAGATCTATGCGATGATCCTCAAGCCTTTGAGGAGGTAGTTCACCTGGCAATTCATCAACAAAACAATCTTTGTATACATTAAGAAAATTTAGCCTATCCTGAGTCAAAACATCCACATTTTCATGACTTTGTTCAATGTTATCACAAACAAAAATCAAATACGCGGAAAGACTCTTTTTCATTACTTTATTAATCTCGATGTGAGATACAACTGGAATAGAATCCCCTTCCTTGCCAGCATCAATAACATGCATGCGGCCTTTATGCATAAAGGAAATTCTGTTTGTCTTGTACTCTTTGCGGGGCTCAAGCCTATGATGCCATGGCTTGCCAAGCAATACATCACATCCATTGAGAGGTGCAACCAAGAAATGCTCATGATTAAGATAACCCTGAATATGTATGCGCAAATTTCCAATAAGTGGGGTAACCTGCACCTCTTTACCAACAACGGCAGCTTCTGCTTCAATTTGAGGGCCCATGTCCTCAACCTCAATGCCCAAGGCAGCTGCCATCTAGGTAGAGATGAAGTTATCTGTTGCACAATCATCAAACATAAATAAAGCAGGCTGATCCTTGATTTGGCCCCATGCTTTGCATACCATCCTCTCTTTACCATCATGCTTCGTGTTTCCCTACACATCGGGAACGGCATGCACATTTGCCTTGGGTTGCTTGTCCTCATGCTTTTTTTTGCGATTGGGGCATTGCCTAAACATATGCTCTTTACTTCCACAAGAAAAGCATTTCCCCTCTTTTGCATATTGCTCTCTTTGCTCGAGAGTCGAGCCAAATTTGTTCTTCCTTCACCCATTATCCGTGGATGATGGTATTTTCAACTTTACCTCCCTTCTGGGCTGTCCACCTTTTTGCAGGTTTGGGACAACCCTCTCTTTGCCTTTGGAACCACCTTGATCTTACTTGATTTTAAGCAGCAATTGCTCCATAGCAAGAGCAGATGCTATAAGCTGCTGTAAAGTGTGTTTCGGGTGCAATTCGATGCCCGAACAGTAGGCTGGTTGCAACCCGGAACGAAACTTTCTTTTCTTTTCATCTTCGGAAAGTTGGCCCATTATCCTTGGATTAGGTATTTTCAGCTTTACCTCCCTTCTGGGCTTCCCGAAAGCTCCTTTTAGGTGGCCGTCCACCTTTCTGCAGGTTTGGGACAGCCCTCTCTTTGCCCTTGGAACCACCTTGATCTTACTTGATTTTGAGCACCAATTGCTCCATAGCAAGTGCAGATGCTATAAGCTGCTGTAAAGTGTGTTTCGGGTGCAATTCGATGCCCGAACGGTAGGCTGGTTGCAACCCGAAACGAAACTTTCTTTTCTTTTCATCTTCGGAAAGTTGGCCCATTATCCTTGGATGAGGTATTTTCAGCTTTACCTCCCTTCTGGGCTTCCCAAAAGCTCTTTTTAGGTAGCTGTCCACCTTTTTGCAGGTTTGGGACGACAAAACTCTCTTTGCCCTTGGAACCACCTTGATCTTACTTGATTTTAAGCACCAATTGCTCCGTAGCAAGAGCAGATGCTATAAGCTGCTGTAAAGTGTGTTTCGGGTGCAATTTGATGCCTGAATGGTAGGTTGGTTGCAACCCGGAACGAAACTTTCTTTTCTTTTCATCTTCGGATAGTTGCATGAAAGGAGTAACCTCGAGCAAAACTTTCCAAAATTTGCTCACATACTGCTGCACACTCTCATTATTCTTTTGGTCAAGTCTATCCCACTTTTGGGTGAGTGTATGCTCTGCATTTGGAGGTAAAAATTGGGCATAAAATCTGCCCTTGAACTCTTTCCAAGTGCAAATGGGATCTTTGGTGGTCTTTTCAGTGATCCACCAATGGACAGCTATTCCCTTCAAAAACATGCTTGCATGACAAATTTTGGACTTCTCAATGAAGTCCTCTTCACTAAATACAATATCAAACTGAGCCACAAAAGCAAGCACCTTAGAGGCATCAAACTCCCCATGATAGACATCAAACTTCACTGACTTGTCCCCTGCCTTGAACTCCTTGAGCTTTTTGGCATGAGGCTCAAGTTCTTCTCTTTCTCTTGCCCTTGTCCAACGGAGCAGCTCTCTCTACATGAGCTCCATGGGCAATCTTAGGTGTTTCACTACGCAAAGTGACATGGGCCTTTGGTTCTTGTGGCCCCACTGCATGTGACCTCGCTGAAAGATGCATTGTCTCACCAGGAGACAACTCAATAGGCAAAGTCTTTTGGCTTTCATGCCAACCACTATCCCCATGATGTACATACTTGGAATCCATAAGGCCTTCAACATGCATGAATCTGTTTCCTCCTCTGCCATGAGGAGTGAATGCATGACGAGAAGTGACCGATACTTTTTCTTTATGCAAATATGGTCTCAATCTTTGAGAGGCTCGGTCTCCATGTTTCAAACGGGGTGGATTCTTGAACATAAGTTGTCCATCCTCTCCTTCTTTTAGGTCAACCTTACGGATAGGATAAGAGAGTGCCAACTCCCTTGGGTTCTTGCCCACTTCTCGAGCCATAGACTCAAAAGTCATGTCCACCATAGCATCAACTTTCTTGGCTTCTATGACACTTTGTACATGGGGGTCTTCATGCAAGAATTTCAGCTCTTGCTCTTTTGCCTGCAAGAGCCTCTTCATGTGCTCCAACTCAGCCCTCGATGCATTGGGCTCTTCCTCATGCATGGGCTCTTTACCACGTGATGGCTGTCCCATCAATGCACTATCATAGACTCTCTCAAGAGGCTTATGCCTTCCATGCAATGCATCGGAATCAGGTACAACAAGTACAAATGCTAGTACAATAGGTACGATGGTTGGTACAGCAAGTAAAAATGGCTGGTACAGTCGGTACGATGGCTGGTATAGCAAGCACAACAAGTATAAATGCTGGTGCAACAAGTACAATGGCTAGAAATCATAGTAAATGATTAAATACCTTTGCCTTCAATATTTATTCACGATGGAAGCCTCCAAAACAGTTCCCAACAGCCGGTATTCTTCATGGGCAGCCTTCAAGAGAGAGAGAAAGAGAGTAGCCATCATTAGGGCAACCTTCAACGGTGGTAGAGGCTAGTGTGCAGCAAGAGAGCCTCTATTAATGAAGGGAGAGGGCTCCAATTTATAGATTTGGACCTCCCATGAGCTAAAATGGCAAGAGAAGGCTACGATGACAAGTGGAGAGCCACACAATAGCTGAGTGTTCTTGGTATCTGCTCAATTCCAGATGTAATGACGCAAACAGAATTTCCATCAGAGTCGGGCCAAAAATAGCAACTCTCCTAAATTTTAGGAGTGTGGTCCTTTGTATTCTAGGATAATCCCCCATTCCCAAAGCTTGTACTTTCCAAATATTTAAACATCCTGGAGTCCACCAAACCCCTTTCAGACTAGGAAATGTCCACGCTGGTGACATCCTCCCTAGCTTCTTAAAAGTTGTCCGCAACTTTAAGCTTTAAGCCATATATTCAAGATATAATCATGTTCCATCGAATCGGCGAGACGAGACAGTCTCAAAAATCCAATATAACTAAAGAATCCATGTCCCAAAGAAATGGGCGAGACTAAATAAGTCTTCATAATACCAATATCAAAATCATGTCCCAAGATAAATGGGCGAGACAAAAAACAGTCCCATAAGTCCAGATATCATAATCATGTCCCAAGTAAATGGGCGAGACAAATCAGTCCCATAAGTCCAGATATCATAATCCATGTCCCACGAGACAAATCAGTCCAATAAGTCCAGATATCATAATCCATGTCCCAAGTAAATGGGCGAGACAAATCAGTCCCATAAGTCCAGATATCATAATCCATGTCCCAAGTAAATGGGCGAGACAAAATAAGTCTCCTGCCAACAAGACATCGGTCCACATGGCCGTTGGCATAGACATAAGTCCCGTCATGTCCACTTTACCACTTGCACTCCGTGTTGGTACTCTGACCACACACCTTGGATGAGAGGTGGGCTCAAGTAACAAGATAAAACAATCACTCGCAGGCATAGATAACCTGGTGTTCCATAAGCATTTCTGCTACACATAGTTTATAGGCATTTCGGCCACCAACAGTTTGTAGGCATTTCGGCCACCAACTCACACTACCCTCTCAAGTGCCCATGTTCCCTTCCATTTGCTCTCTATTGTTCCACCCACACATGGTAGAAACAATCTTCAAGAGAGCATGTAGCACAAAACAACACTACACAGGGTATGTTGTGCTTGTCACTACCCTTTGAAGTGCCCATGTTCCCTTCCATCTGCTCTCTATTGTTCCACCCTCACATGGTAGAAACAATCTTCAAGAGAGCACGTAGGACAAGAGAACACTACACAAGGTATGTGAATCATGAGTTTCATAAGTCCAATGCATCCCAAATAAAGGAAGCCAAAAGGAATAATCCATCCCAGTAAAAGGGAGTCATAAACATAATCCATAAACCTGAGGATGGATCCAAATCCCTAGAAAAGAAGTCCAAGAATCCATAGACCTGTATACCATAATCCTTGTATACCATAACTCTTACCACATACTCTGTGCTAACCACACACCTTGGAGTAGAGGTGGACTTTATCCATAAAAGCATCATATCCATGAGATATCCAAATATTTCTTCTCTATAAACTTGGACAGATTCGTCCATAGAAATTGCTTGTAAAGCCCAATATCTATATAAATCTCGTCCAAGAAAGAAATCTCCATAGATATAATCCATCCCAATAAAGGGAGCCATAAACAATGTTTCCCTGAAACCATCTCAAGGCAAACAACACCACCTTTCTCTTGCATGGCTATACAAGGGTTAGTGAACATCAAAAACACTTCATAGTAAATAGCAAAAGCACCAACTTTGCAAACTCAAAGTATACTTAGCTTTTCTTTGCAGGTTGGTCATGAAGCCAAAAGAAATATCTCCTCACCATATCCTTAAGATATCCCGAGATATATCTTCATATAGCTTGCTTGTAAGCTTGATAATATAATCCACAATATCCATATGGAAAGAGTGCTAAATGTATGCACATAAAGCCAACTCCATACTTCCAAGATAAATTTTGTGAATTCATAAATCCTTAGATCAACAAGCTATCTACTGCTCATGCTCTTGCTTCATAGGCTATGAAGTGGCTGGCCATGCTTAATAGCAATGATGGTACGTGTGGTCCCCACTTGAGATCTTTTATCTTCCTTATTGATAAAAGGAAGCCTTCGCTTCCAAGGAAGTCTATGCTCTGATACCAATGTAACTCGCAGCGGGTGCCCGGGGAACTAGGACCTTTCACACACTTGTTGATACCATCAATGCATGTTAAAACACTTAAACATGACCACAGCCTTAACACATATCCATCATCACTTTGCATAAAACATAAAGCTGGACAAAACATCCACAAATGCTGAAAATGGAGCTTGCACGTGTGACACCGCATAGAGGTCGGAATGGGCTGACCCCCCCCTCCCCCCCCCCCCCCCCCCCTTGGAGTATTTTACTACCCAAGGAGAATAATATCATGTACAAGCTTTGAGGGCCTTACTCTCCCCACGGGAGATGCCGGATTATCCCTATACAAATGCCATAACACAGCCCAGGCCCCAACACAAGGCTACCAAGCCGGAACATAGGCTGTAGAAATGTCGAGCCAACAATATAATCCATATACCTCCGTGTGGGTATTGATTCTTCCCCAAAAACCACGGGTCTTCATGCAATAGAGCTGGTACAGCAAGTACAACTCTCCATTCAACCGGTACAGCAGGTACAATGGCTAGTTCAACCGCTACAGCAGGTACGATGGCTGGTACAGTAGGTACAACAAGTACAAATGCTTGTACATCAGATACAATGACTAGTACAATAGATACAATGGCTAGTACAGTCGGTGCGGTGGCTAGTACAATAGGTACAGCAAGTACAAATGTTGGTACAGTAGGTACGATGGCTGGTACAATAAGTACAATGGCTGGTACAGCCGGTACGATGGCTGGTATAACACGTACAGCAAGTACAAATGCTGGTGCAACGAGTACAATGGCTAGAAATCATAGTAAATGATTAAATACCCTTGCCTTCAGTATCTGCTCAATTCCAGATGTAATGACACGAACAGAATTTCCATCGGAGTCGGGCCAAAAATAGCAACTCTCCTAAATTTTAGGAGTGTGGTCCTTTGTATTCTAGGATAATCCCCCATTCCCAAAGCTTGTACTTTCCAAATATTTAAACATCCTGGAGTCCACCAGACCCCTTTCAGACTGGGAAATGTCCAGGCTGGTGACAAGTGGGTGTAGATCTCTGTATCAAGATATGCTCTCACACACGCACTCCACGAACACACACACACACATAAGAGCATATATTCACACAAAGCCCTTCGTACTGAATTTCTGTCAAACCTCCAGAGATGCAAGGCAGACTCAGCCATAATGAAGCCTAGTGCTAAGGGAAGTAGCAAATAGAAAGAATTAGTACAGCAAATAAGTAGTTGATAGGGCAAATGCACCGCTAAAGATAGAAAGAATAAGCACAATATCAACTGGCCGCAACTCGGACGAAAACTTCACGATGTGAAATTTGCATGTCCGCTAATACGGCTGAATTATATACCTAGATGAAACCAAGAACATGCCCAAATTCACCTTTTAGGAACGTGCATGTTATATACTCATGGTAATCAATCCACAAGACTATATAACTATCAGCTCCATTATACATAGTATGGACTAGATACTATGACATCCCCACTAACATCATCAGTGCCCAATAGAGGGTGTAGATCTCTGTATCAAGATATGCTCACACACGCACTCCACACACACACACACACACATACACACATAAGAGCATGTATTCACACAAAGCCCTTCGTACTGAGTTTCTGTCAAACCTCTGGAGATGCAGGGCAGACTCAGCCATAATGAAGCCTAGCACTAAGGGAAGTAGCAAATAGAAAGAATTAGTACAGCAAATAAGTAGTTGATAGAGCAAATGCACCGCTAAAGATAGAAAGAATAAGCATAATATCAACTGGCCCCAACTCGGATGAAAACTTCACAATGTGAAATCTCCATGTCCGCTAATACGGCTGAATTATATACCTAGATGAATCCAGGAACATGCCCAAATTCACCTTTTAGAAACGTGCATGTTTAGCGTTAGGTATGGAACAAAAATGACCAGCAACTAGAAATAGTTTTGCCTGGAAATAGCAAGGTTTGAGTTAGATCTCAGCATTTAGTGCATCTAGATCAACAGTTAGCAGTACCAGCACTGCATGTTTCAGCCCTTACAGCTTTGGAACAGAAAGTAAAGTCAATAGTTGAACGCGAAGCATTCAAGAGTCGAGAGGAGATATAAGCAATTATTGCAAATATTCATTCATGCAGTCAATGTGTTTGTATGTCAATTAGGATTAATTGCAGCACATAAACAGCAGGCTTCCAATTAGCATGTTCCAGATGATCACCATGAGCTGTGATGTGCTATTCGAGGAAGAGCCACACCGAGTGGAGAAGAGTGTTCCCGCCTCCACCATTCCGGCTAGGACAATTCTACCCATGCAGACACCCGTCAGCTGCTATCCTACTTATCATCTCTCGAGTTGAATCTGTGTCTTAAGTGAATGAGTAGAATCTCTCTCATGTCATTTCACCACAAGAACAATCTTAAATCAGCTACAAACTGCCAAGACCGTGCCTCCAAACCTTAGTAATGCAACAAACCTAGACAAAATTTGTGATAACATTGTCACCAGCTCGTACAATTTGAACATGAAATGTTTTTAGATGTGGAGACAAGGTCACAAAAATTAGGCAACTTATGGAGAAAACATAACTTTGTGTGGTGCCTGTAGTACTCTTCATCCAGTTTCCATAGCAAATCCTCATCTTTACTTGCAGTACATTAATCATCGAATAGTAACAAGGGGAAAATCTGATCAATGGTAAGGATGGGTAGAAAACTAAGCTTCTGCATGTACACCTAAGATAACATGCTTTCCAATGTACATAAATGCATCCCCCTTTGCTAAAACAAAACATTGTTTTAAGAAATCATCATACCAGAACTTGATTGATGCACAAAGGCGTCAATCCTCCCCGCAAGAACCAAGAATGTTGTACCTACAGCCACATATTTTTGAGCTTAGCATGAAGAAAAATGTCAAAAGATTGCAAACCCAACTGAATCACAACACGAAAGTCTGATCCTACAAACCTAGCAAATACACTAAGTTCTAAGTCATCTCATGGGCTTTTAGATAGCCTCATAATGTGCTCTCGATCACGAGCACATATTCAATGTCCAAGTAACAACAGCCTGCTTTGCACATTTTGCATATTATTGCCATGATGTCGAATGCTCATCCCTTTAGATCACACATCACTTCCCAAATGCGGTTTGAATTGAAAGTAGCTTCTCTTTGAATCTGATCAACACCAGAAATACCGCCAGAGGTTCTTACTTTATTGATACTTCTTGAGACCACCCACCATCAAGGATATCACACCCCTTTATTTGTCATCCAACCCATCTTCTATAAGTACTATGCTTGTGGATCTATCTTGCTTGAGTTGAAAACTCCTAGTTGTTGAAAAAAATTATATACTTGTGAAACCTTCATAAGCATACTTGCTGGATTTTTTGCATAAGGCAATACCCAATACCCATGTTTCTTTTGATTCCACTCTCACTTAAAAAAAACAGCAGTGTTTTACGTCTTTGTGTTTTGTTATACGAGACTTAATGTCACCATCATGACTGGTTCGTATTCGTCTTTGTTTCCTTATATCAAGCTCTATGAGCAGCTTCTAAAAAGAGGGCAAATGGGTGTATGAAGTCTTTCGTTCATGTAAGTGCAACTCTTCAATTGAACCTAGCATGTCAACATATGAAGGTAAAGCTTTCAATCCACTTCCCGCTCTTCTTGAGCCACCATTGCTCGGCCAATTTCTATGCATCCATGCTTTGGTGTGGTGCATAGTAACAGCTTACTCTCACAGGACGTCCAATATGATCCCATACCAATCCATATGCAGCCTGGCAGGGGAAAAATAGGTTTGCTTTTTCTTCTTCTTCCCCTTTGCATTTGTTAATTCGCATCTCCCTTTCACCCTGTTTGCCTTGCCATGATGCCGGAATTGGCTGCCCAAGTTGCCACCACTCTCACCCTAATTTGCTCGGTCTTCAAAACAACCAATTGCATTCACTGTCATAGATCAAGAACTAACAGATATGGAGCTAGAGAGGCATCTCAAAGAATGCAATCTCTTCCAAAAATTCTGTGAGTGAACCAACAAAAAAGAGTAATAGCACAGTTGTGGCAGGCTGCAGCAGTGAGGCATACTGATCATTGTGCAGGGTTAATATACAAGAAGCTTTATTGGCTCCTTGTCAAATGTGCTGCCGGTGAACCGTCAACACTCAAAATAAGAGGCGTTAATAGTTTGCACATGAAACAAACCGTACGGATTGGCTGCATAACATGTGCCCTTATCACAGCATGTCAGCACATTTCCAAATGTGCATACTTGGTCACAACTGTGAGCTTCTATACGTACTTGTGGGTATAACTTGCTCGAAAAGTTAACCTAAGTTATCCTACTCTGAGGACCCTCATGGAGCCCTGATCAAGCTACTGGAAAAACTACAACCATGTCTTATAGATCCAATTTTCCCCCAGTGATAATACCCTGGTTTACCGAAGCAGGTCTAGGATTCTAACCGAAGGCTTCCTGCATATGATGGGACTCGCTTGGTCTACTTAATACTGCTTTTTTTTACATGATAAAGGTTGATAAAGCTCGTACCGCATGTGTATCTATGACGAGGAGGTTGAGCTGGCAGGCGACCTTGATGATGAGGTCCCTCCAGAAGAGAAAGCGGGCTTCCCAGTCCGTCCTTTGGCCCGTGAGGGCCTTGAAGCGAGCTGCAGAGACGACGTCGTCCTCCCAACCAGGTACGTTGGAGAGCAGGAAGGGCTGCAGAGGAGAGTCCATTGGCCTTCGAAAGGCGCAACTCGGTGGTGAGGAGGGGTGGCTATGGAGACCTCAAGAGATGAACTATTTGACAAAGTGTCTTTGCGTTACCCAAACTAGTGGCATGACTCGTCCTTACAACGGGCAAAGTATTTTAGGCTGGAAAAAAAATCTTATATTTAATTGATGACTTAACAACCTACATATATATATCCACACCATGCTTGTCACAATATCAAAGCTTCCAAAATACTTAGTTTTCTTTGAATAAGCGTCAAAATTTACATACATATATATTTAGCATTTCAACCTAACCAAAAGTAGTGGTAACAACTAAATACACATGCGCAAACCATTAAAATAATCTTCGAACGATTGGATTATCTCTCCTTGAAAGCTTATGCTCCTCGTCGCCATCTCTTCAAAAATATATATAAGACTAATATTGGCTATGGCAAGATATAATTTTAAAGAAAAAAAAAGTTAAAAGATAGAACCTTACAAAACTCATTCGGTGGATCAACATTCGAGACGAATAGCGTTTCAATAGGCTTATAAATGTCAAATCGAAAAATTATGTAATGTCCAGTGCCTATGCACCAAAAATCTATCCTGTTAGGCTTTTCATAGCCTACAAACATTATATGTACATGAAGCTGATCCGTAATCTTTTGCAATCTTAGATTGTAAATTCCAAGTAGTCCAAAGTTCTCATTGTAAGCGTCTGGACCATACAAACCTAGCAATAATCTAGGTTCCAAAATATAAAGATATTTCTTGTTTCAAGAAAACGTATCAATATCATTTTTTATATACATTGAAATGCCAAAAAAGCCTTTAAAAAGTAGATTTTATATCGTAATACACATGTACACCCTAATAGTTCGATCATTAGAGATGTAGCTTGTCCTTCCTAAGACGGACGGTCTACAATTGAGCCATAAAAATTAAATAGATTATAGTAAACAATGATGACTATGTTATAGGAAACGTCAGAACCAATACCTTCAATATCTTGTCCATCGCCACCCATAAATAAATGAAAATGATCTCCTTGCCACATCCATCCTATGTAGTATTTCCTGTGATATTAAACACAATAATACCTTCACTAATCATTTACGCATGATTATGAGGTCAGTCTCTCTCTCTCTCTCTCTCTCTCTCTCTCTCTCTCTCTCTCTCCGTTAAGGATTTCGAACTAAGCAAGAAAAATTAATAATGCCATAGTAAAGGAAAGCAAGTCAAAAGCAAAACATTTTTTTATTCAAAGATTATAAAAACAAAGAAGAACTCACCATGCCCCTATAGACATTTCAAAATTTTAAACCACCCCTTCAATGGAGCCACTCCATACTTCTGGATGTGCATGGTGGCTTTACCTCAATTGTAAAGTCCAAGTGTCTATAGATCCATCCCTAATTTGTAAAGTCCAATTGACAAATTCTAGTTCTATAGAATCATAACCACTCTAAATAACCCGTATGTTTTGGATGAGCTTTAAAACATTCACATGTCTCTAAATATATGATCAGCACAATGTTTTATCAATAATATCCTCACGTGATCCCTTTGCAACAATAGGTAAGATTTGCCTAAAGTCATCACCAAAGAGCATAATTTTGCCACCAAACACTATATCACTTTTTGCATGATATCTTTTAATGTCCTGTCCAATACTTCATATGCATACCTATGCATCATTGGAGCCTCATCCCAAATGATCAATCTTACAACCTTCAACATCTCGGCCAATGGACTATTAGCTTTGATATTACATATGTTAGAACATTCTCAAAACCAATGGGATTTTGAAACGTGAGTGTGCAGTGCGTCCATTTGAAAGTAACAATGTAGCTATTCCTGTTGAAGATGCACATGCCAAAGCAACTTGATTATCTTCGTGTAATCAAGATAGCAAGGCATTATATAGATATGTCTTGCCTGATCCGCCTGGTCCATCAAGGAAAAAAGCGCCGCCATTGTTCAAATTAACGACCTCAAGGATGGTATGGAATGCTCTATATTGACAAATATTAAGAGTCCTTTTCATGAAAAGAGCAGAGCCAAAACATCCTGTTGAACAGCATCAAATATCATCTCTTCCATCAACAACCCATTGTTGATAGTAGCAACAGTTAATCTATCAGGAAGAGGCAACCCTTCAAAATCATGTAGATGTTTTTCATATTGTTGTAAGAGGTCTTGCAAGTGTAACAAAGCTTGATTCTTAGCTATAGATTGACAAACACCAATGTCAACACACCTTCTCTCCAAGCCATGGAAAAAATCATCTAAAAGTTCGGCACAAAATTTGACCCAAAGCTGTCTGAGAGATATAGGCTCAGAAAAAACCAAAATGATGACAAAAAGTTGACGTAGCTGGAATCCTATTTCTGAAATGCAACTTCTTGAAGACACATATACCACTCATCATCACTCTCTAATATTCCTCTCGCTTCACATGCAGCCTTAAAACAGGGATACAACTGCACATTCACTATACGTATTTCCTCAAAAGATTTGCAACCTTTACACGCAATGAGTAGCATGCATAGATAGTATTGCTCACCTACAATTGAGCTAACATTATACATACGTCTAAATAAGTATTGGCTCGTGTTTGCTACAGGGACGTGAGGGGGGCACGTCGCATGACCGTTAACCTGTGGGGCCAAATTGGGGTGCCATGTGGCAAAAAGTGTGTGGAAGCCACTGTCACAATTCAGACCGCCGGGCCGACAAGCTTTGGCTTGCCATGTGGCAGTCATTATAGGAAGCCACGAGTAGAAATGAACTATCAAGTTAAAAAGTATAGCCAATGATGAAGCACCATGTGGAGGGGTCTAGTCCATGATCGAAGAGAAGAATTCCACACCCACTTGCAAGGGAAATCAACATATAGCAAGCTATTTGCTTTTGTATCCAATTGATTAGCTCTGAACCATTCAATGAGAGTAGTTCTTCGATTTCTATCACAACCAATTACATCACGCAAATCATCACGGTCATTAAATATAACATGATTTTGCAAGGGGAGCTGAATATACAACCTTTGTATATATGGCTTTTCATCATATAGATCATATTGGTATATTCGCCAACTTGCCTCTGATGTATACACGTACCATGCATCCAAATATTGCCTAACCTCATCAATAATCCCATGTGTATCTTGCTTCTCTATACTAGCTCTATCATGTCCCTTATGTACATACTTATACAAATATTTCACTGCTGTAATGGTAGAGCATACTTCTATGTTAATATGGGCTTTGTATCTCATAGAGAGAAAAGGGTTATATGGAACAACCCATTGACTATCCACCCTATGATTCTTTACTTGGATGAAACTACCATCATCTCGCCACATGTAAGTTGGATACCCATTGTCATCAACAATAGTAGTCTCAGAAAACTTGCGAGGATAATGATGTTTACAACTCCTGTTAACCATGCAAGGAGAGTACATATTTAGTTCCCACATGGTCCATGAACATTACATTGACTAATTATCTTGTGCAACTCGGGAAATATCGTCTTATCTGGAAGTTCAGCACATACCAACTTATCATAGTGAGAGCAATCTCAGTACGTTTACATGTACCCTCTAATATCAATAATATATGTGCATGTAGCAAGCCTCTTTTTTGAAATTCAATAACAGAAACAAATCCCACTACCCTTTCAAATGATGATTTTTTCACCAATAAGTGCAACATATCCTTATGCTTCTCATAGAAGACCCGTGCCGTCAAGTCAGATCGATCTTGGGCAGCCTGACCCAGCAATAAAGCATTGCATATTTCATCCTACTTTGGATTACAAGTAGAGGTAATAAATAGGTCAAGTTTACCCATCTTCCTAACAATTGCCATTGAATCCTGATACAATTATTGATACATATATCGAGGCCCCCCAGTATATATAGATGGTAGAACTATCCGATGTCCAACAATGCCTCCAGAGACTGTATTGACCCCATCACTGACATTAACCATATCTGCAAGCCCTTGGTATACTTCAATACGCAATGCTTTCTGGTTATTGCATATCCACTACAAGACAATGCTGCCATACACGCGTTTCATACACGCGATAAATTACGAACGCGTGTATGGTCGCGCTTGTATTTGAATAGAATCGGACGCGTGTATTTTAGCATTTAAGTTCGCGTGTATATTTGCATTTATCAACGCGTGTATAAACGCGTTTACATACACGCAGTAATACACGCATAAATACACGATAATATTTACGGGGTAATACTCGCTATTATACACGGATAAATACACGCCACTGTACACGGATTAATACACGCATGGCAGAGAAAAACTGAAAAAAAACTGAATTCCTTAACAAAATTAAAAACTATTTTCCTTAAACCATCTCATAGTACATTACAGTATACATCATTACACAATCCCACTACATGCATTTACAACAATGAAATATATTCAAAAATAAATCATGCATATGAGATGATAGAAATGTCATCAATTTAGAACACACAGTGACGGATTGGTTAGGGTTCGATCTCATCTTCAATAAGATCCATCCTTGTCAAACGATCAACATTAATATCCATTTGATCAATTGGTAAGGCTACGATTAAATTTATTCCACTATCGATATTCTGTACTCCATTGATAATGGTATCGATGTCCTGATCATCCTCATCAACATCACCATCATCCTCAATGGTAGGGTCATTCTCATGATCATGAGAAATGGCATGCTCATCCTCATTATCACGATCATCTCTTATTTCTTGATCATCGATCACAACATCTTCAATGGCATGTTCGACGTCATCTTCATTGCGGCTTGTTACATCCTCCATATGCTCCATATCAGTGAATGTATTATACATCACTTTGGAACGTGGTGCAATAGGGATGACGTACCACCATTTGATGTCATGCACCATTGGTAGATAGATAACCTACTCAAATACACACAGTACAGTAATTAATTAGCATATCAAAAGTCAAGGGGTACGCGAGCTTAGATATATATGTACATGAAACACATTAGTAAAAAAATGCATACCTGCTCACATTGTTGTGGCAATACGAGCCTATCTTTCTTTGTTTGCCAGAACTTTGTAGAGTCAATAGTTACATATCCACTTGCATGGCGTTTTATCGTTGCATCAGGCCCTTTTTCCACCACGTTCATTTGCCATTTGACATCCAAAACATACACAAAGAAGCGACGAAAGTCAAGCCTAAATATGTCTTGGATTATGCCACAATAATCATCCATTTTTCCATTAGCTCCCTCAAAGCTACTAATGACACCGCAATCTTGTGTATTTCTCTTTTCATCAATTCTTTGTGTTCGAAAATGCTTGCCTTCACACCATATAGCATTGAACATAGTGCACTGGACCAAAATAGAAGCAATATTTGTGTAAGCAATGTGAATAAATATTAAAAGCAAATCACTTACAACTAATGCAAAACATTAGTTCTATGTACCTTTGACATGCATCCTCGTGCATACTCCCATTCTTCCGCCGTGATATGCAGCCCCTCGTCGCTCTCTGCTCTCTCCATTTCCTCATGCAACCAATCAACATGGATATCATTCGGAAGTGTTGCTAGATGCTTAGGGTACGCCTTCCGAGAGCCATGTTGCCTCCGAAAGAGAGCTCTTTCTGCTTGCCTTTTTGTCTTTGCATCCTCATATCTTGTAACCCATCTGCTCATCACATCACTATTAAGGATACAAGTGAAATTGAGATCATCAATCAATGTTCTGTCAATTACTTTACTCTGTCCTTTTCCTTGAGGCACAATAGAGGTCATCCTCAAGTCCTCTTCATTGCTCCATAGTCGTGGCAAAGAGCTGTCCACCTGACCAAGAAATTCTGAAATATATACAAGAGACTCTTGTATCAACCAACCCTCGGCCATGCTTCCTTCAGGCCTTGCACTTTGCCTCACAAAGTCTTTTAAGGTCTTCATGAAGCGCTCTAGGAAGAACATCCAACGTGCATGCACAGTACCACATAAAGCAATTTCGTCCACTAAATGCACAATGAGATGTAGTTGACTTGTGAGAATGGTTCGCGGAAAAGTCTCCTCTACCAAACAAACCACCTCCACTGCCATAACACGCGCATCATCCAACGTGGCTGGATCAATTGCTTTGGAACTAACATATCTGAAAAATAAATAAATAGTACGTTATACCTCATGCACGTTCATTTTGCAAGGTATAATGAAGGGTGATCTGAGCATGGGTTTTACATACCTCACAAGCTCGCCCATCTTATAAATACATTTTTTCAAACTCTTATTCGCACAATGGTCGATGCTAGTAGGTAGTATGAACTGCGCACATAAGAGCACATTTATGGTTTATGGCATTACAAAATTTAATTTCAACGTACGTACAAGACTTGGAAAACACTTACTTGAAGCATCTTGTGCCAATCGTGGGACTTCAACCCATATAGTTGCTCAACGCCTCTTTTCTTAGTGGTTGTAAAGGCTCCCTTCAATGATCTCATGCATCCAGTGGGAGTACGCAAAGTGGTGATGGCCTGCTTTACCTGCTTCTCCTCTTTCTTTGATATAATCCATGGTGCAGGCGGAAGACGAACGTGCCCACCCACCTCTCGTGGCCAAGCTTGACGCATACGTCCTGCGACCCGCAAGTCCTCACGTACGCTAACATTGTCTCGTTTACCAGTAATATGTTCCCAAATACCAGATCCCACATTCTTGAAGATGTGCATGGGATCAAGAAGATGGTTGATCTTAAGATGGGTCCAATATGGCAGCCGGAAAAAAATGGAGTACCTGCACAAGGGATTGCTCTATGTGACCTTTAATCCAATTAGAGACTACACAAAACAAGATTGAAAAAACATCACTATACATGTTCATGCCATCTGGAGGAAGAATAGTTGTAGACTCCCAAATACGCTTCCAATCTTTTGCACGAAGTGTTTGTGGAGGAATGTTACTCTTACTAGCAACATATTTAGGATGATCTGAGGGGAGAAATCGATGATGATTATCGAATATAGTCTTACACAAACCATCAGCATACTCATGTACTAACGAAGGGCCACAAACAGGACATGCATGTTTACCCGATGTTTTCAAACCTGTTAAAATATAAATAAAAGTTAGAATAATAAAGTCAAACCGTCTAATTAATATATATAGCCAATAGTAATAGAGTAGGGAGGTAATTAGAATTCTTACCAGAACAATCGCTGTATCCTGGAAAGTCATGCATTGTCCACATCAACACTGCTTTTAAGTCGAAGTGTCGAGAGGAGGGAGGCCTACTAATGTCCACCACCGCAACACCTCTCCATAGTTCCTCCAACTCATCAATCAGTGGTTCAAGATAAACATCCATATGCTTGACTTTATGTTTCCCTGGAATTAGAAGGGATAACATAAGATGTCCCTTCTTGATCGCCATTGATGGTGGAAGGTTGTAATCCACCAGCACAACTGGCCACACGCTGTATGCGGTGCTTTTGAAACCAAATGGATTCACTCCATCCATACCCAGGCCAAGTCTCAAGTTTCTGGGCTCTGTTTTAAAGCTGGGCCACTCATCTTCAATATGCTTCCAAGCAGGAGTGTCTGCGGGAATTCTCCACATGCCATCATCCGATCGATGTGAGGAATGCCATGACATGAGCTCTGCTATGGATTTGCACTTGAACATGTGTTTGATGCGAGGAATTATAGGAAAGTGTCGCAAGACTTTACGAGGTACATCAAAACTCTTCATATCTGTTCTGTACCTTGCTTCACCACAAGTGGGACATGTCAGAGCCTCATGCGTCTCACGAAAGAGAATGCAATCATTGACGCATGCATGTATTTTATCATAATCCAGTCCTCCAAGAGATGTCACATAGCGCCTCGCTATGTCTCTTGAGGTGGGTAGTCTATTTTCCTTTGGAAGCATGTTTGACAATAGCCTGCATCCAATATCATCAATTATAATTAGTCTTAAATCCTAAACCTTAAACCACTAATTCAAATTTATAAGTTAGAATGCTTACTTCAACAATGCGTCAAGACTTGCATTGCTCCATCCATAAACTGTTTGTATATTAAGTAGTTCAAGTGAAGCACGTAAAACTGAGAATGTGCACCCTTCAAACACCGGTGTCGATGAAGCTTTATAAAGATGCTCTTGTTCCATATCATCGTCGTCCATACCTTTGGGATCATCCTTAAAAAGATTCCGCACCATATCATCAAGCACCTCCTCTTCCACAACTTCGTGGGGTGCAGGGCTATTGTCGTCCCTTTCCCACTCATCTCTGACAATAGATCCCGAAGCTCCAGCATCATCTCGTCGACGCTTTACGTGCTCTCGTCGTGCGTAGGGTACCATGTTAGGGTGTGGTACTGCATCCTGCTTCAATTTATCAAATTATATGTTACAACTCTATTAATTTAATTTGGATACCATGAGTCATTTGAATACCATCAATTTACATCTACTCACCTCTAAACCTGTTTGATTCCATTCTCCATACATGGAGATGTGATTCAAGGTAATTCGACGTGCTCGTACAATGCATCCTTGACATCGATTACACATACATTTGATCCGTTGTCCCAACCACACATCGCGATTACGATGACGCATTGTCTCATCTTCCCCAGAACTGCTTGAAGAGGTTGATGACATCCTGTGTACAAACCAGAAAACACAAAATCATTATATATTTTTAATGAAAGCACAAAATCGCGTGTATTCACGCGGCTATCTCCTAAGACTTGCGTGTATAAACGCGGCTACTTCCTAAAAAACGCGTGTATTCACGCGGCTAATCTCTGCAAAACGCGTGTATAAACGCAGCTAAAATCATATACACGCGAATATACCTGCGTTGATAAACGCGAACATAAACGCGGCGGCATATTTAAACTAAAAATAGCCCGCCTTCCCCAAATATAGATTTTGAACTTAGAAATCAACAGTGCATGCGTTTTCGCCTGTTTTCGCCTCTTCCAACAGCAAGGAGGGAGCAGAGAAAGGAGCACACACACGGGAGAAGGAGGGAGCAGAGAAGGAGCAGAGAGGACTCACTTTTTCAGAGGTGAGTCACTTTGTCCTGTGCCTTGTCTCTTTTGTCAGATTTGTTTACTTTGCTCTTTGCTCTTTGGGTTTGTCTTTTTGCACACGATTGGGTTGCTGCATCCTGACAGGGGCGACAATGGCTGGTCCTTTTATAAGGACATTCTGTCTTTGTCGGGGGGTCGGTCTTTTCGAGAAAATTTTTTCGCAGGTCGCGTGTACAAACGCGTGTAGAAGCGCGTGTAACCTGTCTGCAGAGTTTTTTCACGCGCATATACACGCGTTTTTGGCCGGGTGTATACACGCGTTTTTTGACGGGTTTATACACGCGTTTCTGTAGACAGAAAACTGCGACGTTTCAGATTTCATGGTTTGCAGGCAATTGACTTGTGTAATGACAATGTGTGAGTCAAGAGACATCCCATGATGTACATGATGATGTTTGTTGCAGGTTCTTTATGGATATTCCAGGTTCTTCATCCGATCCATTTGCGTACAGCAATTGGTTGATGGAGATGATGAATCACTTTGGGCGCCAACCTGGTCCGGTTGAGCTTACAGAGTATATGTATGCCCATCCCCCTCCTTCCCTGCCTGGTGTCTATACCCCTACCGCGAGTATCCAGGGCACTCCAGTGCCGTCTATTCCTCCGAGTCCGACGAGACGGCATGCAGCTTCTCCTCTTCCACGTCCACCGAGGAGACATACCTCGTCCCAGACACACTCACGTACACCCTCACAGCCACCATCACGTGCTCCCTCAGAGCCACCGTCACGTCAGGGCTCACAGCCACCGTCACGTAGACAATCCCCCAGTCGTGACTCCACCCGCAGCAGTAGGAAGAGTGGGAGTGGAGGATGCGGCGGGTGCTTTGGTGGGGGAGGTGGGGGAGGTGGGGGAGGTAGTAGGGCACGGGGTGAGAGAGGAGATAGAGGGAGAAGAGTTAGAGGAGACAGTTCGGAAGAGGAGGAGATGAGAGAGATGGAGAGAGTGGTTTGCTATGATGTGACGGATAGGGGCGGGATAGTGATGGATGCGAGGGGGAGGGAGGTAATGGAGTACATGCGTGGGGTAGTATCAAACTCATATAGAAATTGTTTTATTAAATTTAAAGATCAAAATAGCCGATTAGTTGGGGAGGTGATAGAGGCTGTACACAGTCGGTACCCCAATCCCCCACATAGAGGTGATAGAGGCTGTACACAGTCGGTACCCCAATCCCCCACATGCTACATTCTCGGATGTATGGGGAAGGACGCGAATAAGGGAGATCTTAAGTAATAAAAGATCTCACCTTAAAAAACTCGCGTACGATGACCGGCTAAATGTAGCTGCGGGTGGCTATCCTGCCGAGAAACCTGCCACTGCGCACAAACGCGAGTGGAAGGAGGCAAAGAAACGAGCAGAGGGTGGCGTGAAGAGCAGGCAGCATGTGGAGGCACGACGGATCCAGATGGAGACCGTTGGATCTTCGCATTTCGGATCTGGCGGCGTCGAGTCATGGGAGGTAGAGTTCGTAAGTATCCTGTCACTTTATTTGATTGTTTACTTAATTCATTGATTCTATGAATTGTTTTAATCTTACAAATTGTGTTGATTATGATACAGCGACGGGTTACGGGGAGGAAGCCCACAACCCACGATACTGCGTATGCTCGCCGGCATAGCAGACGTGACACGTGGGCCATCTTCAGAGCCGAGGGACGTATTACGGACGCGCAGTTTGAGTTGGCCATGAGACCATACGGTCGACAGGTACTTGAAAATTCGTAACGAATGGTTTTGGTTTATTGAATTGCATATATATATATATATATACTTATATACTATATATTACTTGAACAGGCACAAGCTGCTGATGATCCACCGGCCGCCGCTGCAGAGGGTGGACGTGAGCACTACTCCTCGGACATTCCGACCGATGCGAGCTCATCTGAGCATGGGGGGAGCACCGAGTCATCATCTGGGTCTGAGTAGTACTCAGATTTGTAGTATCACATTCCATATTTAGGATGTGATTGTATATATTTTTTTGTAAACTCAAGCCATGGGCTACTTCGAGATATGGACTCCCTTGTATACATGTATGAAATTTTGATAGTAATATTGAATTGATTGATCGATAGTATTACATTCATGTCTGTCTTGAATCGTGTAATGACAATGTATGCATTCATGTTGTTCTTGTCTTAATCTCCCTCGTGCATATGTTCTTCGTGGAATATGGTCTAATGGGATGGTCTAATGCACCAAAAACCCTAAACCAGAGAGTGCTATTGGGTGCTGGAATGCTGGAACAGTATTCAGGCACCAAATAGCACTCTCTGGATTTTTTTTTTGCTCTCTGTTCGCGTGTATAAACGCGTCAAAACTGCTAAAACTTGCGTGTATCTACGCGGATACCCTGGAACTTACGCGTGTATTAATGCGTATAAACTGGCAATAACGCGTGTATAAGCGCATCTAAATTAAAGAAACGCGTGTATCGACGCAAGTAAAAACGCGTCTGGGACATTGAACTGAACAGGATGCGGCTATACACCCGTGTATAAGCGCGTTTAATATAATAAGAAGCGTGTATAGTGGCGTGTATTAACGCGTCTGTATAAAAAAACGCGGCTATATACCCGTGTATACGCGCGTCTGAGAGGTACTGTACACGCGGTTTTACACGCATGTCTCTGGCCGCGATTATACACGCGCTGATACACGGGCCCGCTACTTTTTTTCACAAGTCATTTTTAGCGGCTAAGAGCGCGGGTATGAGCCCGATCCCTTGTAGTGATCCATACTAATCTTGATTCTTCCATGCTGCTATATGCATCAACAATATACTGTTACAAAAGTCAACCACTTCACATAAGGTAAGCATTTGTATCTTCCTTTATTTGTAATCTACATAATCTACATGCATAATATTGCCGTTGAGTTTAAAGTTTTTGTCTCCTCATTTGAACCTTGTCTATTCCTACCATGGAGTGGAAGTCCAGCATGCTAACCATCATCTCCTCGAGGAAATAGAAGAACATATAATAGAGACATATATGAACGATGCAAATTAGATATTCTTTTTATAGCACCTATGCAAGACATTATTTGAATATCTCTATGACCTACATGAAAATCATCCCCTTAACCTGGCATGATAGCAGCTATCTCACTACCCGTAGGAACCAAGTATTGCCTTGAGGTTGATCGAGCTTCACTGATGACCATTCTCAAATCTACATGTGGATTAGACTGTAACATTTCTCTCATTGTACGAAATGCACCAGCATATGGATTATGTTCATACATCATTATTTGTAAGCTTTCAAGCACATTATGATTTAAAGAAGGCATCCCATTAAGTCTATTCTCCAATTCATGTTTTGTATCATACATATACAATTGGGCAAATTGAGGAGCTGCATCTCGTGTTTCATCGAGTATTACAGAGGCGACAAAATGATAGGTAGTACCATGGATTCAAAAATTAAATGCACCTCCTCCCCCAATAAACTGATTGTGCAAGTGATCACCTAGTGAAACGAATGCTAACGCATTGTTATAAGAGCGTATATTCTTCCTTTATTTCTTACTTACATTATCATTACCAAGTAACATATTGGCTAATGTAGGAGGAGAATTTTCCAAAGGCAATAAAGAGATATTCCCACTTACACAACAATGTTTTCCCACATATTGTCGAAGCTTTCTTGATGCCTCACATTTCCAAATTAGTGCCTCACAAAAATGGCACTTGTAAGAAAGAGTCCCTAAAGAGTGAAGAGTACAATCTCCGAAACATAACACCATGGTTGCTGGGTACTTAACATTCTGAGAAAATGAAAAAACACACCTTATAGAATGACATCCAGATTTAATACCTTTTACATCGCCAACAGAATAGAAAATAGGTTGAAAATCTTTAACATACGACCAAGCTCATCTATAGGTGGCTCATTTAAATCGAAATAAATAGGGCCTCCTGCCATATCTCTATGTGCCCGAACATTCGAATTTTCATTGCTAAGTTCTGAAGAACCATAGCAGTAGGAGTTGCTGTGTTACCCGAATCCAAGTGAATTCCAGCATAGAATTCTCTATGCTCCTCATCTTCGACCCTTCCAAATGTTTCGATTTGAAGTACTCTATTAAATTAACATGAATTTGTTTTCGAGTACTAGCCCTTGTTTATGAACAATTATGGCGAGATGCACGTGACACTGTTACATCCAAAATTTTAAGTCGACGGACTTGGTTCGAGCTTAGGTATGTAAAGCTCCTAGCTATCTTCAAACTGCTTTGAAAAAGAAAAAAGCAACTACTAATTTTATTTTTTCATTTATCATCTTATTAAATTTATTCTACTTTAAGTGCCATTATCCTCACGTATGATCTTCGCATATATATCACACATATGACCCTACTCTTAAGGATAGACTCCGCACATTAGCAAACATTGTGTAATTATTAAAGAGATTTAGAGAGATAAATACAATCAATTTGCACTAATAAGTGATAACCCCTCTCTGTCTCTCACCTTTATTTGCCAACAAAGACATTACTCCAAAGAGAGAGAGAGAGAGAGAGAGAGAGAGAGAGAGAGAGAGAGAGAGAAACATAGAACTATAAAATATGTTGAGACATAAAGAAAGAAAGAGCAAAGAATAAAATAGAAAGGGAGATATAAAGACTTCGAGAAAATAGGAAATTCATTAGTATTGCCCAGAGAATCAAAGCAAGAAAATTGAGTACAATTTTCTCCTAGACAAAAACATCATGCTCTCACAAAATCAATAAGAAACTGTCTTGCTTTCCAACATACGGCTTATCTTCTTCATAATAGCATTGAGTTGATTAACGGATATCTTTAGACTCAATACCTCCGAACCTAATGTCTGTACTTGCTCTTTTAATTAATCGACTTGTTCTTTACATTCCTTAGTACATCCACCTAGACACTCCCCAATTTCAACATGAAAATTTTCCATAAAGGAAATCATATCTAATTGGTTGGCCTCCATGCGAGCAATGCTATCGAGAACGCGATGAAGATGATGTGTCAACTCATCTCTCATCATATCTCCCCTTTGAGTGCCACTTCCACGAACCTCATCCCAAATGGCATCTAAGAACTCTTTGCAAGTAACCTGATTTTTCTCAATATGCTCGCATATGTCCACAATCATCTGTAGACATTTAGCACTTGGCTGTTCTAATGGAGACCTTGACCGAGCAAGGTTTTTTGCAACATGAACGTTCATCAGCTCTGGCAGGGTAGATAAAGCCACATCAGAATTGAAAGTTCCACATGCCTCCCCTGTGGCTTTTGATCCATTGTTACCAATAGAGATCTCCATTTGCTAAGAAATCCAAATTAAAAATCTTTAGACTTTGCAAAATCTCTTTATATCTTAGTCAACATGTTTTATAACCCTGTATATGAGCACTATAAACATGTAGACACCTCCTGGTTACAAAGAGAAAACAATGTATACTCTTAGCGAGCCCTATTATTTCCTCTCTAAAAGCCTAACATTAGCAACCATTGGGAATTTCTTTCAAGCACATTTCTCTGCTGTTTAATAGTTAATATAATCAAAGTGCTATTAAAATAAATTTCGTTTGATTATTCTCTTAGGTCATATATTCTATCTATAAAGCTTACTCTATAATATAAAAAAACAATATAACAAACTTAGAACATGTTGAGAGATAAAGAAAGTAAGAGCGACTGAATAAAAAATAAAAGGAGATATAAAGACTTCGAGAAAATAGAGTATACTCTTTTAACGACCCCTATAATTTTCTCTCTAAGAGCCTAATATTAGCAAATTTCTTTATTTTCAACCACATTTTCCATTTATTTAAAGCTAATATAGTCGTAATTTACGTTTGAATATTCTCTTAGGTCATATATTCTCTCTTTAGAGCTTACTCTACAATCAACCGCAATGTCCTATAATTGAAAAGTTTATAGTGTAGCCAGCCTTAAATACTATTTATGTGCACACACAAAAAAAACATCACAACATTCACATTTGCCATTCCAATTTTCAAATTTGAAGCATTCAATGAGATAGTAAGAGATATACAAAGTATTTTAATGTGTGATGTCTTCTCTCTCTCTCTCTCTCTCTCTCTCTCTCTCTCTCAACTGCACACAAATACATAGAGAACAAAGGGCAGCAATAAGACCTACCTCAAGTTGAAGAGAGAATGATATTCGAACCACCACCTTTGGAACAGCTTTGCTGGCTAGCAACCTTGTGCCTTGTCTCTACAAAATCACACACACAAACCAAAACAACAAAAAACTTATGATCTTTATCTTTCTCTTCCTCTCTCTAGATTTCTCAAAGGCAAGGGTAACTATTTGTGTGTTACATGTGTCGAAGTGTGTGCGCGTGCGTGCGTGCACCCGTGTACGAGAGAGAGAGAGAGAGAGAGAGAGAGAGAGAGAGAGAGAGAGTTATCAATAACCTCAAAGATAATTACATCATTAATTTCCTTCTTGGAATGCGCTTCAATATTTCCCTAATAATGAAGTGATTTTCCTCAAGGCTCCTACATTTGCCTCCCACAATGTAAAAGCCATCTAGTAATCCCAATGCCTCTTTGATTAAGAGGAGCTTGAGATTGTTATTTAGCCTGCAAGGTTCTAAGACTATATAAATATAATGTGGGTTAACATCATCCCATCCATCAAACCCAAGAAATTCCCATTTTAGGCTAGGTTGGCACCCAAAAAAACCCAATTGTGGAACCTCTTCAAAGAAGAGCGTATCCGACAATTTATTATTTTCATACACCAACTTTAATATGTGTAATGACATATCTCTACAAAAAACATAAATAAACTTTACATTAAATAACAATCATGATCTTTTTTTCAGTGAGCAAAAGAGGGAGAGTAAAAGAAAAGGGTTGAGAAACAATTAAGATACTTAAAAAAACCTTGTAACACCAATGATCACAAAAGAAAAAAACATACCCATATTTAATATTTAGCTAATTTACGCTTCAAAATAATGCATTTGATAACTTTATCAAATACATGCCGTCTTTCATCTTTGTCACAAAAGCCCATATAGTCTATTCGGTAAAGATCTATCAAGCCTAGATTTTCTTTTATATACATGAGGGCTATATTCTCTTCTAAAATTTTTGGACATAAAATGTATAATAATCTTAAAAACATCATTCCATCCACCTAATTCAACATGCCATGGTCCATACCATCCCCTGCCAAACCAACAATGCTCAAACTCTGTAGCTAGATTCACCCTTTCCTCAAAGGTGCTCCTCATGTGCTTTAAAAAAATGCGAGTCACCTCTTCTATCTGGTCAGCCATACATACATACATATGTAGAAAGATGTAAGACATATGTATATGGATGTATAACATGAAATTACAAAGCATATATACAAAAAAGAAGGGTCCTCCTCTAACAATGAATGGTGTAACTTGAAAAGGATAGTTTTTTGATTTGTCTATATGATTATGTATGAACACACATACATACATACATGCACTCTTATTGATACACACACACACACACACACACACACACACACACAATCTCACACACACAAATAAAAGGATCTTGGCCATTTGACTTAAAATAGTCCCTATATTTTTCTTCCCCAAGACCATCAACATAATTTTATACCATATCTTCATCCTTCATTGCATCACCAATGGCTATAAGTCTATTGTCAACATCCTTGATTTGAATGGTAGCACATGACTAATGTTCTCTTTTTATTTAGTTTCTAAGCTTCATCAAGTTGAATGTACTACTTTGACATTGCTATTTGCTTTGTCCACTTTAGATTATTAAAACATTTAAAAAATCTCACCTTCAATAAAAAAAACACACACATGGGTATATGTATGTAATACTCTCTCTCTCTCTCTCTCTCTCTCTCTCTCTCTCTCTCTCTCTCTCACACACACACACACACACACACACACACATAAACAATACCTTAATTATATAAAGGTACTATGATGGAACCACAATACCTGCAAGCTTATAGATCTCCTGCTAGGGCCTTACTACACCATAGCTACCCTTAGCTCCATGGATTCCCAGGTCTTTTTACCTTTTTGTTCTATAAAGTTCTTGACATGGATAACAACTAGCCTACATACTTGACACATGTCTTCCATGCTACGTTGTGATTTGTTCTAACACTTCCCTTGTGCATGATGGTGACAGGTAACATATGGAGGCTCTTTTACTTTGCTTAACAATGGTGTAATGATGGCTTGTTTTTTTCCGTCAGGGCAATCACTCTTGTACTTTATTTTGGTTAATGAAAGCTCCTGGTACATTATCAATTGATTGTGTCTAAGCACTTTGTTTTGGCTTTTTTGGCTACTTAGCCAGTGGAACGCTCTGATTCTTCTTGTCTTGCTATTACCAGCAACCCCCACACACACACACACACACACACACACACACTCACACTCACAAAGTGAAATCAATCTCTCTCTCTCTCTCTCTCTCTCTCTCACACACACACACACACACACACACACACACGGTTAATGCATATGAAAATTAATGCACATACAATTTCACCCCGTGAGATTAACCCATTCACATATGGGGTTTGGGGGCCGTAACAGCATCCATATCTTCATCATTGTCTGCCTGCTACCAAATCTATAAAGATATTGCATGGCCTCGCGAGGTGGTCTATGCCCTCAGCCACACTTACCCCCGCGCCCCCCCTTTTGATGGGACTAAGGCCCATCATAAACCACCCCCTCTCCAACCTAGCTGTAATTGATCGTGCTCCAACCCCACTCATCGCCATCTATGCACACTCGCCCCATAGCTGTACCACCTGTGCTGTAGCCTGAAATCAATCTCTCTCTCTCCCACTCCGGTTGATGCATGCAAAAATTAATGCACACACAATTTCACATTTCACATTTCACACGGTTAATGCATGGCGTCTGTAGCCAACATGAGGGTAGGGACTCTAGCCCATTAAATCTCCTTGCAAGTGCTACATGGTACCATCGCCGTCTCCACCTTGAGTTGCACTGCGCTTGCTACAGAGAAACCCCAACGTTGGCCTTCTCTGCTTGCTCCTATCATGTGCTTCTACCTATGCTGCACCTCACCGGTTGGGGGCCGTAGCAGCAACCAGTGGTGGCGGATGGGTTTGGGGGCCATAGCAGCCATACCAAAGATGGTCGCCATTTCTAGGGACGGTCTCTTGGCCAACCATGTGCATGATGGCCAGCCACCGCCACCTTCATGTCAACCAAAGCTATAAGAGGTGCTACATGCAGCCCACGCAACAGAGAGAGAGAGAGAGAGAGAGAGAGATAGAACCTGCACAGAGATTAGAGAAGACCACGAAACTGAGGGAGAGATCGGAGGAGAACATGAAGCCAAGGGAGAGACTGGAGAAGACCACCACGAAGCCGAGAAAGAGACCGGAGGGACCACGAAGCTGAGGGAGAGATTGGAGGAGACCACTTCACCGAGACCCCATCACCTACAAAAACACATTAAGCTGTCAAACATGGGTTCGAGGGAGAAGAGCACGTCACCGAGACCCTAGCACCTACAAAAACACATTAAGCTGTCAAACGTGGGTTTGGGGGCCGTAGTAGGCAGACCAAAGATGGCCGCCAACGCCTGCTCGTTGCCTTGCCATCACCATAGCCACAAAGAGCTGCATTCAATCCACATACAGTCCATGCAACATACAGTCCATGCAACATAGAGAGAGAGAGAGAGAGAGAGAGAGAGAGAGAGAGAGAGAACTTGCACAGAGACCAGAGGAGGCCATGTAAGTGAGGGAGAAAACCAGAGGAGACCAGGTAAGCAAGGGATAAGACCGGAGGAGACCACATAAGCGAGGGAGAGCACGTCAGTGAGCACCCAGAGAGAGGAGGCCTCACCACCTGGTCGACCAGTAAATGAAGTTGAACGCGAGAAGGAGAAGATGCGAACTGAGACGAAGTCAAAGCCAAGAAGCAGATGAAGTCCAAGTCGAAGACGATGGTGTGCCGCACCCCCTTGATTGCTATGATGGCTGCATGAAGGCGTAGGGACGCAGTTGCAGAGTCTTGCCGGTGCGAACCTGCATGCGACGACGATGCGGAGCTGCACGCTTTCATTCGAAGACGGCGCCAACCTGAAAGATACGTGGACGGGCTAAAAAATTCACCACGTTATATTATATATAGATGCACATTTAAGAATGTTACCAACCATTCTCTAACTGTGTTAGGTATCTAGTGATGATGCACAAATGATACTCTCTTAAACTGAGATCTAGATACTTTTCTCTCTAGCAACTCTTATATTGACTTACACTCGTATACATGGGTGCAACTCCTTATGATATGGACAACTCTTGTATTCAACATGGGTGGTTAACTAGATCCCAAATTTTCTTATTGAGGTTGGATGAGTTTTGAAATGGTCCTAAACACTCACCCTTGACTCATTGATAGACACCCAAATATCCTCGATCATAGGCAATTGGTTGACCTCAACTAATGTTTGTGTTTGTTGTTAGCAAGAAAAAAAAAACTTTAGCCAAGAGAACTATTTTCGGGGTCCATGTAAAAGTCTAATGTTATGAAGCCTATATCTTTGTTTCAAATTATTCAATGATGGTGGTGGGCCGTACGAATTCAGTGGCCACGTATATAAGTAACTTTCACTTTGTATAGACATACATTCTTTTGCATGATTGAAAGTGACTCTTGGATAAGGGGAGAGAGAGAGAGAGAGAGAGAGAGAGAGAGAGCTTGACCAATTCCTTATCTAGGCCCTTATCTTTATCATGTTTAGCTTAGAGAGCTTGGATAAGGGGAGAGAGAGAGAGAGAGAGAGAGAGAGAGAGAGACCAATTCCTTATCTAGGCCCTTGTCTTTATCATGTTTAGCTTAGAGGGCTACAATGTCTTTGGCATGCTTATTTCTATGCTATTGAGGGCTTAGATTTTGGCTTCTAAATCCCTATTGGTTTTGAAGCTCTTGGTTGGTTTGTTCATAGGATAAGAGCATCTCTTTTGCCTCCGCATCTTGTTGCCTTTTTGTAAAGGAGTCAATTTATTATGTTTAGCTTAGAGAGCTATACGTCTTTCTATGCCCTTGAGAGATTAGAGTATGGCTTCTAAATCCGTATTGGTTTTGAATCGTTTGTTACCTTTGTTCATAGGACAAAAGCATCTCTTTTGCCTTCACATCGTGTTGCCTTCTTGCTGCAAAAGAGTTAATGGAGAATGCTACCTACCTGATCTTAAATTTTATTAATGGCTCAATGTAGAGATGATGTGTGAAGTACAAATTACCACCGATTGCTCATCTTTCTCTATAATGTTTGGCTGAGTGATATCATTGTAGAGATGATGTGTGAAGTACAACTTACCACCAAGTCCCCATCTTTCTCTATAAAATGTGATATTAATGCTTCTCTAAAGAATGTATGCTAGTTCACTTAGGGAGGTGTCAACATTAGGTTTTGGACTAGTAGTCTTCTTGTTTTAAACAAGTTTCTTGTCCCAGATCTAAGTATAAAATGGCTCTATAGCTTGAATGCAACTTGAATATGAAACATTTAAACTTTAGATGTGAAGATAAGCTCAGCCACCATGAACATTTGCACAATATGTTGTCTCTCTTGCTCTCATAATCAGTTTTTTGAAGGCTCAAAATTTGTGCTTTCTTCAGCATAGTTACTTTTTATCTCTGGTGGATCATGTTTGCCTCTATTGAAATATCTCAGAAGTATGCCCGAAGAGCGGTTTGATGTCTACACTCTTAGAAAGCCGCCCCCCCAAAGTACCCTTCTCTGAGGTTGCACTCCTAGCACCACATGAAGGGCCATTGACCCTCGAAGCACCCTTCTCTGAGGCTGCACTCCTAGAAGCACATGGGGGGTCATTGACCTTTGTCCTGTCGATTTTCTGATCAAGCCCTCTGCATGATGAGCTCACATTCCTCAAAACATTCCCCCCAAACAGCGCCCACGCTATTGTATGTTCATCTGGATTTTCTCGGGCTACAGGACATCACTCATACACAAAGCACCTCACAGACTTTGTTGGTAGCTCACCATTGTTGGGGGGTTCTTGGTACAACAACCGGCATTCTTTGATAAATTCTGGGCACAGCATGCTCAGAAACAGCTTTGTGTTCTTTTGGTGACCGACATTGAAGACTGTTAGCCAGTCTTTGTCTTTAATATTGGAAAGTTGTTGGGGGAGCTTTCCTAACAAGCTCAAGCCGTATTCTGAGCAACTCCTCAGCTTTGTGGCAAAATTTGGCCAAACGAGGATATTCATAATCCTTTGCCATCCTCTTACCAGCCCCTGAAGGAAAAACCAGAAGACATCATCCTAGAAGCCAAAAAAATTATGACCTTTAACATGCATGAGCCATAAAACATCAAAACTATAAACATGCATCACCCCCATGACCTTGAGGATTCAATGTTAATAAAGGAAATACTTGGTTTCAGGCCTATATTCAGATTTAGGATTGTTCTTCTTGGTTGGAGTCCTCATATGGCGGTGCTGCTATGGGAGAACTGAGTTGAAGAAGCAATGCCGAATCTGAAGAAGGCAATTTAGGGTCTGAGAAAATTGAGGGATGGAGTCGCACGCACTTGCAAATTCGAAAGTATCATGAAAAAGTGGCATAAAGTGAACCTTTTTATGGTTTCATGATTACATGAAACGGCCAAAACGTGCGTAGTTATTACCTTCTTTTTGGGTTTTTGGTTTGTTTTCAAGGATCCTAAACTACTTTTCTAGAACTACTAAAATAGTGGAATTTTGGTACCACCTAACCATGCTTTCACCCGAATATAAAGTACCATTTTAAGTCTATAAAGACATATCTTGTATAAGGAAAACCAAACATTTTTGGTGATGTCCCTACACCATAATATGCAATTATGGTATTTTTCTACATCTCTTCCCATAATCTACGAGCAAGAGACTTCCTTGCTATTTTTGTTGATGTTCGCTTTTTCTTCAACAAAACCTGTTCTTTAGGACTTTCAACAATAGACTCTTCTTGGGTTTTCTTTGATTCTTTCCTTCAATCTGCAAGGTCTCTTGCTTCGGAACTGCCTCCCTAAACCTTATTAAATAGTGCTTGCCAAAATCATCAAGCTCTAAAGGATTTCTTATGTCATTTGTAACAAGTACATAACAGAATAGGTGAGATAGTATGCTACTCTTGCGCATTGTTTACTTGGATAGTAGCCAAAAAATATTCATAGCACTTCCTTTCTCAATAAGAATTACTTTGTCATAGTTAGTTGGGATTACAATTCCTCTAAGGAAATGAGAAAAGCTTTTGAATAAAAGAATAGCAACTTCCCTATCATTGTTCAACAGCTTGTGATATACCAAATGCTTTGCACTGACAATTTGTTAATGTAATGAAAGAAAGCTGCATCTCTTCTATGTCCTCTTTCTCTTTTTCCAGATGCTCTAAGCAAGAAGTCATTCTCTTCAATAAGCAACTAAAACAAGAAAAACTTATGAAAATACAGATTCACAAGAAAATAACATTCCAATGATAATATTAATACAAAAGTATTACCTGCATATTTTCATCCAATTATAATTGCTTGTTAGTCCACAAGTTGATGGTATTATCAGCTTTATCTTCCTTTTCTTCCTTCTTTTCCTTGCTCTTTCCAAGTTGATTAAATTCAAATTGTTGTTGGACTTGGTGAAACGTTGCATCATCCATATATTTTGTCTCTTCAAACTTGGTAGCCTCATCAAAACATAGTGCAAGAGATGCATGTGGATTGAAATTATCTTCTAGTGGAATGAAGGGATCATCTTCATCAATGAACTTGAAAGAGTCTAGAGTATATGATTGAGCAATTATTGCTAGTGTATAATCTTCTCTTAAGTTGAAGATCTGTTGTATATCACTTAGAAGAACATACTCTAAATCTTCAATCCTACAAGATGGAATAAAAGGAATAGCATGATTGCACCTCTACATATTCAATGATCCGATGTCCTCAGTCGTCTTCAGTGTTTTTGACTTAACACCAATAAGATCCAGAGTAGCAGCCTCCTTCTCTTCTTCTTCATGATTGAATTCCTCTTCTATATCATCAATCTCTTTTGGCAGATGTGAGGAGACTTTAGCACTAGATTCTTGCTCCTCTTCATGTTCCTTCTGCTTGCACCAAAGAAAAATTACAAAAGCAAGGTTTTCTTCTAAAAGCCTATACCTCCTTGGATGAATGCAACATTTTGCTTTGACAATTTTTAGCAAATTATCGTACTTCTTATTTAGCATATTTTTCTCTCCCTTCTCTACCATATAAATGAAAGACTAAATTTGACAATAGCCTGTCTAAAGTGATAGTGGTGTCTTGAAACATGTTAATCGCGTTTGGAGGCTACTCTTTTGGCAAACTCTTAAGAAGAAAATAAGGGTCAATGAAAAGTATGGTTACTTATTTTCCTGTTGAGAGCTTTGAAGGGTGAGCTAGCACAGAGAGCCTGTTAAAGATGGAGAGCTTGGTGAAGAAGGATAGCCTATTGAAGAAGGAGCACAGTGGGCCACCAGAGTCTTTGTGGTTTCAAAAACAATAACATGATGTGTATACAAGTCTAACTCCCAACGGCTGTATATAAAATTGCACTCAAAAGGTACGTATGTGTCTTGGAAATCGTGGCAACTTATCTAAAAAATCACACCAAAAAGTGAAGTAAAAATCAAGGAAAAAGTGATCGTGCATGCGACGTTAAAGTATTATTTTTGAACGTTTTCTTTACATCTCTCCATGCTCATCCACGTCTCCTTCTTCATCTGTTAACTAGCCCCATTGCTTTATATGGAATCCCATCTGCTACTACCCCCAAAGATTCGCAGGTTGTTTTCTTCTCCAACTAGTCTCCTTCTCTCTGTAGCCACATGGAGGCCATCACCAGTCTCCTGCTCCCTCAAGCTGTGACCACCTATTCTACACCCACGTCTCTTGAATAGCTAGATTCTTCCCTCTCTTCATAGTGAAGCAAGATCCTTGCAAATGGATCCAAATAAAAAATGTGGTGAGGTTCTCCAGGATTGAAAATCTCCAAGTAGATTTTCTTCTCATCTATGTTATACTAATTCTTGTGAGGGTTATTTTGTTACATAGCATTTTAGATTCTGAATTTTTATTGGTAATAGGAAAAAGGAAAAAAGTTGGAAAAGAAAAGGAAGCCCTTGAAAATCCAACTCCTAAAAAACCAAAACAAGGTAACTAACATCTAGTACACCATTCCTTTGCATTTCTCTTCTTATGTACTCAAGTTGAAAATGCATTGTTTATTTATAGGTGAAACCAAGAAACGCTTTCAAAAGATCGCTTAATATCCAAGGAATTAAACTTCAAGAAGGTACAAACCAATAATGTTTTCTTACTATTTTATTTTAATTAGTGAATTGTATTACCTAAGAGACAATGTGTTTCCTTATCCATATAAAAAGTCAAGTGATATGCTATTATTTAAGTTTTTGCAAAGCAGTAAAGTCGACCAAAAGTTTCATATTTTTCATGAGATGTTCAATAAGCCACTGGATTATGCAAAGATAATTGGTCAACACAATGATTTTCTAGTGGAACATCTTCATGTTTTCAAAAACCATACACGTGAAGGAAGGATATGCATTGAAGATAGAGGCTATATGCATATCACGAGTCATTGTTACCTCTTGCATGAACAAAGTCTATTACTAGCAAGAGCGGAGAGGGTCCTCCTATTGCAAAGGTTGCTACAACTGGAGCTTCACATCCAAGGAAGGGGAAATCAATGCACATATTGAACCGAGTAAAGAAAAAAATATTGACTCAAAATGTAAATGTTCTAAGGTAGATTAGACAATCTTAGAAGGCCATAGGGTTTGCAATCCCTAAGGCACCATTTTAGAGACTTCTAAGAGAAGTTTGTGATCAATGGTCACTTGGATTGAGGTGGCAAAGAAGTGCAGTCTACACCCTTCAGGAAGCAACATAGGATTTCCTCATAGAATTCTTTTAAGACATTATGTTAGTAGCTACACATGCACACATGTTGACACACAAGGACATGGAGAAATTGAAGAGGGTACATTGGAGATATGACAAGCTTCTTCATCCTGTGGAATGGGTGGACATCAAAATGAGAGATATTCTCCTAGTACCACCACCAAGAAAGTCAAAGGAAGGTGAAGAAGTGAAGGTGGTAGAAGTGACACACGATAAAAACACAAGGGGGAAAGCACTTTATGAACAATCTGTCAAGAAAAAAAGAGATCTTTAAGGTGATACTCTGGCTCAAGAGACTTCTCTCCAAGATATCAAAAACTTGCAAAGATTAGTAGATCTTGGGGATAGTGTGAATATTGTTATAGATGAGATTGATGCTGAAAGTATGATTACACTTAGCAAAGAATGTTTGAGGACCTTGAGAAAGAGTACAACTGAACTATCGACATAATAATTCTTATGGGTTTAAGGTAAGTTTCTTAATATCTCATTTGTAGTTCTGTGTTATAGGCTATCTTTGGCAGCACTCTCAAATCAATTTTACTTTTGTAGGATTTTTAGGTCTCAATTACCTCCAGATGTGCAATCAATGACATTCATCTTGGATCCACAATTTTCAGTCTATTTAAGGAACCCAAAAGAATCAAACAAAAAAGTTAACAAAGTGGTTCATACATTGTAATTTTGAATATGTCAGCTTTATCTTGTTTCCCTACCATGCAGAGTAAGTAAGATACTAGAGTTTGTCTTCAATATTTTTGACAACTATGAAGGAATTCTAGTTATCTTGTTGTTATGTGGCATAGCAGATCCTATTGGAATGTGAGGTGAAACCGTGCAAGCATAGACTGATTTGCTGCTCCAGTACCGACAGCAGAGAAATAATCGTCCATCCCTTCAATCCAGACTTCAGCATTCTTCTCAATCTTTAAACCTTCTCCTTTAAAGATGCAAATGCAACCTCCCTCCTTTAAAGGAGGGAGGTTGCATTTGCTTCAGCAGGAGCTTCTTCTCTTGGATATCAATGTAAAACGCATTGGGAAGTGGAGGCTGATCGTCCTGGCCATCATTATAAGATTAAATTTTTAAGATTACAAGATTCATACTTTGCAAAACGCTTAAGCTTTTTTGAAAGTAAAACATTGAAATCATTTTATTTTCCAAATACTTACAAGGACAAGTTTTATTACAAAGATATGAGACTAATATAATTAGTCTTATTTATCATGAAGGAAAATTTCTAAGCTTGACTATGACATGAGGGTAGAGCGGTCCACATAGGTAAAGTATGGGGGTTTCGTTATTTTCCCCCTTCCAAAATAGGGGAAACACTTAAGATAGTCTACTAAGTCTTAACTTGGAGAAAATTTCCTACTCATTGACACCTTGACCATGCAGAGATTCAAGGATATGATTCATAGGTAAGACCTAGTCCTATCTCGCCAGGGGTCTTCTAAAAATCAAATCACCAATAGGGTAATTGATCATAATTTGGGCAACTACTAGTCTTGATTCCTAGAGACAATGCTTTTTTTCCTCATCCATGCAAGGCACAGTCGCCTGGCCTAGTCTTCTAGAATAGAGTTACCCGAGAACCTATTTATCTAACGTAGGGCTTTCACTTAATCTATTGGAAAGCTACCTGACTAATCGGGTCCACCCATCCGTAGGATGGTACCGTCGGGGCATTCCATCCTCCCACTTTCCACCCTACTCACGTGTCAATTTGTTTTCTAATTAATCCTACAACACTGTTTGACATAAATAAACATGTTCCTTAATTAAGGCCCTTTTCACAAGGTTTGTTAAAACAACCTTTTTCCACAGTACAATAATATCAAAGACAAGATTTATAAAAAAACTTTATACATGAATCAATTCCATACAAGCCAAACCGGCTCTCTTATTCTTTTCCTTTATACTGCCAATGATCTAGAATTTGGCCTTCCAGCCTTTACATGCTGGGAAAAACCCTACGGGACCATACACCTCGTCGTTGGCCCGCTGATGCGAGGACTCAAGCTAGCCTGTCGTCCTCTCAGGCTCCGTCGCTCGATCCTCCCACCCCTTCACAGGGATGTCTATGCACTAGGGTGGGCTTATTCACCGCACTAGCCTGGGCCCTCAGAACTAGACATCACATCTCTCGCCTCAATCAGCGAACCTTATTCTCCCAATGGTATGAGGGATACTATGGGCCAATGGTATGAGGGATACTATGGGCCAATCCCGAGCTTTGCTAACAACGCCGCCCAGCTACACAAGCACACAACGGAGTTAGTGTCGAAGCCAAAAAAACCTGCACTCTTTCTCTTAAAGATAACAATTTCAATACAAACCATTAAATACAGCATCAAAGTCAATATTTGATAAAGTGGAAAAAATCCCATTCCCATGAAAAAAGTGGGGGTATGGTAAACTCATCCAAAAGTTTGTCAAAACATATTCATGTGGTATATCATTGGAAAGAGCTTGAAAAGTAGAATCTAGATCTACTTTGTCCGACAAATTTGGAGTTTGCATGTTCAAGTTATGGCCAAAACAAATTTTTTAAATACATTCCCATTTTGAGGGATTTTTCCCATTTTATCTAATATTGACTTATCACTTCAAATAGTAACTTCATACATTTTTTTCAAAGGAAAAGATACACATCTTCTTTCTTCATTTATTGACATTAATATTAAAGAAAAAATCTTTTTAAAGATAACCAAGCTAACCTGACCACCACTCCCTTGTGGAGCAACGGGAGAGTTGTAGCCGCATTAGGAGCATCTTCTCCAATCTCATTGTTGCGTGCTCCTCCTAAGGACAATATTTTGGCGTTTCTGGGATGGAGCCATCTTGAATGTCGGCTTGTAGCGCTTGATGCTGCGATCGTAATGCTTTAATTAGATCTCGATTTCGAGATTGTTTTCTCACTCTACGGGCCAAAAAACTGTAGTGTGCGAACCTTCTCTAAGGTAGAAAATCTCTTGCTAAAGTCCATGCAAATGGGGGGGGAGGAGGAGAATAGCTAAGGATACTCTCTCTTGATAAGGGTGGGCTGGCTGGAAATGGGCTTATCTGAGAGTTGTTGGCAGATTAGGGGGTGCTGAGAGGAAGGCTGCAAGGGATGGGTGTAGGTATTGCAGTAAGTACAGCATGCAGGCACAGATGGGTGGTACGGACTGGCAATACGACCTTGTGCAGGGTATTCTCTACGTAGGAATGTGTGCTGCCCATGGAGTACCCCAGGGGTTTATATAACCAAGGGGTACGGGTGTGGGCGTTGAGCAAAGTATGGTTGAAAGGACAGTGTACCGTTAAAGTGTGCCGATTCAGTAGTCTGCATGGGCCTGGGGAAAGGTACGGTGGTGGTGCACATGCAAAGGAGTGGTACGCATGTACCCTTTTGGTCAGAGGTAGCATGGATGTCCACGTGGCAGTACGTGTGGACCATACAATGGATGATCGGCCCTTTGGTCCTTGTGCAACCATTGTACGGGTGCCCTGGTGAGTGTGTACGATCCTTTTTGGGGGGCAGAGTCCCCAAATTTGGGGCATCGGTCTCGATTTGCATGCTAGACCGCCCAAGGAGGAGTGAAATATATATATATTTTTTGGCAAAAATATTCGAGATGTTCCCCTAGTTGTTGGGGTGTAGACCGTTTATCAATTGGACACTCGGTCGTGCATTTGTTAAGGTTTAAAGATCATCGTCTTTAATTAAAAATAACCAAAATTCGCGTATAAGTTTGATCCGGTGTCTGTTTTGGATGCTATAAAATCTTGTAATAGGGTAAAATCGCACGTAGATTCAAAATTTGGACTTGAAATTTAAAGATTCTAAGTAAAAATAGCTCATTTAATAAAATCACTGATTTTTACACCATAAAAATTCATAAATTCATCTATTACATGGACACTTCTTTATTAATGAAGATGGTCATGTTACATACTCCTACCTCCTCCCTCCTCTTAGATCAAGTAGTCTATTTGTCCCTTTTGAGTATCTTTGGCACACCATACATGGTGGCTTATTGCATTGTTTTCACCACACCTGAGCTCTTGAATACATGCTCCAAGTTGCACCCTAGTGTCTCTTTCGAATATGCTTTCCGTATACATATGCATGCTCCATTGCATTTTGCTTAAATCCTTCTCTCACTAGCTAGCTACCATGTTTCCTCTCTCTAATATGATGGCTATTAGCTATTGGCATAGTGAGTCAAATGCACTCTTGCCGATTGACCTGTAGTTTGTTAAACCTCTAGTAGTAACTTAATTTAGAATACACAATGTATAAACATTTAGAGATTAAGAAAGAGTTTTATTATGTGAGAAAATTTGTGATATAAACTTTTATACCTAAGTTCTAGAATAATTTCCCTTTTAAAACAAAACAAAAAACATGGTTTTTTTTTTGCTTGCCAACTATACAAAACAAACTTATTTGAAAAAGATAGTCTTTCATCAAAATTTAGGGAGACATAATACCACATATGGCACCATTTGATCCCTGGCAGAGAGTCACAAAGCTCATGAAACAAATTGAGAAAAGAGAAGTGAAAAAGGAAAAGAGACAAGAAGCAATGGCAGCAAAACGGGTGAGCAGATGATATAGGCAACAGCTGCAAACGTTGCCGTTTTGGGATGGCTGCGGACCAGGGAGGCCATGGCGTAGCTTAAGATTTAAAAGAGAAACTCTCAGATAGAATAGATGTGAGGCATTTCATGTATTGGTGGCTAAGTGGGTAGATTAGAAATTAGGGGGTGGGGCATCCATCCATCCATCATCATGCTAATGAGCGTCGAGATCCAGTCAGGCAATGCTGCAAGAGCCCCCCCCTCCTGAGAAATAGGGAGGGAGGGAGGGAAGGCGGGGAGGTCTTGCATTATTGCAGACGACGACTAGTACGTAATAAAAGCAGCGCGTGTGCATCCCCACTCACTCGATTCCACTCTCGCACGCAAAGGTGAATTTTCTGGCTATAGGTTGGTAGATACAACGTTGCACTACTATCAATCACTCTTCACTATTCTATTTAGCACGAGTTTCTTCCCCTAATCCACGTACTGGCCACCAAAGGAGAAACTGAGATGTGAGCTTAGAGGTAGTTGAACCTAATATTATACCAACCAATTGAAATTGCCTTGAAGACTTGTAAGGGCACCCCCACTCATGTCCTAAAAAAGATTTGATTGTTATGCAATTTGTACCAAACATCAAATTCTTTGAGCAATTCTTGTCCTTTGCAATTATTAGTGGAGCATTAAGTATAACTATTGCTTAATAATCTATTACCAACCCTATCATAGCTACAGAGCCCATGCACCACTTGGAATCCAAGCCCAAGTGTGCCTATTTCAAGTCTGAATAGACATCTTGAACGCCTTGTATTGTGGCCCGAGACCACGTAGACAGACTTCCACCTTATCATCATCATCTACTGAAACGCCAATAAATGCAAGGGATTCAATAATACCCTTGATCTTCAATGCATAGTCATTCACAGACATACTCTTTTTCTCCACATCTTTTTCTCCACAGTATGAAGTTCATTCTTCAACTGTATCTTTCGTGTCTTGGTATTCATTTCATAGAGTTTTATTAAGGTGTCCCACGCCTCCTTGTTGGGAGACTCGGCATCCTATATGTGCCCAATCATGGTGTCCTATTATATACTGATAGAGAGCCAATACATAACTTTTTTGGCTCCTTGGTTCCAATCCTTAGAGTGGGGATTCCCCCTCATGAAGGAGGTGCCTTTTTTCTCATCATTTCTCCCCATTTAAATCAATAAAATGAGATATTTCATCTCTCCTCTCTCCTATTTCAAGTCTAGTTCCAAAAAGTAAGCTGAATTGACCCAAAAATGGTCAAAAATTGACCAAATTGATCTAAAAAATTCTAGAACCAGTTTGCTTGGTTTGAGGCTCACTTTTTTCTATAAATAGATGCCTTCCCCTTTGTAAAAGCTTAATAGTGTTTATGCACTGTTACTCTACTCCTTCCCAGAGTCAATTATATTGAATTCACTTGATAATTCAATTGTTTTTGACTAAATCCTCTACAAAGAAATTGGTGGCCACTCTTAATCCAACCAAGAGTAGAACCCTCAATCTCTCAAGCCAAAGGAAAGCTCACAAAACTCCATGTAAGCTAAAAACTCTACTTTTTAATTTCTAATCTATGGTTTTCTGATTTCTTTGCTTTTTTAGTTGATTAAAGTGAATCTTAATGTTATGCCTTGATGAAAAGGCTACCCCCTTCTCTTCCTTAAGAATTCGGCCTTTCTTTGTCCTAGAATGAGTAAAAAATAAATTGATTAAACTTTTCTTATTGTTTACTCACTTGAAAGTGAAAATTGAGTAGATTAGAGTGCTTTACTTCAATTTGAGGTTTATTTTAAATTAAAAATAATATGTTAAAATTTGAGAAATGGTCAGCCATACAAAGGAGGTTATGGCAAATTTTTCTTAAATTTTATGAAAAATAAAGTTTATTTTTATGTTATTCTAAAAGAGGAACTCCCACCGTTTGTGCATTCTAAAAGAAATATTTTTATTTACTCCATGTACATATTCACCTATGAATATGCATGGATATCATTTGATATTAACTATTGAAATTAATTTCTATGCATAGAAAGATGTATATTGGAAATCTTTTTATTATAAAAGTGTTATTCTCATTGAATTTCATTTCTTTGCATGGAAAGATGCATAATGAATTTTTTTTATTTTAAAAGTGTTATTTTCATTGAATTCAATTTCTATGCATGGAAAGATGTATAATATAATTTTTTTAATTATAAAAGTGTTATTTTCATTGAATTCAATTTCTATGCATGGAAAGATGCATAATATAATTTTTTAAATTATAAAAGTGTTATTTTCATTGAATTCAATTTCTATGCATGGAAAGATGCATAATATAATTTTTTTATTATAAAAGTGTTATTTTCATTGAATTCAATTTCTATGCATGGAAAGATGCATAATATAAATTTTTTTACTATAAAAGTGTTATTTTCATTGAATTCAATTTTTATGCATGGAAAGATGCATAGTAGAAATTTATTTTTATAAAAATGTTATTTTCATTGAATTTAATTTCTATGCATGGAAAGATGTATAATAGAAACTTTTTTTATTATAAAAGGGTTCTTTTCATTGAATTCAATTTCTATGCATGGAAAGATGCATAATGGAAATTTTTATTATAAAAGTGTTATTTTTATTAAATTTAATTTCTATGCATAAAAAGATGCATAAAGAAATTCTTTTTATTTTAAAAGAGTTATTCTTATTAAATTGATTTTTTGCATAAATAGATGCATAAAAGGATTTTTCTTTTATATAAAAGTGTTATTTCCATTGAAGTTGGTTTTTATGCATAAATAGATGCATAAAGAAATTTTTATATCAAAATTAGATTCTCTTTAATTCTATGTTTAATTTCCATGAATATTTGATAAATGAATAAGTTGAGAGAGAAAAACTCTCGTTTTATATTCACTCGGGTTGTAAAGAGAAAATTCAGAAAAGCTATCAAAGTCAGAATTTTAGATAAATGATTAATTTATTTCCTCATCAAAATTCGTGATTAATTTAGAAATCAGTTAAGTGAATATTCAAAGATGAAATCCAGTAAAATAGTAACTGAAATATCACCCCCTTTTCGAGAAAGATAGTTCAGGAAAAACCTTATCAGACTCGAACCCTGAATCAGACTATGACCAAGACTAAACTCTTTCGTCAGTTTCGAGAGGAAAGAAGATGTGACCAGTTCAGGAAAATACACTCAAATCTCCCGCCAAATCTGAAACTAAGTTAAGACCCTTCGAATTGATCTGAGGATCAAGGTTATAGAATTCGAGGAATTCTGTTTTGAAATTTAGTATTACGATTATGAAGTTTTGGGGATACTGATTTAAGATATACTCATTGTATTCAAAAGAAAATCAAACTAAAAACTTGCATAGAAATCCTGTTTTCTTAAACGACTGTCTTACATTAGAATGCTGGAGGGAGCATTTGGTATATGTGTTTTTCTAAGGGAAGTTCGGTTGTAACAGTTGGCGGGGAGTGTTCAAAGGATAACTCACGTGGTAAAACCTGCCCAGGTCTTGACCAGCCTCGGTACGGTTAAAATGGTGCTTCCGGTACGATGGACGAGGGCCGACAAAGCGGTCCCTGAGTGAAGTGCCAGGACACCTAAGGAGGATCCTGGAGGGTTTTGACCGGGCGACGCACGGGCTCGCGGTGCCTAGGACACCCATGCGTATGTCGTGGAAGATTATTGTATGATGGACCAATGATTATTGTAATCTGATACTGGATCTCGTTGGCTGACTAGCTGGTCTCAACGGAGAGTCCAGAGTGATATTGTTTTTTTTAGAAACAAGCATTGGATGGAAATTTTGAGTTATGACATCTGTAATCAATAACTGTTTTTGTCAATGGATTGTTTTATAAGTTAAAGTTTAAAGAGGAGTGTGTGCGTATCTATATTCTAAAGCAAAACTTAAGAAAGGTATTCAATTATGGGTGGGTGAGTAATTGTCTGGTTCTACCAATTCCAGTGGTTGGGCGATGGCTAACCCATGGGCCGGATGGCTGGAATCAGTAGAGTTTTAATAATGAAATTGAATAATAGGAATACGCTTAGAACTCGAGTAGTTAAATAATAACCTGAAGACTTCTCAAATGAATAGATCAACAGCTGTGCCTGATTTAGTTAGGAAAAAAGCATTGATTTCTTCAAGTTAAGTTTGTAATAGTTTTCCTTCTATCTGGTTTAATCAGGTGAAGGTTAGTTTAGTCTCTTGACCTTGTTAGAAAATTCGTTAAGAAAATCAAAAAGGTGGAATCGTCCCCGTTTTCGGGGTAAGGGAAATTTTCTCGGTTTCGGTTTCAGAATGACCACCAAATTAGTCTCGTGTCCAGACATTCGAGGGCAAGGCCCCCGAGTGGGAAACCCTGCCCCGCGCAAGAAGAAGCTACTTCCGCTCTGCTGCTAGTAACCGGGAATCCGATGCACTGAGGGGGCAGTGGGATCTCATAGAAGCTGGTATCAGAGCAGTGTTGTAAACTTATGAAACAACAGCAGAAATTGCCTAAAATTTTAAAGTAAATCTGTGAAAAAAATGTTTTCACTTGCTAAGATTATGTTTGAGATGAATTGATAAATTGAAAACTATCGGATTTTTAGATGGATATCCCAAATCTGTCTAGCATTCCTGGACTTTTCCAGAGTCAGGATATGATCACCTTTGCCTTCGAAAATCTCATCAACTCTGCTACAACTCAAGAAAGCAGAGTGAGGCTCGCTCGTCACTTTGAGGATCTATACTTTCCTGATCCAGTAGAGCAACATCAGCACATGTGGTTCTCTAGGAGGGCAATGTATTAACGTCAATACCAATCAGCGTCAGAGACTCAGACAAAACATCTCGCTAGCCATGATCTTGATAAGGCTAGGAGTTATTCATTATGTCCAACTCTTTAATTATTCGCCCCGGAGTTTTAGAAATTCTTGCCGAATTTTTAGACTTATGAGTCGCTTTATTCCTAGAAGTAGAATTACATCACCTTTATCAGTGAGACGGATCGTGTATATCATAGCGTGTCTTCATCGCAGTATCGCCTTTTTATGCGTATGCGATTGAGGCAGTGACTTTTGGAGCCAAGACGCTCTGTGTATATATCAAAAACTTTTGATAATAAATGATGTTTTGCAAAAGATTCCAAATTGATTTCGTGGTGGTGAAAATTGATTAACAAAATTATCAGAGTGAATCTTGTTTTTAAGAATTATGATGGAATAATTATTATTTAAGAATAAATCTAAAAAAAAAGTCATAAATCTGATGGCAAAGTTAAGTTGACAAAAATCTCGTTTTGTCAGAATCATGAGGCACGCGTCCCGTGCTAGGCAGTCGAATTCTCTTACACGGATGATGAAGAGTTAGATCCGGACATTCGTAAAGCCCTGCACCGATGCCAACCTGGTCCATTTAAGGGTAAAGGGGAACAGTTAGGAGAAACAGTGGAAAAATGGATCGAGGCAATGGAAGAGTACTTTGATGTAACGGGTTATAATGAGAGGAGCAAGATGGCTCTCGCCAAATTAAAAATTGTGGAAACGGCCAGGGTCGCATGGAGGAACCATTGCAAGACAAATCGTCTAGACCGAAATACCCAGACTTGGTCAGATTTTAAAGCATACCTCAAGAAGAGGTAGAAGCCCTCTGGGCTTTTTGGAAACCAAAATGAATGAGTTCTCTGGAATTGAAGCAGGATAGCCAGACAATTGAAGAATACCATCAGGCATTTGCCCTTCTCCTCAAATATTCTCCACTTTTGGATGAAGAGCAGCTGATGGGCCAGATTCATTTTCGAGGAATGAACGAGCCACCATTGGACACTTTAGTGAAAATGCCAAACCAATCTCAATGGTGGCAGAAGCTGTCAGAATGGCAAAGGACTTTGCCAAGGCATTTGTTATCAAGGTCCCGCCAAAGCCTGCACCCTCAAACTTTAAAAGGTTCCAAGCCCCGGGAAGTACTTCAAACTTTCCACCCCCAAAGAGGCAGTAAAGCCCAATTCAGAATCAAGATGCTGGGAGATTCAGAAGTGAAGGAAGACCCTTCCCTCATAACACTTTCTTAGGAGCCCCACCTTTTTCAAGGACTCAGAGGGACGAGCTAACAGGTGTTTTGGGTGTCACGGTTTAGGTCACTAACTTAAAGACTGCCCGACTCCATGTCAAGAGAAGCCAGGGAAGTAAAGGACCTAGAATGCAGAGACCAGCCCCTTCCTCAGTCAATCGTCTCATCAAAATCAGGGCAATCCTAGGAGAAATCCATCTCAGCCATCTGCCTCTGTACAGAGTAATCTCAAAACTCCCTCCCAGAACTGGGGTAACCAAAGAGAAAGAGTTCCGCCCCAATCTGCAATAGCCAGAGCAGTTACAATAGCAGAAGTAGTGGAAGAGGAAAGAGGTCAGATTTATGCTGCAATTGAAAACCAAGGGCCAAATCGTCAATTCTGTGTCATCCATACTCCAACTGAGTATAAGGGTAAGTCATTCAAACTTTTGATTGATTCAGGCAGTACTCATTCATTTATTTTCCCTAGATGCTTGCGTAAGCTAGTCTTAGAACAGAAATTAGGGAAACCTATGCAAGTTGAATTGGCCAGTGGGAAGATCCTTTTCACTCACCTAGAGACAGATCGAATTCAGTTTAATCTAGATGGGAATATAACTGACTGTCAATTCAGAGTCCTACCTTTGGGAATTTTTTACGGGATCCTTGGAATGTATTGACTCCACAAAAATCAAGCTGACATTCACTATCATAATGGAACCATTTCCTTCCGTGACCTTCACGGAAACAAAGTTCAAGGAACCAAAATTTCAGGATCCCCAGGTCTACAATTAGTAAAAGCTTCTAAGTTATTGAAAGGACTTAGAAAGAAGCAGCTCATTTACGTTGTCAAAATGAATCCGGTAGACACAAAGTTAAAGGCTAAAGAACCAAAACGGTTAAGTGAGTATGATGATTTATTCCCAGCAGAGCTAACAAAGCTAACAAAGATGCCTCCAATTCGAGAAGTAGATCATGTGATAGAATTGACCCCCGGAGCTCAGCCCAGTAGCCCAGCGCACGTACAAAATGCTAGTCCCTGAAGCCATTGAACTCAAGGAACAGCTCAGGCAGTTGTTAGAACAAGGGTTTGTAAGACCCAATGTTTCACCTTGGGGAGCACCAGTTCTCTTTTAGAAAAAGAAAGATGGAATGCTAAGACTCTGTGTGGATTATAGAGGTCTCAATCAGCTGATAGTTAAGAATAAGTATCCTATCCTCAGAATTGATGAGCTTCTAGACAGGCTAAGTGGAGACCAGATCTTCACAAAGATAGATCTCAAATCAGCTGATAGTTAAGAATAAGTATCCTATCCCCATAATTGATGAGCTTCTAGACAGGCTAAGTGGAGACCAGATCTTCACAAAGATAGATCTCAAATCAGGGCATTACCAGATCAGGATTAATGAGCAAGATATCCCAAAGACAGCCATCAATACTCACTATGGGCACTATGAATTTACAGTCATACCATTTGGATTGACAAATGCCCCAGCTACATTCAATCACCTAATGTAGGACATTCTCAGAGAATACTTGGATGATTTTGTTCTTGTTTTCTTTGATGATATTCTGATTTACTCAAAGAATGCAGCTGACCACATGAAGCTCACGTCTAAAAAGCTCTTGAGATTCTAAGGAAGCACCAACTCTTTGCAAAAAAGAGCAAATGCACTTTTTCTGTCGACCATGTTGAATACTTGGGCTTTCTGGTATCCAAAGACGAAATTTCTCTAGACTCCGCAAAAGTCCAAGCAGTCATAGATTGGCTTGAACCAAAGACAGTGAAAGAAGTCAGGGGATTCTTGGGATTAACTGGTTGGTATAGAATTTTTATACCTAAGTATGCTCTCATAGCTTCCTCCCTGACTAATCTTCTCAAGAAGAATATTCCGCTCCAATGGTCTGCCAGGTGTCAGAGCACTTTTGATAAGCTGAAGACCGCCTTGGTAACCAATCCCGTTCTGAAATTGCCAGATTTCTCTCTACCCTTTTTTGTAGTAACTGATGCCAGTGGTGGTTTTGCCCTGGGAGGTGTGCTCATGCAGGAAGGTCATGCAGTGGCCTATGAATCCCGAAAACTCAGAACGCATGAGAGAAATTATGCTGTCCCCATGACCTGGAGCTACTTTTAGTAGTCTATGCCCTAAAGTTGTGGAGACATTACCTACTGGGTCAAAGATTCACTCAGATCATCAAAGCTTAAAGTGGATCTTCACTCAGAAGGATCTCAACATGCGCCAAAGAAGGTTACAGAACCTGCAGGAATTTGATTTTGAAATCAAGTACCACCCAGGCAAAGAAAATGTGGTTGCAGATGCCCTTAGCAGAAAAGCCTCCTTGCTTGCAATCACAGTGGTGTCAAATTCATTGATTAATGAAGCAAGAGAGAAGATCATGCAGGATAGATTCTTTGGCCCTATTGCTACCCTACTTATGCAGGAAAGCAAAACTCCTCAGGAGTTGAACCGAGTTCAAGGGTACAGCTTGGATGATGGAATTATGTATTATAATAGCAGGCTATGCATTCCCAAATGATGAGGGAACTAAGGGTCAAATTCTGAATGAAGCCCATGACACCCTGATTGTAGGACATCCAGGTTTCATCAAGACCTACATGTCTGTAAAGAAAAGCTTCTTTTGGCTTGGACTAAAAAAGGATGTACTTAATCATGTATGTCAATGCCTGATTTGTCAGAAAGTCAAAGCAGAAAGAGTAAAAATACCTTTTGAGTTACATCCATTAGACATCCCCCAAATGAAGTGGGAATGTATCAGTATGGATTTTATTACTGGACTACCTTCAGTGCAATCAAGTTACAACTCCATCTTCGTAGTAGTTGATAGACTAACCAAAGTTTCCCATCTGATTCCAATAAAAGAAACCTACACTACAGTGGATGTGGCCAGAGTGTTCCTCAAGGAAATCTTCAGATTGCATGGCCTACCCAAGAGAATAGTAAGTGATCGAGATCCCGAGTTCACGTCAAGATTCTGGACTGCATTTTTCGAAGCAGTAGGAACTTTCTTGGATCTCAGCATAGCTTACCACCCCGAGATCGATGGTCAAACAAAAAGTCTATGAACTTCTTCTGCCTCCTCATCTCAAAGTACATAATGTATTTCATGTCAGTCTTCTTAAAAAGTATGTACCAAGCCCAAATCATGTGCTTAATGATGAACTCTTAATCTCTTCAACCCAAGGGCTGATGGAACTCCAACCTAAAAAAATCCTTAATGTTCAAGAGAAGGTTCTTAAGAACAGAATTCTAAGAGAATTATTAGCCAAATGGAAGTTCTATCCTTTTGAAGACGCCACCTGGGAGAAAGAAACCGAACTGATGCGAGATTACCCCCAGTTTGCGAGATGAGGACATCTCGCATTTTTCAAGTGGGAGAGAATGTAAGATTCCTCCCTAGCCCCCCAAGATGTCCAGTTTCTTCCCCTGTAATCAATCCCCTTTTCTAAATAATAAAAGATCTTGTTTCTACCTGTTTTGGTCTAGAGAGAGAAAATATTCTAGAGAGAGATAACTCAATTTTTAGATATCTTTGGATGGAAAAATATCCCTTCTTATTAAAATAAATTCCCCCGAAACAGAAGTTTAAAAAGAAATTCCTAAGGTGCATTAGAAATAAATTATAATCTGCTCAAAAGACCTTAGCCTAAGGGTCCAAATTTTCTAAAAATTTTGGATTAAGGTTCTGAGGGACCTATCATATTAATCCAAATGTAGGGAGGAGATAAATTGAAGAAATAAAGGAAACCCCCCCCAAAAATGAGTAAATACTCACATAAGATGAAGAGTGGACTAAGGACCAAAGGAAACATTAAAAAAATAAATTTTTGACACCTCGGAGTGGGGATTCCCCCTCATGAAGGAGGTGCCTTTTTTCTCATCATTGCTTCCCATTTTAAATCAATAAAATGAGATATTTCATCTCTCCTCTCTCCTATTTCAAGTCTAGTTCCAAAAAGTAAGCTGAACTGACCCAAAAATGGTCAAAAATTGACCAAACTGATCTGGAAAATTCTAGAATCAGTTTGCTTGGTTTGAGGATCACTTTTTCCTATAAATAGAAGCCTTCCTCCTTGTAAAAGATTAATAGTGTTTATGCACTGTTACTCTACTCTTACCCAGACATTGAATTCACTTGATAATTCAATTACATTGAATTCACTTGATAATTCAATTGTTTTTGACTAAATCCTCTACAAGTGAATTCAATTACATTGAATTCACTTGATAATTCAATTACATTGAATTCACTTGATAATTCAATTGTTTTTGACTAAATCCTCTACAAAGAAATTGGTGGCCACTCTTGATCCAAACAAGAGTAGAACCCTCAATCCCTAAAGCCAAAGGAAAGCTCACAAAACTCCATGCAAGCTAAAAACTCTACTTTTTAATTTCTAATCTATGGTTTTCTGATTTCTTTGCTTTTTTAGTTGATTAAAGTGAATCTTGATGTTATGCCTTGATAAAAAGGCTACCCCCTTCTCTTCCTTAAGAATTCAGCCTTTCTTTATCCTAGAATGAGTAACAAATAAATTGATTAAACTTTTCTTATTGTTTACTCACTTGAAAGTGAAAATTGAGTAGATTAGAGTGCTTTACTTCAAATTGGTGTTTATTTTAAATTAAAAATAATATGTTAAAAATTGAGAAATGGTCAGCCATACAAAGGAGGTTATGGTAAAATTTTCTTAAATTTTATGGAAAATAAAGTTTATTTTTATGTTATTCTAAAAGAGTAACTCTCACCGTTTGTGCATTCTAAAAGAAATATTTTTATTTACTCCATGTACATATTCACCTATGAATATGCATGGATATCATTGATATTAACTTTTGAAATTAATTTCTATGCATAGAAAGATGCATATTGAAAATCTTTTTATTATAAAAGTGTTATTTTCATTGAATTTCATTTCTTTGCATGGAAAGATGCATAATGAATTTTTTTTATTTTAAAAGTGTTATTTTCATTGAATTCAATTTCTATGCATGGAAAGATGCATAATATAATTTTTTTAATTATAAAAGTGTTATTTTCATTGAATTCAATTTCTATGCATGGAAAGATGCATAATAGATTTTTATTATTATTATAAAAGTGTTATTTTCATTGAATTCAATTTCTATGCATGGAAAGATGCATAATAGAATTTGTTTTTTTATTATAGAAGTGTTATTTTCATTGAATTCAATTTCTATGCATGGAAAGATGCATAACAGAAATTTTTATTATAAAAGTGTTATTTTCATTAAATTTGACTTCTATGCATAAAAAGATGCATTAAGAAATTCTTTTATTTTAAAAGAGTTATTCTTATTAAATTGATTTTTTGCATAAATAGATGCATAAAAGGATTTTTCTTTTATATGAAAGTATTATTTCCATTGAAGTTGGATTTTATGCATAAATAGATGCATAAAGAAATTTTTATATCAAAATTAGATTCTCTTTAATTCTATGTTTAATTTCCATGAATATTTGATAAATGAATAAGTAAATATTCTGAGAGAGAAAATTCTATCATTTTATATTCACTTGGATTGTAAAGAGAAAATTCAGAAAAGCTATCGAAGTCAGAATTTTAGATAAATGATTAATTTATTTCCTCATCAGAATTCATGATTAATTTAGAAATCAGTTAAGTGAATATTCAATGATGAAATTCAGTAAAATAGTAACTGAAATATCACCCCCTTTAGGAAAAACCTTATCAGACTCTAACCCTGAATCAGACTATGACCAAGACCAACAAACTCTTTCATCGGTTTCGAGGAAAGAAGATGTGACTAGTTCAGGAAAATACACTCAAATCTCTCGCCAAATCTGAAACTAAGTTAAGACCCTTCGAATTGATCTGAGGATCAAGGTTATAGAATTCGAGGAATTCTGTTTTGAAATTCAGTATTACGATTATGAAATTTTGGGGATACTAATTTAAGATATACTCATTGTATTCAAAAGAAAATCAAAAAGGTGGAATCGTCACTGTTTTTCGAGTAAGGAAAATTTTCTCGATTTTGATTTCGGAATGACCACCAGATTAGTCTCGTGTCCGAGGGCGAGGCCCTGAGTGGGAAACCCTGCCCCACGCAAGAAGAAGCTACTTCTGCTTACTAGCAACCAGGAATCCGGTGCGCGGAGGGGACAGTGGGATCTCACAGCATCGAGGCCCTCCAGGCATGCCAGCCGATGCATCCCAGATTACATGTGTGGGGTTCCGAGGCCTCTAAGGCCCCACACAGACAATTTCAACTGATTTGAAAATATTTTTTTTCATGCAATTGTATTTTGGAATAATTTTGGTATTTTATTTTTGCATGCAAATATTTTCTTCAGGAAATTGTCTATGTCGATGAGTTTGCATCAAAAGCTGGTGAAACAAGGGGTGGCGGAGGAAGAGTCCAGGATGCAGCTTTGAAGGAGTATATTGGAAAAATCTTCCAAGACATCATTGTCTTTCACAAAGTCCTTGATGGTGGACAAGTCTCTCTCATGAAGATCAAGGCTTTAACAAAGGGTGCTGCATTCAAGTCCATGCCTATGAAATCAAGCTTAGAGAAGGTGTTGCTTGTGAAGGGCTCCAAGCTCCTATATTTGTTCGAAGCTCAACGTGGAGGGAAGATTCATTCACTAGTTGGCCTAGGCCTTGCTACTAGGAAGATTGATCTTCATGCTATCCAGCTCGAGCTCGAAGGAAATTTTGTTGTGATTCCTTCACTTAAACCTCCTACTGACTCTGCTGAGCCTAGTACTAAGAGGCATATAGAGTTTAGGGTTTTTGTACTTGCTTCTATGTCATGGTGTAACAGTTTCTATATTAATAAAAATATATTTTTAAAGTTTTGTTGTATTCGTGCGATCAACAAATAATATTTAATCATTAATTTGAAATTGAAATCACAATACAATTATGATTGCCAGATATAATCAAGTAGTTGGCAAGGATTTTTTTAAAAAAATTCATTAAGTAAAGCATTTACATCATGATCACATGAGATTACATTGTGTAATATACATGAGATTACATCGTGAAATATACATGAGATTATCCTAAACCCTAAACTGTGGTCATCACCATAATCTTCCCTCCACTTTTGCATGCGTAGAACTAGCCACATATCTTTGTTTGATGGTGACTCTCTTGGCATGGACTGCTGCGTACACTGTGTCACCATATATGTCCACCAAAAAAGCTTCAGCAGCCTCTTCAAGAGCTTCCAAAGCTACTATTGTCCATCGTGTGGGAGCCTCACGATTGCTGACCCGACGATGCCATCAAGATAGCTGACTCACGTTCAAATCATCCATAATCTCCCTAACGAGGTGATGAAAAGGCCTCCTCGCGGGATCAAAAGGTCTACCGTCTTCTGATACTTTCTTATTTCTTGAAGAGCGATGGTGCTGGGTCTCCACTAACGTTTGCGATGTGTGGGGGGTGGTGGGGGCTTGACCTTCACGGGATCAACCCTTTTGGCACTCTGCTTGGTGAGAGCCATGTTCTTGAAGAAGATAAAACAAGATTAGAATGAAAATGAAAGACTCTAAACTTATATTTATAACTTCAAAAACTGAAAATATAACTTATATTTATATTTTTATAGAATGAAAATAAATAACTCTTAAATTTTTTAGCAATTTTTATTATATTTAGTAATTTCCTTATTTATAAGAGCCCCTCTGATGAAACATCTCACTAATTCCCTAGGGTTTATAGAACTTCGTTCCATGTTTAAAGTAATCTAATTTTTAGAGTAATTTTTATTATATTTTTTTAGTAAAGATAAAATTTTTAAAATTTCTAAGTTCATTGAAATTTTATACACTTATAGTCTTTCATGCATATATGTTGTGTGAAAAATCCTAAATCCATATGAGGCCTATGAATAAAAAATAAAAAAATGCTTTCGATAAACTTGAAAAACTATACAAAAGAAAAAGATAATAACACCCAAGATATTGAGAAACAAACATCAAATTGTACTTGTATTAAAAACACTTCTCATAGATTACAAGTACATTGAAACATAGGTTTACAATGCATCATATGATTTACTCAAATCATATTATCCATATTCAAACTGAAGGCATCACCATTATTATGAATCCTTCGTACAAGTCTCAAATCCTTGTCCATAAGAGTGATGCGCTTCACATGAATAGCTGCCAACTAACCATCATGCATGAGGTCCACCGAATATGCCTCAGCTGCTTCTTGAAGAGCTAGCAACGCTTGGGCTGACCATCGTTGCACATTGTTAACTGTAGAACTAAGTCTTGCATAGAACCTATTTACGAGACATTCGCTAGAGATCTTGCAATATCTCTCTCACCAGTCTTGCAACAAATGGCACCCTCGGTATGATTAAGTTTGTACTTTTTTGATACTTCCTTATTTCTCGAAGATCAGCAATGCCTGGTCTCCATCTATACTTCTTGTGACATGGCGAATGTGGATGCGTTGTACCTGTAGTAGTGCCTCCTGGATTGTCAAATTGAGTGCGCTCACTATCAGTCTCTATTGTTATATTGACCTGGGGCTGTGTTGGGCGAGTCTTAGTAGGGTTCCTCTTAGCACTTTTCTTGGTGCATGCCATGCCTTGAAAGCTAGAAGACTATAAAATGTAAATGTCTCACCACTCATAAGCACTTATAAGTAATAGTCTAGTTAACTTTAAAAATAACACAACTGTTCACACATATCAACAAAAAGTTACAGAGTTTCAACTTGCATTTGCTCATTTGAAACACTTGACTCTTGGGTTTTCCACTTGCTTCCCTCTCTTTCTTGAGTTCTCAACCATTCAGCATGTTTCTCTCTACCTGATGAATTCTCAAATCGTACCTTTCTAACCTCACATATGACTCTGTGTATTGCATGTGATCCATTGGACATAGGTTTCTTCTCCTCTAACCTTATTACTATCTTTCTATACCATCATAGAAGTAATTGTTTCATTGGATTGACATCATAGATTCCACCTCCATGAGCAGGGACAGCACATCATAGATTCCACCTCCATGCCATGTGTAGACCATATCGCTAAACTTCCTTCATTTGCAAAGTAAGGACCATGAGCATGCAATATATGCTACATCAATAAACAACGTAATCACAGTTAGTCTCTAAAACCATATAAATTAATTGTAATGTCACACTTACTGTAATGTCACACTTACCATGTTATGTGTTATACTACTTGAAGTCCAGGCTTCAACAAACTGATGCATAGAATATACCAATCACCTCAAACTCCTTGGAATCATCTAGTCCAAATGTCATCTTCTACAAAAGCACTGCCAATTTGTCAAGAGCAATCCACACATTTGCTTTTTCTACTCTAGTCTTTCCTCCATGGCTTTGATTAGGAACGGCTATATGTAACTTTTTCCATGCTTTATATTTCTCTGGTTGCTGTACTAGTAGTTCTCCATTTTCATTTCGTGGTGCAGAGAGGGATTTCCTTGCGTTTGAGCCGCTAAAGCAAGGCTTGCATGGTACATTACTGCTTTCTCTGCACTTTTTTTCACCCTTCTTTATTTCTACCTGGCCTTGATGATGTAAACCCATCCCAGATAATACTTCTTCCACCCTTTTACATGTTTCTTGGGCATCAGAAGCTAACACGCATATTCATAAACCAATTTGTCTATGATTCTCACTAGTGCATGCAAAGTGAAAAAGTGTACTCTTGTCAAGGGGATGTCAAGAATAGGATCTACTCGTACCATTTGGCCCCCACGGTAAATAAATTGATCACGTGTAGGACATCCTTCTCTGCCTGTTTCTTCCCATTCTTACCTTTCTTTCCAGACCGCATACAATATATGCAAGGAAACTCTGCATTTGCTGCCAGTTGACACACCAAACATGCACTTCAAAGTTTTGAGATCTCAGCAAGGTGTCATTCCACTTGATACTCACCATAACCTTCCACGTGCAAACTTTCACCATGATTTTGATGTTGCACTTTATTAGGTATCTTTGTTCAACAAGTTAAAGAAAATCTTCAAAATCTCATGATCTTCCTTTGGTACTTCAAATGCAGCAAGCTACCAAAGTTCATTCTCAGACTGTACACTAAAGTAATCAGGATGACCAGGCAAGATGTTAGGATCTAGTGCTCTATTCATGAGAGTTAGACAACACGTTCTAACTTCTGACCTTTGATAACCTCACTTTCATCAAGCTTCAAAATAAAATTTAGCTTGCCTCCACATTCTACAACAGATAGTGTAAAATTTTACCATTAGAGATTGTAACTTGCATACATCTAATACAAAATTATTATTTGTGTGCAAGACAAATGGCACTTCCTTTGACCCATATACTTGCATACATGTCTGTGACATAAGTGCATTGGCTCACCAATTAATTGTTCCACCTTACTGTTTAATGATTGTCGTGCTTGCACCACATGAAATGGTTTAGGAAGAGGCAATATCCTTTTCTTTTGCAACACTTTTTTAAACCTTGTATCTAAATGTTTGTATATCATGCCATAAGACTGAGAACTTATTCATACCTTATCACATATCCCCTGCATATCATTTGATGTGAAGGAATCACTTACCTCTTGTAAGCATTGTATGATAACTTCATCACCAATTGACTTAAATTTGGGCATTGAAGCGCGGACTTCACCGTATCTTTAGTGAGTACCTTTTTAATTCCTTGATTCACTTCATTTTCTAGATTGCTAAACATCTTTTGCATGTTATCACATTGTGCATAGATCCTTCGCCTGTATCGTCCACCTATCTTTACCAACATGTGTATAGGTTTATATGACCTTTGGCGTTCACGTACCTCCCGTGTGGTTGTGGGTCCATAAGTGACAATCTTCTCTAGCATTGTCTTCATCCTCTTATTGCTAGCCTATAAATCATTAACCTGGTTAATCAAACTGGCATTTTGCATTACCATGTCATGGATAGCATCTTGCAAAACATTGTTCTCTTCTTGTTTTGCCAACAATGATCTATTAAGTTTCATGATCTATTGTGCAAAAACATGGGCTTGGATTGCAAGTCTCCAAGTATAACCATGTAACCCTGCATTACCCTCACAAACATACTTGAGAAATGATGTTAGTTCTGAGAATTGGGGAGATGGTTGTGTAATAGGATTAGGTGGATATATAGACCCATCAACCCAAAGATCTATATGTTTTTTCCCTACTATTCTGTGTAGTTGCATCATCACTGATGGATTCATCATTGAAACCTCAATTCTCTTGTACAATGGGGCATACAATTCATCTAGCTGGAAGTGTATACTTCTCTTCTTAGAGCTTCTTGGTTCCTAAAACATCAAAAAACTAGAAACACTTAGATACATCACTATATCCATTGAGTACAATCAATGCCTACAAGAAAACTCACACAAAATTTCATGATTATTAACACATATGTGTAACTTAACGCCAACTTTAACACATATTATTATTATTAACCAATAGTAATGCACATATTATTATTATTAACCAACAGTAAAACATGTCTGACTATCAACTTTATTATTTACGAATAGTAATGCACATAATCAACAGGAAAACATAACTTATAGAACTCAATTGAACATAACCAACATCAAAACATTGCTAACCTTCATTTTTGTTCTCTGTTGCTTCTCTGTTTTGTCTCTTTGTTTCTTCTTTCCTTGATAGCAAGATTAATGAAGAGGAAAATGGTTTGTTGGCTCCAAGAAAATGGCACCAAAAAATCAAATCACTCTTCATTCTCTAGCTTTGTAGTGAACAAGTGCAATAGAACAGGAGGGAAATACAAATTGTTTGTAGTGATCAAGTGCAATAGAACACGAGGGAAATACAAATTGTTTGGAGATGAAAATTTAAAAGTAGAAGAAGAAATGAGCTATGGAAATAAGAAATGACGTAAAGAGATGAAGAAGCTCTATCGCAAAAAAGGAAAATTCGTAATGCACTATTCTCTAAATTAATAAATCTAAACACATTCTTAAAATCTTAAAAAATATCTATTCTCTTCAAATCTCTGTAAAAAAACATAAAAACACACCAGAATGTAGATAAAGCACGGATCTACGTACTTGTAAAAAGGAATTATAAAATACAAAGTACAAATCAAGATATTCCATTTTTAAGATAAAATCCTTCTAGAATCACGAAATGATTGTTTCTTCAGTCATAAATGAATCTGGGCATTTAAGAATGTCATATCTTTTGAGGTATTCAAAACCAGCTCAAATAAAAAAATAGTTTTTGAGATATTCGAGTTCTGAGCAGGTCTGGTACAGTTCTTGGACAATAAATAAAATAATAAGTGAACCTATTATAAAACTAATATTTTGAGATGTACAAGATTCAAAAAGAGAAGAGAGAGGAGCAATATTATAACATTATTTTTACACTTTTCCTTGATTCATGGAAGAGAGAGAAAGCCCTTATAGGGTCAGTTTGTGAGTCCAAATTTTTCCTAAAGCACCTCTGAGTTTTAGGTCCAAAATTAGGAGGCTTTTTCTTCTCAACCCAACATCTCACCCAGCCAACAATCCATCATTAGGGGAAGAACCCTAGTATGTTTGAGGCTTATCAAGAATCAAGGTAACATTCAAAAAGCATATTCCTCTACAGATTCTGAATCAACAAATCCAACTCAGGAGACCTAATTTTATTCACATTACATACAGACCAGCACGTACACACATTTATGCATCAGCTCTGACTGTTACAATCATGTACATGTAGCCCTCAAGAATACAATTGCTTTCCTACTAGTCCAGATTTCCCATAAGATGCAAGTTCTAATAATAATAAACACCAGCCCACTGAGCTCATCACTCACTGAGACTAACCACTTACCAAATATCCAGTCTCCCCAATAAGTTTGCATATCCAGTCCCTTCTCTATCCATTTAGTCATTTTGCACCAGGTGCTTCTTATAGCTGGGCATTCCCAAAACACATGTTTATCATCTTCAATTGAAGACATGCACCTAGGGAAAATGCCACTAGCCATGTTTCTCTTTTGCAGGTTATAACCAATAGGTAATGCCCACATACATACCTTCCATAGAAAAACTTGGAATTTCTTAGGGACCTGACAATCCCAGATCAAGTTCCATCTCTTTTTCCAACTAGAGGAACTCCATTTTACATTCCATATTTTCTGGCAATACAACACATTGGCATCCCCCTTTCTCATTAGTGCATAAATGTCCCTAGTTTTGCCCTCCTTTAGTTTGACACCATTGATCCAAGTCCAATCTTTGATCCAGACTGAAGTGTCAGTTGTTGCTATGAAACATAATTCACTATGCAGCACCTCCAACACCTGAGCCATCAAGTCTCTCTCCCTCCTATTTAGTTGAACTTCCAAAGATAATAGGTTCACCTCTTTCCACCCAACCAAATCCCTGTGTCCTAGTAGTCAACCAGATATCTAATGCCTTTATTGTTAAGATTCTTTGCTCCACAGATGTATCAAGTGAAGCTAGAGGGGGACTAAACTTATGCGTCCACCATAAACCCAAAGGCATTCAAATCTTTCACATATCACACATATCTCACTATGTAAATGGGGAAAGGTCAACAATTATCAATTGGGGCAAAATCTCATTTATGTACATGCCTTGATTTATGAAAGGAATTTTCTTTCATTTCTTTGGAGGGGGCATTATTAAGTTATCTCAAACTGTGTAAAAGATTTAGACACTACTTTTTTAGCTTTAAGCTAAGAGTAGTATCTATCCTCTTCATTAATCATGGCTACTCAAGCAAAAATCAACAAATTTTAAGGACAAGGATTCCTTTGGAGGGGCCATTATTAAGTGATCTCAAACCATGTAAAGGATTTAAACACTAATTATTTTGGCTTCAAGCCAAAATTAAGACCTATCCTCTTCATTAATCATGGCTACTCAAGCAAAAATTGACAAATTTGAAGGAGAAGGATTCCACACATGGTAGACGAAGGTTAAATTCACCCTTATGAGAAAGGGGATATGGAAAGGGGATATGGAAAGTGGCAAATGGAAAGAAGAAGAAGCCAACAACTCGAGAAAGAGAAGTTGCTTAGCTAGGCAAAGATGAGAAAGCCATTGCTATCATAGCCTTGGTATTAAGTGACTCATCCATCCATTATATTGATAGGTGTGATACATCATATGAGGCTTGTTTGCATCTTGAAACCATGGTTGGTACACAAGGAAAGTACTCCAAGTTTAGCTTGCTACTTATAAAGTTCTTTAAAGCTAAAAATGAAACCACCCGGGAGTCTCTCCCCTTATATTTGAATTCAATAAAAAGCATGCTAACATAATTGGCAGGTATAAAATGCCATACACAAAGACATCACAATTAAAGTCTTACTCAAAAGTCCTCCAGATGAAGAGTATGGCAACACTGTTACCACTCTTACAAATCTACCAACATCAAAACTGGTGGATATTGAAACTTCTCTCTTAGAGAAGGAAAGAAAGATCAAGCAAAGAAGATCAACCAACTCCATCTTTAATGAAGAGGAGGCTTACTTCACGAAGAATAGGCAAAAGAACTACACGAACACCTAGAATTTCTCCAAGGGCTTCACTAACAAACCAAAAAATGGATGTGTATTTTGTTGGTAAGAAGAATTATAAGAAAGAGAACTATTTTTTTGAAGAAAAAGACCAAAGCTTTGATTATTGAAGATAATCAAGAAGAAGTGATGAAGTGGAGGCCTCAACAGAAGAGGCCAATCTTGTGGTTGACTTGGATTGGGATTTTTAGGCTACTCTTGCTACTACCAACAAGGAAACCTTGGCATGACATTTAACAGGCAACCTCCAACCAGGATTTGTATCAATCCTATGGATATTAGATCTCTAATGTATCCAAATATGTATCATTGGTTAGAACATATGTGTATCTAGCATTGTAACAATCCCTAGGCATTAAAACGTCTCTTGTAGGGGAGTTTGTTGGAGACAACACATGTTCTCCTACTATTTATCATTGTATGGGTTCCCAAGTTAAAGGGAAAACATGTAGCCATAGTGTGTAACTAAGTGTAAACACTCCTTATGAGTGTACTAGTGCGTGAACACTCCTTATAAGTGTACTAGTGTGTGCTTGTGTGTGAATAGCCTCTTAGCTTGGATTTGATATTGTGAAAGTGTGTAAGAAGATTCCTTAGGGAGACTTAGTCTAGTTTTGATTGAGTCAAAAGATATGCCTATATAAAAAGCATGTACTTGGTGGAGGTTGCATGTCAATCAATATCTATTGAGTCGTGCAAATTTGTGTGGGCATTATTCTTCTCTCTCTAAACTCTCTTTCCCTCTCTCTCTCTCTTCACTCTATCTCTCTGCACATATGTAGTAGAGAGCTTCAACCCACCATAGCTCATTGCAGGCCTGATTTTTAGAAGGCTACAGAGGACATGTCCTTCTCTCTGCTCCTAAGAGCTATATTAAGTGGTTCATGCTTGAGAGGAGTGTTTCTTTTATGCATGCCTTTGCTAGAAGCCTCAGCACAACAAAGCCTTTTGCACCCTTGCTAGGAGTATCAGCAAAACTCATGCTACCTTTGCGAGATGGAGGGCCCCTCATCTCTTCCCACCTCTTCTTTGAATTTAAAAGAAGAGTAGTTGTGAATGCTCAAGTAGTGATAGCATGGGCTAAATTTTTAACTTTCTTTACTTTTTTTAGGTGAAGTGAATCTTACATCATGAGATGCTACAATGATGGACCAAATTTTTAGATGAGCAAAGGTTTTTAGTTTGCATGCTTTTAATTGAGAAATATTTTTACTACCAACCACTTGTACAAAGGGGTTCCTTCCATTACCTTCCAACCACACCAAATACCACTAGTTAGTGTACCACCTAAACATGCACCCACTCGCTATATGTATCACTGCATAAGTGCTATTTAGTAATGCTCAGGTCAGTGCTCCAGTGCTCAGTGCTATTTAGCAGTGCTCAGTGGTGCTCAGTGCTATTTAGCAGTGCCAAGTGCTATATAGCAATTATAACTACTATATAGCATTTAGAATTGCTATGTAGTATTCGTCACTGCTAAATAGTAAATGGTACTACTATATAGCATTAAGAACTGTTAAATAGTAAATGCTACTTCTATATAGCATTAAGAATTGTTAAATAGTAAATGCTACTACTATATAGCATTAAGGATTGCTATAAAAAGTAATGCTTACTACTCCAATGGTAGTTACCATGGCTATGTAGCTATTGTATTGTAGTGAGTACTACTATATAACACTTCAAAGCACTGCTATACAGCACTCTAATTTGCTTTATAATTGTGGTAAGTCCTATACAGCACAATGCTTTGCTATGTGGTAGCTTTGCTCTAAAGTAGTGGTCACTACTATATAGCACTTGCTTTGCTACAAAGTAGTGGTAGGTGCTATATAGCACCTATGTTATATGGCAGTTTACCACTACTTCATAGCAAAGAAAAGTGTTATATAGTAGTCTCACCATTGTAGGCAAAGTTCCATATAGTAGTTGGAACTACTATATGCAGTAGAGAGGTCAGTGCTAAAAATAGAAAATTCTGCTATGTATAGCATTGAGGACTACTATAAGACAATGCTCTATTCAAATTCTAATGCTATATAGCACTATTCTTTACTATATAGATGTGGTAATTAATGTATAGCATAGTGCTTTGCTAGGTGGCAGCTTTGCTAAACTAGTGGTGATAACCATATTTGTATTTCTAGAGTATGGCATAGTTCTAGCGCTAACTTATGTAGTCGGATCCACACTATGAACCGACTATTGTATGTTATAGTAGGAGAGTACTTTCCCTTATAGTATCAACTCTTATCTCTTTATTTAATAGTTGTAGAGTAGAGAAAAAGATAGAAGAAAATTCATCAATCTCTCAGAGTCTCTTATGTTTTGCTCTCTCTTGTGTGTGAGTGTTTGCTTACAAGGAACTCAAGCTCTCCCTCTCCCCTATATTCTCTTTATGGTATCACAGCTTCAGTTAGTGTGAGAGCTAAGGAGGCAAGTAAGAGGCAACAAGGAAAGTAAGGAAGCAGTACATGGGTAAGGGTATTTCCATCTCTTTCTCTCTTTGATTTTGGAGCAACACCATCGGTAGCTGTGAGAGTATAAACAGAGAAGTCTCAGATTGAGGCATCCTTTTAGGTGAAGGAAGAAGACCATATGGTGTACAATTAAAAAACATTAACTACATTTTAGGGTGTTTTGACGTGATTCGAGTGCATATCGTGTGCCCTGCTTTAGCTTTGTAAGTTTTTTATAAGCACTATGTGAAAGTGTCGATTTTCATTACAATGCCCAATTTTTGGTTTGGGGCAAAGTTGTAGTAGAAATTTGGTTGCAAGATAGTCTGTGTCTTTGATGGAAAGGGTGGGTCTTTAGAAAAAGGGGCTCCTGATGTAGAAACCAGTTATCTCTTTTAGACAAGGTGAGACTAAAATGATGTGTACATAGTGTCCCTGAAATCTTATTTTAGATGAAATAAGAAAAAGCAACAGTAAGTTAAAGTTGAAAACTGAAAGCTAAGATCTCAAACTCTGAGATTATACAAGATGAAAAATCTAGATCCTACCATGCCAGTATAGGATACAATAAGTGATGGGATATGGGAGAGCTGAATAAAAATAATCAATCAACCCTTTGTGCCAAGGATTTCCATCATGGATGATACAAGAAGGCTAGAGATTGTTTTTGAGGAATGCATTTCAAGGGTCTATGAGAATGCTAACATGTTTATTTGTAGCTTAAGAAAGCACATGGTGAGAGGAATTACTCAAGTGTATTGAAGAAATGCATCTCATTGGTCTTTCTGAGTGCTATCATGGTGAGGAAGCACTCAAGTGTATCTCAAGGGTCTCTCTGAAGTATGGATAAGGATGCACTAAGCTGTTTTGAACTGATACAGCTTGAGGATATTTTTTGTCAATGATTTTACGTCTTCTCTGAGGTTAAATATAGGTAGTAGTTGGTTGAAAGAGCAAGCTTCATTTGACAACTCTAAGTGTAGATGTTGGCGAATGTATGTATATATAATCCATTCATATATAGTGGTATTATAATAGGTTTAGAGTACCATATTGTTGGAGATTGCAGATTTGCACAAGTGGAGAAGTCTTTTTGCAAACATTATTTAGTAATTTATTGTTGCAGGTAATCATGTCTAACAGTCTATCTCCCAGATTGCGAGTGATAGGTTTTTTTACAAACATTGTTTAGTAAGTTATTGTAGAAAGTAATCATGTCTGGCAATCTATCCCAAATTGTGAGTGAAAAGCTAAACAAGAATAACTTCCATGCATGGAAGTTCAAGATGACCAATATCCTTACGTGAAAGGGATATTGAGAGTTCATCACAAGTGATGAAAGGGAGCCAAAGATAATTGAAGAGAATTTGACCCCACAGCAGGTGTAAGCATATAAAGCATGGCATGAAAGAGTCAAAAAGTTATTGCACTAGTTATCTGTCAGTGTGACAGATTCTATGATTATGCATATACAAGATGCACAAACACCTAAGGAGGCATGAGACACCTCGGTGAAGATATACATCACAAACACCCAAGCTTAGAAGATGCTACTAAAGCAAGAGCTTTATAATGTGACCAGAGGAAAGCTAAGTATAAACGATTACTCAATGAAAGTTAAAGGGCTTACAGACTCCCTTGTTTCTATTATTGGATCACCAGTAGATGATGATGATATGATTTTGGTGAACCTTGAATGGTCTTGCCAAGGAATACAACCACTTTTAGACTTCCATTATTGGAGTTTGAGAGAACTTTCCTGATTTTCAAGAACTAATTGCTCTTCTCATCCACCCATGAGGAGATGAATATTGGGGAAGGTTCATCCTCTAGAATTTTAATCGAGCGGACCTTCTACTCAGATACAAATGGAGGCAGAGGGAGATCATCTTGAGGTTGAGGTGGAGGCCATTTTAGAAAAAAAAAGGGTAACAATAACAATAGGAATCAAATGTACAAACAGGCGGAAGAGGCCACTCTACAGGCAAGGGCGGAGCTAGAGAGACTAAGGTGGTTGGTAGAGAAGTCAAAATGCAAATAGCATAGTGTGCTATTACTGTGGCAAACTTGGGCACATGGTAAAGGACTACTATAAAAAGTAGAATGATATCAAAAGTGGAAAGTTGCAAGCAAGGCAACTACGCACAATCACGTAAATAGGGTGGTGATGACAAAATTGAGCAATCATTTGTAATGTAGTATCAGTTCCACAATAGGAGATGTATCAGAATACGGAGATATTTACTATGTGGATTCTAACATCTCTAACCACATGACCAATCATGGTGAGTGATTTAGAGATATATAAAAAAAATGAAAAAACCAGGATATATAGAAGCAAGTGATTTTATTGTGCATCCCATTACACATGTTGATAAAGTATCCTTGTTTATACAAGATAGTTAAATAAAGTACTTGTTAGATATACTTCATGTTCCAAATATTAAAAAGAACCTAGTTTCTATTAGATAGGAGTCTGTAAAAGTAAGGTTTAATTCTCAAGGATGTTTTGTGAAACAGTTTAAAGTCAATGGTGCTTACGATATTTACTTTGGATATTAACATGCCTGAGGTGAAAGCATCCATGTTTTTGCATGGGACATGTGTCATTACAGATATTAATATATGGCACAAGTGTATTAGTCATGTGAATATATGGCACAAGTGTATGATTTCTTGAGAAAGCATGAAATTAAAAGACAGTTTACATGCATATACGCTCTGCACAACAACAGAATAGTGTTGCAGAAAGAAAAATAGGCACATTGCAAAAGTGACACGTGCCTTGATGTCTAAAAAGGATATAGCATATTATTTTTTAGCAAAAGCACCCACTGTTTGTTTACATCATAAATAGGACCCCCACTACTGTTCATAGTACGATGCTTGAACATAATTTTACAGACATAAAACCAAATGTGTCTCATTTGAAAGTGTTTGGATATATTGTATATACGCATGTTTCTGATGAAGTAAGAACAAAGTGGATCCAAAGATAGAGAAATGCATCTTCATTGGTTGTGCTTTTTGCAGCAGCAAGATTATAGATGTATGACCCTACCACTCATGAGCTACGAGTAAGTAGAGATATTGTCTTTGTGGATTCATAAATTTAAGCCAATGCACATTTAAATTTGTTCCTTTCTCTTTGGTAAAATGAAGAGAAAAGGTGGTTTGGGTGGTTAGAGAAGTGCACCAAGGACCTTTCTCATGACAAGAGGTTGTCTTTCTTTTTTCCTTCTCTTACACTTTCTTGCTTCTTGCATTTCTTCTCTATCTCTTGTGAACTATGTCTCCTTTTAGTGATGGAGAGAGTGTGACAAATCAAGAAAGTACCTTAGCTTAGTTGTGTGTGTGGTTTTTAGACATAATCTTATGTTAACCCTTCCCAAAGCTTAGAGCCAAGCTTTCAACATATACTTTGTTAGCTTTTTACCCACAGTTCTAGACTACAAGGAGAGCATTTCATTGATGCGTCTACCGAGATGAAGCAAACTTTGGAAGGTGTACAAAGTGGAGGTAACAAGTTTCAATTTTTCAGATTTCAAGAAGCTTTACAAAAATTTCAAGTTTGGACAGCAAGAAGAGCTTCAATTTGAAAATTTCTAAATCTATGGGAGAGTATATTCATATTTTTTTTTCACTATTTTGATCTTTCAATTGCATGAAATTGGTGACCAATTTCAACATTTAAGACCATATTAGGGAGTTTAGGAACATCCCAATACCCATTTTGCAAGATAAATAAAATGGAGACACAATGAACCCTTATAAGCTTTTGTCAAAACCAGCTCATTTGACATATCGTTGGAAAGCTCTTGAAGAGTAGGTTCTAAATCCACATTATCTGACAACTTTGGATTTGGTATGATGAAGATACAACAAAAATTATATCAAAAAGAAAATTCCCAAAGTAATGGGAAGCTATAGTAGCTATGGCCCCTATAGCAAGATTGGTCTTGGAAGACTAGTTGTATTTCTTGGAGCATTCTCCCCATGGATTTCTCGCTACTAGTTTCAATAGCTTGTAATCCTCTTGAAGAAAACACAATTGGGTGCCTGGCTGTTGATGATTGACCCGATTTGACACTTAACTAAAAGGAGAATCCTTGGTGGTTCAATACACTATCTTTTGGAGTGAGATTAACACCAATCACTCTTCCAAATTTTAAGGGCATGAGAATTGCCAAAGCCCACTCACCACACTAATTTAATGCTCTTACCAATTTTTTATTCACTCCTTTGCATTTTCATGGGTATGAAAAATTGTCTCGTTTTTCATGGGTGTGAAAAATTGCTTGGCTTTTCACGGTGCAAACTCAACCTTGCAATTTGTGTTTTCTTTATTGATCATGAGGCGTGCTGGCAAGAGGAGGAGATTTGTGCATAGCAAAGAGAGAGAGAGAGAGAGAGAGAGAGAGAGAGAGAGAGAAGTCAACACAAGATATTAAGATATGATTAAAGAATAACATAAATCTAATCTAATAACACGAGATGGGTGAAGGTGCTACAATTATATATAAACATTACTACAAGGTCCTTTTATAGAAGAGACCCTCCTTTACAAGGTTCATGCATGTACCACCACACATGTGACACGTCACTAATGATGCCAAGTGTCCCTAATAGGTGTCACCTTTTATATATCATTACGTAATATCCTTAAGAGGTTGTTCCCGCACTAAAGGCCTTACACTCTAGCGGTTGTTCTCTCTCTCTCTCTCTCTCTCTCTCTCTCTCACACACACACACACACACACACACAATTGCTTTATTTATGCATATTCTAAGTGCTAGACTATTATTACCACTTAGGGATAGTTTCCATGCACACATATATGACTCCTTTTACATTAATTTTCCACAACCCTCCCTCAATGGAAAGGAGGCATGAGCTATACAAGAAGATCCAATGATGATCCTAGATGACCAGTATGAGCCCACAAACTCATGCTCCAATGACGAGAAGGGATGATGAGAAGCCTTCAAGATGTCAAGTCACACGAATAATTTCCATCAATAGGCTTTGGCAAGATCTCACTCTGCACCAGCCTTTGGATGTGTAATAGGTGAGGATGAGACTACGAACATAACCCTCCCAAAACCAAAACTTCGTAGAAGAGTGGCGGGGGATGGAGAGAATGAAGTGGATAACTTAGTGGCTTTGGGAAACTGGAGTGTGAAAACAAGATGGGTGACCCATTCCCTTTGATGGTACACACACAAAAACATAGTATACACCTCTTCTCTGAGATGCAGATGCAGATGCATGTGATGTGAACAAGATCTTCTCGGAGACTGGAAGTAGGCCCAACAATGGAAAAGTGGGCGCTGTGATTAAAACAGCTGTAGAACAAGACTTTGACGAAGTACTTTGTAGTAGTACACACGTACATCCCGAAGGTAAATAAATGATCTTCAGTTAATGCACGAGACCAATGTACGGGAGTCGCAAGGAACAAGAGAGTCCCAAAGTTATCTATCTACAGTTTTGCATTGCGATGATGCCCACAGAGCCGCTGCCTTAATAATGATGATGAGCAACTACCACGTGGCGGTCAGAACACAGAGGGCGCGGGGCGGGGGAGAAAATTGATGAACAATGAGCCAACGGAAACTCTGATGGAGCCCAGAGGCAGGAAAATGACTTGATAATGACGGAAATTGCTAACGCATGGACGGGTGCTTGGCTATGGCTTGTTCTCACGAACAAGACTGCAAGGCTTTGATACCAATTGTTGACCATCAAGTGTGTTGGCAGAGGAGGAGATTCGTGCATAGCATAGAGTGAGAGGAGTTAACACACAAGAGACTAAGACCTGATCAAAGAAAGATTAGCATAAAACTTATTTATAGCAGAGACCCCCCTTTCCATGATTTATGCATGTGTTACCACCACACATGCCACATGTTAGTAAATGATGCCAATTGTCCCTAATAGATAGGTGTCACTTTTATACATCATTACATAATATCCTTAAGAGGTTGTTCCCCACAAAAAGACTTACACTATATTGGTTGTTCACACACACACACTAAACCACTTTATTTAAGCCTATTCTAAGTGCTAGATTATTATTAGCACTTGGGATGGTTTCCATGCACAAATACACGACTTCTTTTATATTGATTTCCACAACATTCTCAATATAAGTGGTATGCACTATACTGCCACTATCCAAATATAGTCCTAGACTTGAGTTTCTCCCAACATGAAACATTACCTCGTCTTTCACGTCATGAAAAACTACTTGGTTTCCCACAAGCATGAGAAAGAATTTCACAACATAAAAAACTATAGTTTTGATTTCGATGTTTGGAATGATGTACACTAATGTCTTTTCATGTTCACTGGTGATTTTGCTCTGAAATCTTTCCACAAACATGAAAAACCAATCTTGGAGTTTGTCACAGACATGAAAAACCCGTTTTCTTGTTTTTCATGGGTGTGAAAATCTCAAATTCTTTTAAGATAAGGATAAGATCCTTTTACATAGGATTTTTACAATCGAGCATAATTTTTTGGAGTTTTCATGGACATGAAAAGAAAATTGGCATTAAACACCCAAATTTAATTTTTCTATGATTTGATGATATTAATGAGTGTTTTTCATGTCAATAGGACTCAAATGAATACCATTTTTTTCATTTTAATGAATTTTGAAAAAAGAAACAAAAAAGCATAAAACCTACAATTTCACAGCCTAGAAAAGTAGGGATCTAAACAACTAAAGCGCAAAAATGTTTGGTTTTCTTTCTTCTAGGTCACCCAAGTACTCACAAACCCAAATAACACATAAAAAACATCCAAATTTCCTTCTTTTTCTCACAAAACTCAAAACCGTATCCTCTTCTCAATCAACATGACACTCCTCAAAAACAATGGCTATGGGAAAAGATACTTGCATAAAGGAGCGGAGGCTCTAAAAAGAAAGAAGGAAGCATGAATGCCCCTCCGAAAATGGGGCCAAAAATGTTGTGGCCTGTTTTTTCCTTCATCAAAACTCAACCATCTATAGAGAAATCTACAAACAAGCAATAATACTTACCTTGCTTCCAAGCTTGGGTCTCTTGAATCCCTCCAAGCTTAACCGGCAGTTCCTCTCTGTCACACAGGAAGCTGCTTCACCTTGCTGAGTGGATAGGAACATGTGCTAAGCAATTGGTCCAATGTGGTGTCCATATCTCATTATGTTCTTTCTTTGGTGAATTGTGAATGTATGAATGGTTTATCAATTTGTCATATAGTCTTAATTCCTTGTTTAATAGTTGAGTTTAATTCCTTAAACACCCTAGCCATGCTAGCAATGATCCGTAACTCGCTGAGCCTTACACCTCCTAGCTTAAGCACATGCAGTCGCCAACAGGCACGAACCCCAGTGGCGAGGGTTCTTGACTCAAGGAGAGGTTCCATCCCCATAGGCCCCTGTTGGTGTTGTGGCCGCTTTGTGACCACAAGTAGTAGCGCCTTAGGGTTAATCTGCTTCTGCACGGGCACTAAAATTGCCGAGCATCTACTCAAGGAATATACATACATAAATATATATAAGCACATGCAGCCATTCAGGACCAATGTCGGCAACTTCCGGCCCTACCTATAATTCCTTCTCAGCCTTCAGCGCCATCCATTCCTCAGCATATGTCATTGTCAAGGTCTGATCATGCAAAATTTACATGTCCCCATCAGGTGGCTCACAAAGCACAACCAGGCCCTAAATCATGCCCAAACCAGCTCCATCCTCCAATCCATGCTGAAATCTGACCATAGCCATTGTTGCTCCAGCATGACATTCTCACAAGCCTTCATCTCTGGCCCAAAGAATTTCCCATCATAGCCGTCCATCTGCTTCTACCCTAGTGCTTTTGCACCTGACTAGACGCATGACCTTGTCTCTCAAACAGGGCTCACAATGGACTGAATCTACAATAAACTAGCCTTTGGAGTGTCCCCCGTAGACATCACATACATTCATAGCTGCTCTTCACTGATTTAAAACATTTAGAAACAATGCAACCAAAGCACTCCGGGACGCACAAAAGACCTTTGACATATGTAGATAAATACAAAGAGATTTGTGAGCAGTACTTCCGCTTACAATGCTGTATATACAGTAGCTTTACCTTGCAAATGCAGCTCTTCTTCTCGAGAACTGATTTTCCAGCTCCGCATAGGCAACTTTGAGGTCATCCCTTTCTCTCTCCAACTGATCACAAGTTCCTCTAGCCTGCCCTAAAAGTCTCTGCAACTCCATTTTCTCACCTTCAGAACTCTTCAACTCTTCTGTCCGTTCATGCAGATGCCACACTACTTGTTTCTGTGCAGATATGGCAGCTTCAAGTTTACCCTTCTCTGCATCCAGTTGCTCTTCTTTCTGTTTCAAATCCCTCTGTAACCGCACCTCTGACTTGACCACCTCTTCCTTTGCCAGCAGCAACTCTAGCCCTAGTTTCTTGACTTGAGCAGATGCTTCTCCCTCTCTTTTTATACTCTCCGCCAGGTTCACCTGTACTGTTTCAAAATTAGAAAGCAGCCCATCAAAACTCATTTTTAAATGGAGGTAATCCTCATCCTGCCGACTAAGTCTCCTAGTTTGCAAGTTCGTGTCCTCTTGAGCCTGGGCGGTTTTCATCCTTTCAAAGAGCAATGCCTCCTGTAGATTTGCAATCGTGGAGCCCATTTCATTGGCTTGTGATTCACACAATAAGAGCTCCTGCCGCACAGCAAGTAGCTCAGAGTCAAGAAGAGCTGAATGGCTCATGAGACTTTTATTGATTTCTTTCTGAAGCAAAAGGTCTTCCTTCTGAGAGGCTAGCGTTTGATCTTTTTCTAGAATAATTTGCTTCAGCGCTTCTACAGTCTTTTCCATCTGCTTTTGCTCAGCTTCGCAGCAGACCACCTTTTTTAGGCAAGATTCCGTATCCTCCCTGCATGCAATCTCCACCTCTCTTGCAGTTTGCATGGTAGCAGCATTCCTCATATGCAAAGCCTCCTTGCCAGCTTCCAACTCAGCTACCAGCAGGCCCCGCTCTTCCTCATATTGTATCAAAGCCTCCACATGTTGCTCGTTTTCTGCTTCGAGTTCACGTTCTGCTTCTTCCAACTTGGCCTGCAGCCACACTACTTGCGAAGCCAGCTCAGCCCGCTCAGCTCGAAGCTCCGCCTCCACCAACTGGGAATTCTTCAGTCTCTGGTCTAATTGCCTAAGTTTGGCTGCCACAACTGCATCAATGTTGAAATCATTGGCTTGTACCAGTTCTTCTAACTCTTGTTCATTCTCTGCTAGTCGGTGCCGCAGCTCCTCCACCATCCTCTCAAGCTTATCAACCTCTTTGTTTGCTCTCACCCTTTCTTTCTGCACAATTTCATGCTGCTCCCTTATGGTCTCCTCAAATCGCTTCTTCTCTAGCGCCCAAATAGATTTTGACCTTTCTGTCTCCAATTCAAGCTTGTGAAGCTGCCCACATAGGAAGTGATTAGATTCCTCCTGCTCTTTTACCCCTTCTTGAGCTCGAAGCAAAGCTGTACTGGTCTGCTCTAGCTTTCCCTCAAGTTCATGCAGGTCATCTTCCTTTTGTGCCAGTTCACTTGAAAAATGTGCCCCTGCCCTAACCAACTCCTCTCTAGTGCATGCAACTTCCTTGCTAAGGGTGGCTAACTCAACTCGAACGTTCTCCAATGACTCCATCTCGGCCTCAAGATCCCAAATCTTTTGTTGCATGGAATGCAACTCCCTTCGGGATTGAGCCAAGAGATCCACCACCAAATCACCCCACTCCATGAGAACCCCACTCCCAACAACCTTATCAGGCAGAGCCTTCTGAGGGATATTACTCCATAGCTGCAACCGAGACTCCAAGGAAAATAAGAAACCTGCCTTTCTTGACTGTGAACATTTGAGCAAAAGGCGTAACAACTTTGTCATTTCCTCGGTGACAGTATCCACTATATCAACTATCTCTTGCACTGTCCATGGTCCCTCTTGCTTCTTGTCACGTGTATTGACCGCTGCCCAAGAGTGCTCTTGCTTCTTATCGTTTTCACATTGGGCCAGTAGCTCCTGTGTGTTTCCAACTTCACTCTCCTCAGAGTCCGGAACACGAACATCTGTATTGACTCGAAGCCTATCTTCCGCTTTATAATACTCTAGTGCTAGCAATTGAAGTTGAAGCTTGAAATCTGCAATCAAATCTAGCACCTCTATCACTTGATGCTCAAGGTAGGAGTTTTGCTGTTCTAGAGTAAGCAGGGTCTTGTTGGTTTCTTCACCTGAAACATGACACACATGCTCTGGTTGGACCATTTTCTCTTCTGCATTTTTTAGTTGTGCTTCATTCTTTTGCTGCTCCAAAGACAATGACATAGCTTCACTCTCTTTCCTTAGACCTGTGCAAGTGTTCTCAAGTTGCTCTACCTTCTCTTCTGCTGCAGTGAGTTGCACATACACCTCTGACAGATATGTTTCAAGCATTGCAACCTTCGACTGAAGCTCTTGTAGCTGGCTGAGCAACTTCTTTTCTGATTCTCCTTTCTGAAGGATCAATTTCGCTTGGTTTTGCTTTGCCTCCTGTATGATTGCAAGAGCATTGAAGTTCCAAGCAAGGGAACTGATCAGATTAAATGACCGGAGCAATCACGCACAGATGCACTCAGACACATACATGCTCTCTCTCTCTCTCTCTCTCTCTCTCTCTCTCTCTCTCACGCACATATGTGCCTACATGCACACAACCACATGAAAGAACGTGGAACAGCAGAGCACCACGCGAGCGGAAGCATAGCATCATGTGCAAAGCGGAAGGCCAACAACCGGCCGGGTCTCGCCCCCACCCGAAGATCCGTGAGACCAGGGGATTAGGGGAGACCAAGGGCTATTTAGCCCTATATAGAGGAGTCGATTAGACCCCAACTCGCTGTGGGATATTACACTGCCACATGGCAGCGAGAGGGGCAGGAGGGCAAGAATCCATTTCCAACACCCCCCCTAGATGTGAAGCCTGATGCCGAGCAAGAGCCGACGAGGCTCAGATGTAAAGCCCGATGCCGAGCAGGAGCCGACAAGGCTCTGATACCATGAAAGAACATGGAACAGCAGAGCACCATGCGAGCGGAAGGCCAACAACCGGCCGGGTCTCCTCTCCAACCGAAGATCCCGTGAGACCACCAATAAAGGTGGGGGATTAGGAGAGACCAAGGGCTATTTAGCCCTATATAGAGGAGTCGATTAGACCCCAATCCACACTGTGGGATATTACACAGCCACATGGCAGCGTAAGGAGCAGGAGGGCAAGAATCCATTTCCAACACCACATGCATACACACATGCACATGCATGCGCACGCTCTTCCAATAGGCATAGTCATACTGCCAATGTGCAAATTCTCAAGTGCACCTTACTCCATTTAAACTCATAGATGGGCAAAAGCAGCGTACTTATATACACAAAATCCAAAACTTTGTGTGTGTATAAGAGACCACTGCTATCAAAGCAACAAAACCAAGAGGAGACAAGATCATTCAACGAGAAAGTACCCACCTCAAAAGCTGACTTCAGATGCTGGAGCTCCAACACGCGTGCTTGAGCTTGTGCTTCAGCCGCCTGTTTGCGTCCAAGTAGAACGGACGTCTCTTGCCAAGCATGCTTCAGCTGCCCAATGCAAGGAATACATGATCCTCAACTCCCTCACAACAAAACTATCTGTGTGGGCAAGATATTCTTAGGTCTGAGAGAGTCAAACACAAAAACAATAAAACTAGGAGGATTACAAACGTCAAGCACATCTTCAAACCTGTGTTTCAAGTTCTGAAATTCTTCTTAAGGAGGCTTCTTCGGTTCGTGCACGGATTTCGCGCTCCTCATCCACTCGTTCCATCAGCTGATACCGCAACTCCGCCATCTCTTGTGTCAAATCTTCTGCTTCTTCTTTAGCCTTCTCCTTTTCCTCTCTTAGCTCATTCTGCACAAAAATATGTTTCTATGAGCAAGAATCTCAAAGGCTACTCATTAATGAAAAAGCACAAAAAGCCCTAAGGAGGATTACCTTCAACCTGTTCACCATCGCACTCATACCCGAGAGCTCTTCGATTTTCTTCTGAAGGTCACGGATGGTGCCGTAATCCCTGCTTCTTGCTGCAGAAAGTTTGGCTTCTAAGTCTTGCAAGTCATCTTCACCAATCTCCGAGGCCAGAAACGCTTCACCAAGGTCCAGCAGAGTTTGCAGGAGACCCTGAGACCCTTGCAAGGGTCCATTGTCCGGCCGAGAACTTTCACTGGAACCAAAACCATAAAAATAAGGGTTTGAATCAAGGTTTAAAGCAGTCATATTCAAGCACGTAGAGTATAATGGTAAGTGTCTGATGTGTTAAGGCTATAGAAACCATGGTGAGCATGTGTTTAGGGTACAGAAACCATGACTAAGATGTGATTAGGGTATAAAAATCATGGTAAACATGTGTACACAGTATGGAAACCATGGTAAACAGGATGGGGTATGGAAACCACCGTAAACATGTGAAAACCATAATGAACACATGTTTCCAGTGTAGAGAACATGGTTAACATGTGTACAGGGTATGGAAACCATTGTGTTCAGAGTAAAAAAACCATAGTTTTAAGTTCAGATGATACAGATAAAGGCAGATGAAGGTTAGTACAAATTACTGCATACATGTATCAAAAATCACCTTGGAAGCAAGAGGAGCTGACCATCCATGGCTAGAAGAAGGATTCGCTGGAAGTTAAGCTAACCGTGCGCTTAGTATATCATTTTCTGTCACAAATCAAAAAGCCAAACTAGACACTGAAAATCAAAGTTCGTAATTTGGCGTGCCCCGCCCGCACATACAGACAGATGGGAACCATATCTAGCCTGGGGATGCACACTGGCGTCGGCTTTATTCATTAAAATTCCCCGTTGGCCTCTGTGGCTAGCGTTGATCTAAGGCCCCAATTTAGAGACCATTGAAATTTTGAGACCATCCAAATGCTTTATTACCATATCACCATATACTATAATGCCTTAGGACTAGGACGAGAGCGACCCATATCAGCATAAGTTTAGGGGCTTCAAACTTTGAAAGCAAGAAGCTTCCTCCGCACAACTTCTTTAAGAATCATGTTGGGTAGCTTCCAATGGGTCTTAAGAGTTAACATGGTATCTCCTCTTTCACTTGAGGACTACAATTTTCCTTGGGCCCACATGTTTTAAACTACAGGCATACATCTTCTAGTTTCATGGCACAAACCCCATGTGTTGCTTCCACTTGGGGAGGTGCGCTCAACAGCCACCTCAAAAATTGTATTTGATGTCCAAAGGATGTGTGAATACAGGTCACAAGTTTAACAAAGATCGATGCATGCATGCATGATACTCTTTATTCTCAAAGTGGATGCATCAAAATTGTGCCTCTTTATTCCACTTGGGGAGGTGCGCTCAACAGCCACCTCAAAAATTGTATTTGATGTCCAAAGGATGTGTGAATACAGGTCACAAGTTTAACAAACATCGATGCATGCATGCATGATACTCTTTATTCTCAAAGTGGATGCATCAAAATTGTGCCTCAAACTTCACTTTTTTGTTTACACACTTGAGCATGCCACATAAGATATTAGTAACCCATATGTACGAAAATGGTTTAGCTATAATAAAGCATACTTCATTCTTTAGTGGAGAAGAGGTGCAAGAGTTGCTACTAGTACCTTTCTACCAAGCTGTCACATTGGAGGTTTTGAAAGAAAAGAAGTTAAAGCAAGGGGGTTCTTTAGCTTGAAGTAATGGGTTTCTTGCTAAAATGAAGTTCAAAAGCATCCAATGGCTTGAACAAGAGAAAAAGGCATTTGTCCTTGCCTTAAGCAAGGATTTTCTAGAACTTATGTTAAACTTGAGCTAAGAGAGCTTATGCGAAGTTGATGTATCATTAGTAAACACCTAAGAAGTGGTAGTAGTGAGAGAAGATAGTAGAAATTGTAGAGAGAAAGGAATGAGAAGTGCTAGAAAGGACTATTGCAAGAAATCTCCTACTTTATAAAGAATCATATCAATAGTTATAAGGCAAAGAATAATTCACATGTGAAGTGTCATGTTTTTCTCCGAAGAGCAGTTTGCTACAAGGAATGTTTTATGTGCAACAAGTGTTTCACATCATGTCTGAGGGGCCAATCAGATAATCCAAATGTAGGGAGGAGATAAATTGAAGAAATAAAGAAAAACCCCCCCAAAAATGAGTAAATACTCACATAAGATGAAGAGTGGACTAAGGACCAAAGGAAATACTAAAAAAATAAAATTTTGACACCTCATAGTGGGGATTCCTCCTCATGAAGGAGGTGCCTATTTCACATGTGTGGAGGAGTTTTAAACTCTCAAATAATGAGATATTTCATCTCTCCTCTCTCCTAATTCAAGTCTAGTTCCAAAAAGTAAGCTGAATTGACCCAAAAATGATTAAAAATTGACCAAACTGATTTAGAAAATTCTAGAATCAGTTTGCTTGGTTTGAGGCTCACTTTTTCCTATAAATAGAAGCCTCCCCCTTTGTAAAATCTTAATAGTGTTTATGCATTGTTACTCTACTTCTCCCCAGAGTCAAAAACATTGAATTCACTTGATAATTCACTTGTTTTTGACTAATTCCTCTACAAAGAATTGGTGGCCACTCTTGATCCAAACAAGAGTAGAACCCTCAATCCCTCAAGCCAAACGGAAAGCTCACAAAACTCCATGTAAGTTAATAATTCTACTTTTTTTTTAAATTCTAATCTATGGTTGTATTTCTAATCTATGGTTTTTTGAATTCTTGCTTTTTAATGTGAATATGGATGCTAAGCCTTGATGAAAAGGCTTCCCCCTTCTCTTCATTAAGAATTTCAGCCTTTCTTTATCCTAAAACGAGAAACAAATAAATTAAGTTAAACTTTTCCTATTGATTACTCTTTAGAAGTGAAAATTGATTAGATTGGAGTGCTTTATTTCATCTTGGGATCAATTTTAAAGTAAATTTAGAATGTGAAAATTGAGAAATGGTCAGCCATACAAAGGAGGTTATGGCAAAATTTTCTTCAATTTTGTGGAAATAAGTTTTATCTTTATGTTATTCAAAAAGAATAATCCCCACCGTTGTGCATTCTAAAAGAAATTCTTTTTATTTTAAAAGTGTTATTCCTATTTTATAAATAGATGCATAAAAGGATTTTCTTTTATTATAAAAGTGTTGTTTTCATTAGATTTAAATTCTATGCATGAAAAGATGCATAAAAGAAATTTTTTTATTATAAAAGTGTTACTTTCATTAGATTTAAATTCTATGCATGGAAAGATGCATAAAAGAAATTTTTTATTATAAAAGTGTTATTTTCATTAGATTCAATTTCTATGCGTAGAAAGATGCATATTGGATATTTTTTAAAATTATAAAAGTGTTACTTTCATTAGATTTAAATTCTATGCATGGAAAGATGCATAAAAGTAAATTTTTTTATTATAAAAGTGTTACTTTCATTAGATTTAAATTCTATGCATGGAAAAGAATTTTTTTATTATTAAAAGTGTTATTCCTATTAAATTGATTTTATGCATAAAAGGATGCATAAAAGGATTTTCTTTTATATAATAGTGTCATTTCCATTGAAGTTGGATTTTATGCATAAATAGATGCATGATGAATTTTTATATCAAAATTAGAGTTCTCTTTAATTCTATGTTTAATTTCTACGAGTATTTGATAAATAAATAAGTAAATACTCTAAGAGAGAAATTTCTATCATTTTTATTCACTCGGATTGTAATGAGAAAATTCAAAAAATCTATCAAAGTTGGAATTTTAGATAAATGATTAATTTATTTCTCATTAGAATAATTTGATTAGTTTAGAAATCAGTTAAGTGAATATTCAATAAATGAGATTCAGTAAAATAAAAACTGAAATATCACCCCCTTTTTTTTACAAAGATAGTTCAGGAAGAACCTTATCAGATTCGAAACATGAATCAGACTATGACCAAGGCCAAAACTCTTTCGTTAGTTTTTCAAGAAAACACGATGTGACCAGTTCAGGAAAATTCACTCAAATATCCCACCAAATCTGAAACTAAGTTGCAATGAGCCGGGATACTTTAGAGCCAACTGTCCCAAGATGGCAACATCATTTCCCCAAGGTAGCAGAGGAAATCAAAGGCCGTGGAACCCCTATCCACCAAGGTGCAAGAGGCAGTGGGCATGGCAGAGGCCGCGGAGGAGCAGTTGCTAGGACCGCCTGTATTATAAGTGATGATTATAAGTGATGAACCGACCTTGGAAATGGCTGAAGAAGAGCGCGCCACCATCCATGCGGCAGTAGAACACCAAGGTCCAAATAAACAATTTGGTGTAATCCAAACCCCAGCCACTCATCTCACGGTAAGCCATTTCAGCTTTTGATTGATTGTGGCAGTACCCATTCATTTCTTTCTCCTAGGTGTTTGCAAAAATTAAACTTGAGTCAAAAAACAGCTAGAAGAATGACTGTAGAGTTAGCCAGTGGGAAAGAAGCAGTATCTCGCCACTCTATAGGAAACCTTGATTTTGAGCTAGGTAATGAGCAAACTCATGGCCACCACAGGAATTTATGATGGAATCATTGGGATGGATTGGTTAATTGCAAACAAAGCTAGCATTCATTGTAACCAGGGGAGTATCACTTTTGAAAATTAGCATGGCCAAGTAATATCTGTTCAGGGGATAACAAGAAAACCTAAATCTAGGGTAGTCAAGGCAAAACATCTTCTCAAGGGAACACGTAAGGGTCAGCAAGTTTTCTTAGTCAAGCTCAACAAAGCCATTGAACCTAGTATCGAGACAAAACCCTCTTGGCACCAACCAACTCACAAAAAAACACAATGCCCATACACAAATCATGCCAATAATAACCATAAAAATGGGCATACAAGACAAAGAAAATGGTGACAAATTTGGGTCCTAAAGAACATCTTAAGAGCCCAAGGATACTACCAGGGTAATCACCGTGCGTAGATTCCACTATCCCGGTCTTTAGCGATTGAATCTACGTCACCACCCCACCACCATGACCCTGCACAAAGGTGTCCACAACCTTTGTCTGCCTGGATCAACACGGTCAATCTATTGCTTAAAATCAATAAGTGTCACCAAATTTAGAAAAAGGTATCTCTACAAAACATCAAGGTACCCTCATTGGTAAGATTTTCATTACAATTTGTTAAAGTTATGCTCACATTGCAAAATCCCTCAAATAACAAACATGTTTTTAGGCAATTCAACCGATCAAACACTAATTATTGAACTTTTGCAAATGGCTACAAGTTTCACATGCCCGCGAGGGAGGAATCACCAAGGAGAATATTCATATCTTCATAAAGAAGACCATCTTGCAATTGACGGACCTGATGGTTGCTGTTGTCCGATTGCTCCCTGACAAAATAGTACAAGATGGAATTATGTATAATTTGGAATATGGCTCTCGAGAGTGCTACTTGGTGCTCAAACAAACCTTTGTGCAAACCAAATTGAAGGAGCTAGGTCTATGGATTATGGGGCACATTTTGGGAAATGACTTCCATGGCGAGCTCATCGTGCAATTTATTCATCATGTGTCTCAAGCCATTGGGGTCTCCGTGGCTCAATGGAAAAATCACACTTATCTCATCTGCCTCACCAAAGCATTAATCTCCTACACATTTTAGCTCCCAATGGTAGATCCACTACCTAACCATTGAGCTTATGGATTTGATAACCTCTTCCATCTGACAACTGATGGTGTGGTAGCTCTTACCAAAATAATGGAATATTTTATGATGCCATTTGGTGATGGATTCTGCAAAGTCATCTCCCTCCTCATCTAAGTACGAGGATTTGAAAGGTAAAATAGGATCCCTATAAAGCTCTTTTGGGTCATTTTAAATGGCAAAATTGATGATTTGACACAAATCATAAGCAAGGAGATTGACTCTTACCCAAAAAACCACAAGTATGTCATTCACAATCCCAACATCCTCAACACCATGTTAATCACGACAATCTCTCTACTTGATGCAATCTATTAATAGAATGTGGATCTGGACTTGGTACTGGAGACTCTGTCCCTTGGTAGCTCTTCCACCCCCTATTATCAACCTCACACCACCCTCTTCTCCAAAATCCCCACCCACATTTTCCTTACCAATGCCCACATCTACTACCACTCATTCCACACCACTCACCTCTTCTGCCAATCCATCTCCCACCTTGGATCCCACCATGGAATCCTACATCCGAAAAAGAAGGTGGCCTAGATTCACCTCTACTGAGCAGGAACTTCAACTGGACATGCCCATCCTTAAGTTCCACAAATTGGATTCACCTCTTCCTCATAAGATATCTCTTTCCCAACCAAGGAAAAATCTTTTTGGTGATGAATCTACCTCCATTCCAGGATGCAGTCTCACCATTAGGAAGAGGGGCATGTTAACCACTTTGTAGGTTAACATACCATTAGGAAGGGGGGGTATGTTAACCACTTCGTAGGTTAACATGGTTTTGCCCGCCCAACCTGGGTGATGCAAAGATACACTCACCATTAAGAAGAGGGGTATGTTAACCACTTCATAAGTTAACATGGTAGGTGATGAAAAGATGTGGTCTTACCATTAGGAAGGGGTTATGTTAACTACTTTGTAGGTTAACCATTAGGAAGGGGGCTATGTTAACCACTTCGTAGGTTAACATGGATTTGCCTGCCCAACCTGGGTGATGCAAGGATACAATCACTGTTAGGAAGAGGGGTATGTTAACCACTTTATATGTTAACATGGTAGGTGATGCAAGGACATGGTCTCACCTTTAGGAAGGGGGTTATGTTAACCACTTCATAGGTTAACATGTTTTTGCCCGCTTCACCTACTGTAAAGTGCTTTGTCGTCTTGCTTGCTTGAATAGGTACTTACCTTTTTTAAGACTTCCACTGGAACATATAAGCGAAGGCCTTAACATGAAAGTCTAAGGACTCGTATTCCAAGTTAGCATAGTTTTGATTGCTTGACCTATCATCATAAGACACTTTTCCATCTTACCTACTTGAATGGGTACTAACCTTTTGTAAGACTTTGTTGGAACATATCAGTTGATGGTGTTAACATAAAAGTCTAAGGACTTCATGTTCCAGCGAACTCTTATCTTTTGTAAGATTTTGTTGGAATATATAAGCGGTAGCCCTAACATGAAAGTCTAAGGACTTTGTGTCCATACTTGCTTAAGATTAGTAATAGTGGCCGAACCATTTTTAAGTTTGGCCTGCCTAGTGTGAACACTAGTCACTTGTTTATAAAAGTCAATTTTGTGACAATAAGCAATTCACATTCATGCCTTGCAAAACAACAGAATACTTGTGAGTGTTTCTCCCTTCTACTATTGCTTCTTTATATACTATTTAATCTTTCTTGCTTGTGAGTGTTTCTCCCTTCTACTATTGCTTCTTTATACACTATTTAATCTTTCTTGCTTGATGGATGCCTTGATAAATAGTTTTGTATAGGTTGCTCCCTCTCATTAACTTCTTCTTCATCTACCTTCTATGTGAGAGAGAACCACTGCAAAAGGTCATTTTCTCCTAGCCTCCATCTAGACATGGAGGGCTATTCCTTCACCCCCTTGGCAAAGGAGCATTCCCGTGTAATAATGGTGTGAGGATGTGATGGACAAGCTAGCGCACCCATATCAGGGAGTTGCATTGTAGCTGGAAGGCAAAACCCAACAACAATGATTCAACAAGGATAAGGTAAGCACTTGACTTGAACAGGGGGCATCTTAATGCCATTTTGTACCCAATTTTGTTATGGTCTGTTATAATATTGTTTTGATGTAATAAGTCATGGGAAATTGTCAAGAGACTTTGTAATTAATCCATGATTGTGAGATCCCACTGCTCCCTTTGCACACCGGATTCCCGGTTGGTAGCAGCGGAAGTAGCTTCCTCTTGTGCGGGGTAGGGTTTCCCACTCGGGGCCTCGCCCTCGAATGTTCGGGCACGAGACTAAACTGGTGGTCATTCCAAAACCGAAACCGAGAAAATTCCTTTGCCCAAAAAACGGGGACAATTCCACCTTTTTGAATTTCTTAACGAATTTTCTAACGGGGTCAAGAGACTAAACTAACCTTCATCTGATTAAACCAGATAGAAGAAAAACTATTATAGACTTAACTTGAAGAAATCAACGCTTTTTTCCTAATTGAATCAGGCACAGCCGTTGATCTATTCATTTGAGAAGTCTTCAGGCTTTTATTTAACTACTTGAGTTCTAAGCGTATTCCTACTAATCAATTTTATTATTAAAACTCTACTGATTCCAGCCTAACCCCATCCAACCATTGGAATTGGTAGAACCAGACAAGTACTCATCCACCCATAATTGAATGCCTTTCTTAGCTTTTGCTTTAGAATACAAATACGCACACACTCCTCTTTAAACTTTAACTTGTAAAACAATCCAATTATTGGTTACAGATGTCATAACTCAAAATTTTCATCCAATCCTTGTTTCCTCAACAAAAACAGTATCACTCTGGACTCTCCGTTGAGACCAGCTGGTCAGCAAATGAGATCTAGTAAACAGATTACAATAAACATTGGTCCATCATACAATATCTTCCTCAACATACGCATGGGTGTCCTCGGCATTGTGAGCCCATGCATCGCCTCCTCCTTAGGTGTCCTGGCACTTCACTCAGGGACCGCTTTGTCGGCCCTCGTCCATCGTATTAGAAGCTCACCATTTTAACCATATCCAAGCTGGTCAAGACCTAGGTAGGCGCGGTGGCCATGTGTTGCAGATTTAGTTATCTAGATGTTTACAGTTGAGGGACATTTTTGGACCTCCAAAATCCGTTTAGGTAACCATCGTTGAGAGGGTTGGGCTTGTGGTTGTTTGATTGATTGTCTCTATTTTTGTGGATTGGGGTTTTGAATGTTGGATCATTTATTGGAATTAACCTTTGTGGTAGGAGGAAAACGTACAAGAGTTGACTCGGTTAGGACCTCTTCCCCCTTATCGTGGGTTATAGGACCAAGGTAATGCAAGGAGGGAGTTTTCATATGAAAACTTGATTGTTTCATCTTCCATAAGAAGAATGTGGATTTGTTGATTAGAAATCTTCAAAGTTGTCGTCTAGGTGGTTGCAAGATAAGGGCCACCACTTTTGATAGTTAGGGGCCCTGAAGGTAGCCTGAAAACATGCATCTTCTCACAACTTAAAGGTCTAACCTCTCATAGTTATGTTTGGAATTTAGTGGCATGGTGTTTGGGGCACATTATACATATAGTGGGTGTTCAAATGGCACCCCCTGATCGGAAATCCAATTTATTTTAGTGATTTTTTGATTGCACAAAAGTTTTGGCATTTGCATTTTCCACCTTTCTTTACTACATTATATGTCACACATACAATGCTTAGTACTTATGCATCCCAAGTCCAATGATCATCCCAATTCGTACATGAATGTAACACATTGCATAGAGCTTAACTTGATTTATTGGAAAAAAAATCTGGCTATTTAACTATAGCTCATCATTGAAGATTCAATGGTGAGAAGTTAGACAAACATGACTAGAATGTGGCCATAATGTCAAATTGCAATTTTAACGCGGTTGAATTTCTTTTGGTCTTCTATAGAAAATTCACTCAGTCTCTTAGAGGGCCTGCAAAAGTTTAATAATTTAATTATATAAATTTTATATGACCCTCATTGTACTTCAATTTCTTATGAATCAAAGTACTTGTCATGATGAATTTACCAAAATAATTTGGAGTGAATTTGAGTAAGGGAAGCCCATTTTCTAGCCATCTTAATCAAATTTTCATTGTTTGTCCACCCAAAAGTCTAAAACAAAGGATGCTTATTAGGCTTGGTGTTTCACCAAACCTAGAGAGTATGCCATTTGTCAAGCAATTGAGCTATGGTAACATAGTCTTAGTCCTACATGTACATGCCACATCATATGGAGGAGACTCCACATAAGCATCTTGCCATCTCATCATGCCTTGTCTCATTCCACCTCAAGTTAGTCAACAAGGTTGACTCCCTAAAGCCTACATGGCATGCCACATCAAATGCATACATGGCATTTCCACGTAATCAAGAATGCCCATGTCATCTTGTCACCTCAGCACAGTCAACTTGGTTGACTTTCTATGCCTACATCGCATGACACATCATATACATGCATAGCATTGCCACCTCACACTTGAGCATGAGGAATGCCCACGTGGAGGTTCCATGTCAGCAGAACTTTGCCACGTGGCAAAATGCCTACCACCTCACCATTATATTTCATGATTTTATTATTATAAAAAAATAAAAAATAAAAAATAGATTTTAAATAAAATTGTAATTAAAAAATCAAAATAAAATTATGTAATATAATATTAAGGCTCTCCTCTAAAAAAATAAATATAAATATAAATTTTTATCAAATAAATATTATTTATTGATAAAATATGTTATTAAAAAAATATTTTTTATTTTTCAATCAAGTGAATATTATGATATAATTAAATAAATTATTACTATTTAAAAAAATAATTATTTTAAAAAATCTTTTTTGAAAGAGAATTTGAAATATGTCTTTAAAAAATTTAATATTATTTATTATTTAAATAAATTTTATGTATTATATAAATACATTTTATTTATTAAATAAACAAAAATAATATTTCTTACCTAAAATAATTAATTCATTCATCATTTCTAAAATTGTAACTATCTTTTAATATTTCTCAGTATTTTACAAAAAAAATCATCATTATTTGTAAAAAGATTAGATAAATTGGTAAAAGTCTAAATTTTATCCATTAACCAATGAAATGCTAACTAGCTTGGTATATATAGCCCAATTTTTTGAGTCTCCCTCATTCTTAGAGCTTCACCAACTTTGGAGATAGCTCCATTCCAAGCATATGTTAATCTTGTTCTAGTATTACTTTAATCTTAATTATCTTCAATGTCTTTTTTCCTACATCTTAGCATGGATTCACAAAGTCATAGGAGTAGAAAAAGTAATAGGCAATGGGATCCCTTGATCCACCTTATTCACGAGGAGAAAGCAAGGGTTCGCATGAAAGATGGGAGAAGAAGAGATCGTAAGCGCAAAAGCAAGGGCTCGAGCATTGCAACGCACACAGCAAGAGGTTCGATTGATGAGGCAGCATCTCCTTCCCCCATCCATTCTCCATATCTTCCCCATAACTCCACTTCTCCTCCTCATTCTCCCACAATTTTTTCTCCACACTATTTTGATCCCTTTGCCACTCCTCCCGTACACCTTTCCCATTGGTTGTCACTCCACTCTTAGGTGCTGCCCATGAGAGGTGGACACTCCTATCTTCGGTGCCTCTCCATCTTTTGGCTCGCCCTTTGAGTTTGGCACTTCTCTCTTAGGTGTTGCCCACCATGAGCTAGCCACTCCTCCATTGGGCACCTCTCCATCTTTGCGTGCACCATCCAAGCTTGCCACTCCTTTGTCAGGTGCCTCCCATGAGCTTGCCACTGCTCTACTCAGTGCCTCTCCACCCTCGGGCGTAGCCCACGAGTTTGCCTCACCTCTCTTGGGTGACACCTATGAGAGCTCGACAATGGGGCCCATAACCTTGATGCCACTCCACCCTCCGATGTTGCTCATGAGGCATCTTCTCATGGAAAATCCCTTTCTAGGCCGCGTGCAAAAAACCGTGCCAATGCTATCTTCGACAAGTACTTTGTTGACCTCGATGTGGCATCATAGTCTAGTGTGCTAGATGCGACACTCGCGCGCATGGCACAATGTACCGTCACTTCCGTGATTTGCACCCACATTCGAGGAGGGTCTGTGCTGGTGTGCTACTAAGCTTGAGGCAATCCTATAGCACAATCAAGAGTAAGATGCATCCAGATGGATTGGCTGCAAGACATGCCCTTATAGCGTTTGTTTCTAGCAATGTCCTACCAGTATACTTCGGATTCATCGTTGAGCACTTCATGTAGGGTTTGTGAGGAGACAGAGTTTGCAGAGTGGGATTGAGGGTGCTCTATGGGCTAGTAGTGGTCATGCACCTAGATGCAGTCATTTATTGCTCCCTAAGATGAGGGTGATGATAGAGAGGTTTTGGGAGGAGCATTGTCGTGCATCACCATAGTACGAGAAGGCATTGCGACATAGGGTTTGTTGTGGGGAGTACATAGTGCATGGGGCTTGCTTTCTTGAGATGACACAAACAGATTTGTACTTCGAGTTTAGGTTTGCACACCTTGATATCACCATTAGCCAGCGTTCATTTGAGGCTTGCAAGCCTTGGTTTGTGCACTACTCAAGGCAGCGTGACACATGTCTTTGTAGGTACCATGTTGGATTTCAGCTTTTGTATGATGTCTTTCGTGGCTTGTCTGGCTATTGGGGGTGGTGCCTTATAGCTCAAGGAATTTTATTCACTCGCTATTATTGCTGCGGGTGGAGGATGCCGTCTGCCATCGCATGGCTTGTGTCATGGGGACTTGTACCTCATGCGGTAGCTTGGCCATGCTTCACTTATGCGAGGAGGATTCCTTGGTGGCTGAGTTGGTGACATGGCGACAGTATGAGTATGTAACACATGGGCAGTCGAGGAGATTACAGCTAGTGGAACACCATTCGGCACGTGGCGAGTTCATGAGCACATTTACAGCTTCTGTCTATGCCTACATACATCATGCTCGCGGTGCCAAGTGGCAGGACCGTCAGTTTCGTGCCGGCCTGCAATAGTTTCCTATTGGTGTATTTGTCTCTATGGTTGACTTTGCAGAGAATTACACATTTGCACCACAGTAGGAGATTCAAGCAGAGTACTACTTTTCTGAGTGGGTATTGCATGAGACATTGCGTCATTTCCAATTTAACGTCTTCAAGATATTTTATATTGTTGTTGTCTATGAATCTATAAATTCCCATTCTTGTGTGCTTGACTAGGTACCATCATGGTGCATATTAGTTATCGGCATGCAGAGATGGCAGTGGATGGTATAGCGAGCACCCCAAAGGAGCGAGTCATCATTAGAGAGTATCACTTTTACATTAGTGATGATCTCTCTCACAGCACCCACTTTGTGTTGCATTTCTTCCCCCATCATCATGATGACTTTTTGAGAGAGAATGGAGTCACATGGACAGGACAGTGGATATGGTTGCATGGACGTGGGGCATAGTTCAAGAGTGCTTGTCAAATTTATTAGCTATATTCTTGGCATTGCATGAAAAGCTACCACGTGATTTGGAGCTTCTTCGATACAGGGCATGGAAAGGGGGAGCACGATGATGTGGGTGCGTGTGTCAAACACACCCTTAAATGTCACCAACTCTGCCGTGACAATGAACGCTTTCGAGATGCAAATCATGTAGTTGATTGGTGCAATGCGCACTTGACCACTAGTGCTACCTCTTCCTTCCATCAGCAAGATGCGCTGAAAGATCCCTGCCCCCTCCGCACAATGAATTCGGGGGTGCTAGCAGCGGAAGTAGCACTTCTTGCGCAGGGCAGAGCCTCTCACTCGGGGTCTCACCCACACAGATATCCGGACAAGAGACTAGTCCCTCGGTTTATTCCAAAACCGAACCTGGAAAAACTTCCCTCGCCCAGAAAGCATGGGCGATTCCTCCATGATATTTTTATTCTAACGTAGTTAAGAGCCTTAACTAACTAAATTGATCCAACTGAACCCATAAGTCACATGGTCAGATCAAGAAACAGACTTGCACTTGGATCATAGAGACCAACGCTTTTTTCCTCATCGAGAGGCACAGCCGTTGATTCCTTTCCATAGAACAAAGACTATCCGGGATTTACTTCATCTATCGTACCATAACAGAATTGAGTCTCATTTTAGGGATCCATCAGTCCAACCTAACCCCATCCAGTCCCATGGGTTAGAACCGCCCAACCACTGTAGTGATAGGATCCATTTAGGAATTTGGTTATGTTTTGCCTCGCGTACCAGGGAAAAGAGTTACTAGGCCCCCTAGCCGGCACTTCAAGCAAAGTTCAAGATAGTCATACCACTTACACACCCAATATGAAATAACCTTTTTCACAGATTCAGCTGTCTTTAAAACAATCTTTTAATGAAACCATAGTATCACTGATCATAATCCTCCAAAATATCTAGCTTGAATTCTAATTTCCGATCATTCCTTCATCAGTGTACCTATGGCATCATTAGCAAAAACCAAAACAGTCACCACCTATTCACTCAGGGTCCTTTTCAATAGTTCCTAGCTCATAGGTACCCGGCAATATAATCACATAAGAAAATCCAAATGGACTCTCCATTGAAGATCAGCAACATCAACCAACAGATCCATATAAAAGAGCCATGGACTCATCCGTTGAGGATTAGCAAGGCCAATCAACCAGATCCATGCCTGAGTTCAGAAAACAACTCTAACTCCTTGTTCCATTTTTTTCCTCGACGCACGCGTGGGTATCTTCGGTGACCCAGAGCCCGAGCACCGTATGGTCAGCACCCTCTAGGATCCTTCGCTCGCAGGTCACCTAGCGCTTCACTCATAGGCCGCTTCCTTGGTCCCTCATCCACCGTACCGGAAGCTCACCATTTAAATCGAACCAAGGCTGGTCAAGACCTCAGTCGACCTTGCTATGCGAGACGTCCTCCATTGACTCTCCGTCAGTTGTTTGCAACTTTATCACTTAGGTCTCCACGACCTCATTCACAAGATGGTCAAAATGCTTCCCTAGCATTCTTGACATAAAACAAGTCATAAATACAGTTTCTAACGAACTCTCATCTTTCCACATTGTTCCACATCATTTCTCGTTATTCCACATTCTTCTACATCAATTCACATTGCTTAATCCACATCTAATTATATGTATTCCCATTGTCCTTCATCCATTCTCATCTACTCTCATCATATCACATCTCATCACATCTCATCCATATCACATCACATCTACCCATATCCATATCATATCGCATCCATATCACATCACATCACATCCATTCACATTGCATCTCATCCATTCATATCTATCCCGATTTACATCACATCTCATCCATTCAAATCACATCTCATTCATTCACATCTATCACGATTCACATCACATCTATTTCACATCTATTTCACATCACATCTCATCCATTCACATCTATCTTGATTCACATCACATCTCATTCATTCACATCTATCCCGATTCACATCACATCCATTTTACATCACATCACATCCCCATTTTACATCACATCACATCCATTTACATCACATCACATCCATTCACATCACATTACATCCATTCACATGTATCTCGATTCACATCACATCACATCTCATTCATTCACATCTATCCCGATTCACATCACATTACATCACATCCATTTCACATTACATCACATTCATTTCACATCACATCACATCCATTCACATCACATCTCATTCATTCACATCTATCTCGATTCACATCTCATCACATCACATCCATTTCGCATCACATCCATTCACATCACATCTCATCCATTCACATCTATCTCGATTCACATCACATCACATCTCATTCATTCACATCTATCCTGATTCACATCACATCCATTTCACATCACATCACATCCATTCACATCACATCTCATCCATTCACATCTATCTCGATTCACATCTCATCACATCACATCACATCACATCACATCTCATTCATTCACATCTATCCCATTTCACATCACATCCTTTCACATATCCTCACATCTCATTCTCATCTCTTCATTCACATCCACATCCATTTACATCACCTCACATCCCATCCACATTCATTTACATCACACCACATCTTATTACATCCATATCCAGATCCATTTACATCACATCACATCTTATCATGTCGCATTCACATCTTATTCACATCTTATTCACATTTAGTAACATTTTCTATTTTCGATACCAATGGGACTTTTTTAAATTTCTACCAATTGCTTGGCCTAATTAAAGGTACTTTTTCTTGACGGATATTTTCATATTCTTTCTCAAATTTCTCAAGTGAAATATATTCAATATTCTTCTTTTGAGTAAAAGTTTCATGGGATTTACAAAAATCAATTCTACCCATATTTCCCAATAATGCTCAAAATTCCACTTTTGATAAATACTCATAATTTGAATTATGCTAAAAATTTATCTTTTTCCATTTAATTTCTTGGATCTCAAATATCATGGGAATTCCTCTTTTTGCATTTAAATGATTGAATTCCAAATGTCATGGGAAGTCCTCTTTTATCATAAAATAAATTAATCTAAAGTTCCTCTTTTCTTTAATAAAAAAATCCATTATTTCAAATATGTCAAGAATTCCACTTTTACCATTTAAATGATTGAATTCCAAATGTCATGGGAATTCCTCTATTATCATAAAATAAATTTATCTAAAGTTTCTCTTTTCTTTAATAATAATATCCATTATTTCAAATATGTCAAGAATTTCACTTTAACCATTTAAATGATTGAATTCCAAATGTCATGGGAATTCCTCTTTTATCATTTAAATTTTCTCATACATAAAATAAATTTATCTAAAATTCCTCTTTAAATAAAAATATTCATTATTTTAATATATCAAAATTTCTCTTTTTCCATGGATCTCCATTATCATAGGAATTCCTCTTTTTGCATAAAAATAAAATTACCAAAAATTTCTCTTTTCTTTTATTATTTAGTTATGCATAAATACTAAAAAATAGTTTCTCATGAATTTGATGAAAATCATTCTTTTAGCATAGGATGTCCAATCCTAGAATATGGTAGGAAGTCCTATTTTCACATTATGCATAAAAATGAGCTATGTATTAATTTCTAAAAAAATTTCCATAGCTTCTGCTATTACTGATAATTTTTAATATTTCTAGAAAGAATAAGATTTTGTAATACAATTATGATAGAAGAACTATCTTTGAACTTAAATCCAATTTATGGAATTAAATCACAAATTTACCATAATTTTATTAACATAAAAGCATAAAAAATCATTTTCTTAACCTCTAGCTTAACAAGCTTAGAGATTGATTTTGAATTAAGAATTTATTAATGAGAAGCATTCATTTGCTTAAGAATTAGTCATAGGAATGACTATTCTTTTGGGGAAAGAGAGATATACATAAAAAGCATCCTAATTAAGCATAAAGATTAACTTTTTTTGTGATTAATCATTAGAATTCTTATAGAAAGCTTGATTTGCATTGAAAAAAATTAATTTGAAACTTCTCAAGCTTGAGAGGGGTTGAGAAGTGAAATCATTGAGAGTATAATAAAAACCATGAATTTCTTCTTACCCTCCTTTGGTTTGGCTTGCTTCTTTATCTTAGAAGGAAGCCCCCAACCAATCAATTGGTTCAGTATGTTGAGAAGAAAGCTCCAAGGATTGTTGAAGAGAGAGAGAAGCTCCAAGCTCTCCAAAAGTAGAGGATTTTTAAGGAATAATAGAAAATATCATTATTTTAATGTAATACTAGCATGGTATAGCTCACAATTTTTTTTTACAAAAGACTAAGGATCTTTTTATAGGTGAGGGAGGCCACTAACCAAGTCCAACTGGGTTCTAGAAATTTTCAGGTTCAGTTTGGCTCAATTTGGACAAGATTTGGATCAGTTTAGCTCCCTTTTTGATTTGGTTTGATCTAGGAGAGAGGAGAGATAAAAATATCACATTTTTTTTGAATTAAAAACTCATCCACATGTGTGAAATAGGCGCCCACCTCAAAGGTCTCCCCCTCCTTACCAAGGTGTCAAAAATTCATCATTTCTCTAAAATATCTCATTTTTTTAGTAATATCTCTTAATTTTTAACTAATAAACCTTGTACTCAGTCAACTCTTCATCTTATGTGAGCATTTACTCATTTTTGGATATTTTCTTTTATTCTTTGGATTTATCTCATCCCAGCACTAAGATTAATCTGATTGGCCCCCCATAGGAACCTCAATTGGATCATAATCTAGAAATTTTTGGAAATCTAGACCCTTAGGCTAAGGTCCCTTATATCATTTTTAATTGATTCCTAATGCACAATTGAAAGTTCATTTTGAACTTCTGTTTTAGGGGAAACCATTTTAGACACTAGGAGGATTTTTATATCCAAAGACATCTCAATTTTGGATTATCTCTCTCTAGACATTTTCTCTCTCTAGGCCAAAACAAGGTCTTTCTCCTATTTTCAGAGAGGGGAATAATTTCAAGAACAGAAGGGAAGGTTCTTACACCTTTACACCTCAAAAGCTAGAGGGAGGAATCTTACACCAGGATTGTCAGGAGGTTCTTTTGGTGTGTTGGCAGTAGTGTCCTTGATAGTGCTTCTCTAGATTGTGCGATAGTGGATTCCACACTTAGGCTACACTCCATTAGGAGCACATCCTATGATGACCCCACCATCTTCACATGGCGCCCTTCATGCTTTTGTGGGCATGCATCGATGGTGAGTACTCACTGTGTGCGAGATGGAAGAGTGGGCTGATCCTTGGTTGTTGCAACAGCAAGTGTTGAGGCCAGAGCGAGGAGCATTACTCCCCACCACTTATGATCCTTTCACACTACTTGAGGGGGAAGATCATGATTCTTTGTGACATATATTTTTTCAGTGGTGGGTGATTTTTTTATAATCATTACCAACAAGGAGGGCAATGAGGAGGAGGTGGACTACTACATTCTAAGGTGCACCAAGTGCACCTTTGAGTGTGAAGTGACTGATGATTATGGATTCTCATTTGATGCCCACAACATGATAGTTGCAAGGCACTATTATAGGTAGGGTCAGATGCGTAAGGGTTACATTAAGTTTGTGGAGTATAAGTGGAGCAAGGAGGCGATTATATACTCTCATCTAGTTCTTTCTGTGAAACTCACGCTTTGGCGAGTTAAAAGCAAGAAGAGAGGCCCCCCACAGTGGTCCTTAGCCCAGCACGAGCATGTGAGCATCTTGGCGACCCTTAGAGCTAGAGAGTCTACGGATTGATATTGGAGCCTCCTCCCTCTTATCTATTGTATTTATTGCCCTTATTTTGTATCTTTTTCTTAGTTTGTATCTTCTACCCATATATATTATGAGTTGGCTTTTTAGTTGTGCCCATATATTTTGTATCTTTCTTTTCTGTTAATGGTTTGGGGGTGAAACTTTGCAAGTGGGTGGGACATTATGCTCATATGGCGTTCGATGTGGGTAAAACTTTGGGAGTGGGTCCATGGGGCGTCTAACCCCCTACTTGCAAAGTTTCACCACCATCAGATGCCGGATAGGTGGGATGGTGTGCTGCCAACCACTATTTTTTACACAGTGCCCAAGGGGTCCCCTATGCAAAAAATAGCGGGTTTGGGTGGAGCATCATTATCATACGGCATTTGATGCGGGTGAAACTTTGAGAGTGTATCCATGAGGCTGCTCCCCTCCCACTCGCAAAGTTTCACCACCATTGGATGCTGGATGGGTGGGACAATGTGTTGCCACCTGATATTTTTTGCATAGTGGCCAAGGGGTACCCTATGTAAAAAATAGAGGGTTTGGGCGGGACATCATTATCATACGACATCCCATGTGGGTGAAACTTTGCGAGTGGGTCCATGGTATTGCTACCCATCTACTTGAAAAGTTTCACCACCATCGGCGGACACTAAATGGGGCGGATGGTATGTTGCCACTTGCTATTTTTTGCATAGTGCCCAAGGAGTCTCCTATGCAAAAAATAGCAGGTTTCGATGGAGCATCATTATTATACCGTGTTCGATGTGGGTAAACCTTTGCAAGTGGGTCCATGGGGGCTGCTACCCCTCTACTCGCAAAGTTTCACCACCATCGGACGCTGGATGGAAAGGACGGTGTGTTGCCACCCGCTATTTTTTGCATAGTGCCCAAGGGGTCCCTTATGCAAAAAATAGCAGGTTTGGGTGGGGCATCACGCTCGTACGACATACGATGCACATGAAACTTTGCAAGTGGGTCCATGGGGATTCTATCCCTCCACTCGCAAATTTTCACCACCATTGGATGTCGGCAGGACGGTATGTTGCCACCCGCTATTTTTTCCATGGTGCCCAAGGGGTACCCTATACAAAAAGTAACGGGTTTGGGTGGGGCATCACGCCTGTACAACGTCCGATGCAAGTGAAACTTTACGTGTAGATCCATGGGGCTACTACTCCTCTGCTTAAAAAGTTTCACCACCATCGGACGTTGGATGGGCGGGACGGTGTGTTTCCACTCCCTGTTTTTTGCATAGTGTCCAAGGGGTCTCTTATGCAAAAAATAGCGGATTTGGGTGGGGTATCATGCACGTACGGCGTCCGATACATGTGAAACTTTGCGAGTGGGTCCATGGAGTTTTTACCCCTCCACTCGCAAAGTTTCACCACCATTGGACACCGGATGGGTGGGATGTTGTCTTGCCACCCACTATTTTTTGCATAGCGCCCAAGGGATCCCCGGTGCAAAAAATAGCAGGTTTGGGTGGGGCATCATTATCATACAACATTCGATGTAGGTGAAACTTTGCAAGTGGATCCATGGGACTACTACCCCTCTACTCTCACAAAGTTTTACCACCATCGAAGGCTGGATGGGCAGGACGATGTGTTGCCACCCGCTATTTTTTGCATAGCCCAAGGGGTCCCTTATGTAAAAAATAGTGGGTTTGGGAAGGGAATCGCTCTCTTATGGTGTCTAATGTGAGTGAAATTTTATGAGTGGGTCCATTGGGCTGCTATCCCTCTACTTGGTTTCATCACCATTGAATGCCGTATGGATGGGACGGTGTGTTGCCACTTGCTATTTTTTACATTGTGCCCAAGGGGTCCCCTATACAAAAAATAGTTGGGTTTAGGTGAAGCATCATTATCATACAGTGTCATATGTGGGTGAAACTTTGCAAGTGGATCCACGGGAATGCTCACCTCCACTCGCAGAGTTTAACCACCGTAGGACATCGGATGGGTGGGACGGTGTGTTGCCACCCGCATAGTGCCCAAGGAGTCCCCTATGCAAAAAATAGCGGTTTGGGTGGGGGCATCATTATCATACGGCATCCGATGCCGTTGAAACATTTCAAGTGGGTCCATAGAGTTTCTATCCCTCCACTCGTAAATTTTCACCACCATCGGACGCCGAATGGGCAAGGCAGTGTGTTGCCACTCACTATTTTTTGCCCAAGGGGTCCCCTATGCAAAAAATAGCGGGTTTGGGTGGGGCATCCTTATCATATGGCATCCAATGTGGGTGAAACTTTGTGAGTGGGTCCATAGAGCTGCTACCCCTCAACTCACAAAGTTTCACCACCATTGGATGCCAAATGTGTGGGACGGTGTGTTGCCACCCACTATTTTTGGCGTAGTGCCAAAGGGGTTCCCTATGCAAAAAATAGTGGGTTTGGGCATCATTATCATACAATGTTTGATGTAGGTGAAACTTTGTGAGTGGGTCCAGGGGGCTGCTATGGTGTGTTGCCACTCGCTATTTTTTGCATAGTGTCCAAGGGGTCCCCTATGCAAAAAAATAGCGGGTTTGGGTTGGACATCATTACTGTTTAGGGGATGAACTTAGGAGGATTATCATTTTGTCATATGATATGTAACCTTAGGGAAATTAAATGTGACTTTTGGGATCTTAGGATAAGTTGGAATGTCTTTTGGCGTTAGATAGAAATGGGCAGTTATGTTTTGTGCAAAAAAAAGAGGATGTAGACGAATGTAAGCAGAACTGTGTTTTGGGCAATGAAGAAGTCTGCAAGTTTGTCAATTTGTTGGTTTTAGGTTTATGTTTTTGAAGCTTGGTCAGTAATGTTTATCAGTCTCATTAATGGAAGGTGTTTCTCTCTTTGTAGTACTCTGTACAATGTTGTTCATCTTTGTTTGTCTTAGAGAGAATGTGGAAGTTAGAGTCTTTTTGTCAGATCAGAAGTCAGGTTATTTGTCATCCTGTTCAATCTGCTAGGAAGTTACACTAGTTTACAATTACCCTATGGGATCCATGCGGGTGAAACTTTGCAAGTAGGTCCATGGGGCTACTACCCCCCTCCACTCACAAAGTTTCACCACCATCGGATGATGGATGGTGGGTGGGACGGTGTGTTGCCACCCGCTATTTTTTGCAAAGTGTCCAATGGGCTCCCCTATATAAAAAATAGCGGGTTTGGGTGGGGCATCATTATCATATAGTGGGACGGTGTGTTGCCACCCGCTATTTTTTGCAAAGTGTCCAATGGGCTCCCCTATACAAAAAATAGCGGGTTTGGGTGGGGCATCATACGACGGGTTTGGGAGGGGTTTGGGTTTGGGTGGGGCATCATTATCATACGGCATCCAATGTAGGTAAAGCTTTGTGAATGGGTTCATGGGACTACTACCCCTCCACTCGTAAAATTTCACTAGCGCACGTCGGATGGGTGGGACGATGTGTTGCCACCCGCTATTTTTATTGCATAGTGCCCAAGGGGTCCCCTATGCAAAACATAGCGGGTTTGGGTGGGGCATCATTATCATATAGTATCCAATGTAGGTGAAACTTTTCAAGTGGGTCCATGGGGCTGCTACCCCTCCATTCGCAAAGTTTCACCACCATCGGATGCCAGAGGAGTGGGATGGTGTGTTGCCACCCTCGCTATTTTTTGCATAGTGCTTAAGGGGTCCCCTATGCAAAAAAATAGCATGGCACCTTACATGTACAAATTGTATAAAAATATAAAATCACAAAAGACATAGTCCAATATATAAAATAAAATGTGATACAACTAGTGGATGTCATACATAAAAACATAAGGTCACAAATACAAATGGCATGTAGACTGATCGATATAAAAACATGATGGGATATACATCTACATGATGGATAATCCTCATTTGAGAGGACTTGATAAGCTCCAAGATGACGTGCCCGCTGCCTCCTCCCTCGGCTCATGTACAACCTGCTCTACAATGGTCCTCTAAGTAAGATGCTCCTCTGCCATGGCTAAGGACTCACCATGTGTCACAGTAGCTACATCACTAAGCTCCTAGTCAATTGTATCACCTCTATGCTTGTGCCTCATCTCCCATAGTAGGCGGAGGTCAGTGTACACCCGAGCAGCAAAACAGCCACATGTAGACTACTTCACTGACCTGATACGTGCCTCAAGACCTCAGTCCACCAAACTCCCTCCTCCTACTGGGTGCGTAAAGCAACTTAATGAGCTTGTAAAATAAACTCATCGACGCAGGCCCATTGTATTCTCTGTGCTTCCTCCTCCTCTAGTGATAAATCCATCTCTATAGGAATCTCAAAATCCTGAGGCATATCCTCAACAACATATCCATCATCTACCATGATATCTAGGATAGCCTATCGATGATCAGTGCTACTGATGGGCCTCCGTGAGATGAGATCCACAGTCACTGGTGCTGACCATGGGTACAAGTCGTCTATCCCCCAAAGGTGATATAGGCCAAACTCTACACCGCGCTGACAAGTCGGACACCTAGCATTCATCACCAGCGGCGACAGGCAAGGCAATAAAGATGAAACTGGTGGTGGCACCCTAAAGTGAGGTTGCCTCACATGCTCCCATGACAAGTAGCGAGAAAGGAATTGAGCAATTCCTAACCCCACATCTCCTCAAAAACCCTTGCCTTGACCTTGATAATTTATCATCAACAAGCGAGGATTTCATAGAATCTCCAATGGCTACAAACCAACCTATCGATTTCTACTTGGCCAACAGTGGCCTCAATTTACCCCCTACATCTAGAAGAACAAACCCACTCTTGAGTGGGAAAATGGTGACCTTAACGCAGATATCCTCCCTCATACTTGACCAGAAGAATCTCATGAGACCTCAATGATGGGGGTGGTGCATTGTCATCCTTATAGATGATCAATCCAATCACATGAAGTGGAATATATGGATGGCACCATCATATCTATGAGATCACGCAACCTGAAGGGGTAAATTAAGAAAATGTAGTTGAACCTTTGAACCCTAAGGTTTGGAGATTCACAAACAAGGAAGAGTGTAGAATGTATATAGACACTTTTGGGAACATCTACTACCCTAATATTCTCACAAGAGAAACCCCTTATGATCACACAAACGTTTATTTAGAAAAAGGGTCCCTTTAGTGTCGATAGGCAAGTTGCCAGAGCCATAGATCCTTTTGAGAAAACTCTATTAGAAAATCTTGATCCCATTACTTCAAGCTATCCACCCATGGTCAAATATTACTCGTGTGTGGAAGCTCCAACTATTCATACCACACTACCACATCATACAACCATTGCATATCTAGTACGGGATTGCCTCCTTGCGAAGGTTCCATCACATCAATATCCCATTTGTAAGGACCAAACTTTTGAGAGTATTATTGCGCACTCATCCTCATGATGGACTCAAGAGAGACCTGCATTACTATCATTTATGCCAAGAAGTAGCATGGCTATCTCTTTCACAAGAATGGTCGGCATGCCTTAATCAAGACCACCACTTGGTATGCCATTCATACCTCCAGTAGTATTGACACTTTTAGTTCTACAAAGGACCATTAATAGCTCCTCTTGGGACAATGGGGGTATCTTCGGAGATGCTGGCCTTTTGTGGAAGCTATGGGAAGAGGGTTGACGCGACAGGAATGACACCTGTTTTTCCTAGAGAACCTCACAAAAAAAATTCATCTAAAGCCTAGCAAGTTCAAAGACTCATGAACAAGTACAATGGTAAGTACGATAATACACATAAGGATCTAGATCATTTGGAGGTCTTTGAACAAATGTGTGAGGGAGTAGGTGTCAATGTGACAAGCCTACTCAAATCTTAGCTTTTGGACCGGCTCTAGATGGAGTAGCACGATGATGGTTCTGAATCTTAGAACCCCCCTATAAGTCCACTTATATTGCCTTAAAGAATACTTTTAGGGTAGATTTCTCAAAGACGACCCAAATGGAGTCATGTACACTAGCTAAACAATGTCAGGCAACAAGAGAATGAGTTAGTACGAGAATACATTCGACGCATTAGATATTATCATTTCTGCTACTCAATTGATGAGAAACCAAGTCAACCAAGATTGATTTTGTTGTTACTTGAAGGCTTGAGAAATCAAAACTTACACAATTACCTTTATCTACAAAGGCAAACAACCTTTAATGAATGATGCATCGATGCTCTCAACTTTGATGATAACATGTCTGGCATGAAAGGGTCTGAGAAATCTAGAACACCATCCAAAGCTCCCCATAGCATAACCTACAGTAGCAAAAAGTCATATAAAATGTGTGTCGAAGGACATGGCTGCTGTGCTAAAGAAAATGGAGGAGAATTAGAAAGTACTCCCTAGAGATTCTTGAGCATACCCAAGGAGTGAGGGCACATGGTGTCCTTATTGTTAGGAAATCACACTGGTAATGAGTGTCTATTCAATAGAAACAAACAGGCTCATGGTGTGGGTATTGCAAGACATATGCTAACCATGATACCCACAATTACAAGTAAAATCCTATAAATTGCGGTATCACTATTCTAGCACTTCTAGCTACCACCCAACCTTTACCACTCCCTACGCCACACACTATGAGTAGTGGATATCCTATGCCCCATACTAGGACTAACCCCCTTCCTAGAGGAATTCTTAAGTTGCTTGAGACACCTCCCCTATTCTAGGACCTCAACCTATAGCTCCTCGTGTGACACCCATGAGACATATGAAGGCAGGACCACTCATTGAGGAGGTCACCGACACTTATATGCTTGAACCAGATCCTACAGAGGGATGGCCAGGATACAATTCCTACTCAATGTTGAGTACGAGCTCAGATATTGAGTTTGTAAAGTTTCCTTACAATACCTTGGCTCCTATTTACAAAATTTCAACCTTTGGCACATATGGCCATGGTCAACCTATGGGTTATAAGGCATGAGAAATGAACTCTACAAACCATGTCCATTTCTTGGCCTACTATACATGTGGAGGAGCACACCACAAAAGGGAGTGCCTCTATCGAGTCTCTGTCAAGGTAGCCAAAAACATCTCAGCACTATCATGATGGTGTCTTAGTTGGCGGCATAACTCACATCATTCAAGATTTCCCCAACAAACCCCTCCCATGTAGTGATCAAGGGCCCACAACCCAATTAAACATGATGAGTGCCCTAAGAGAAAAAAGCTCTTTGGTGGTCATTGATGCACTCGTCCTTACACGAGCCTAGGCCAAGGCCACTACTCTTCATGGCTTAGAGGACAAAGAGAACAATAGATGACCATCCAAAAGACTCTAGGAAGAAGAAGACTAAATCTATCAAGATTTTAGTAGAAGAACTACCAGTCATTAAGATTGACTATGACTGGCTATATTACATAAGAGCCATTGAGTCCCACGAAATGTTTAAACAAACTTGGGAACCCAACAGGGAGGGGGGAACAACATCTATACAAATGCATGTCTTCTTGAGTAAGATTGAAATTCCTTCCTAGTCCACCCAAACCGAAGAAACAATCAAGCTCACTCGTTTGGCTAGGCAAAAAAGGAACAAAGAGTTGGCTTTGAAGGATCGAGAAGCCAAGGCTAAAATGAAAGCCTTAATGAAAGAATAATAAGAGGGAAATATTAGATCGGTTCCTGATCATTTTTGTAATTATAACATTGGTGTGACATGTTCATTCAAAGTGACAAGATGAAACAAACTCTTGGTGACAACCTAATGAAGGTCTTCGAAGGACCTACAGATACTGAGGAGGTAGACCTGGCTAAACCTAAAGAGCAGCCTAAGCTGGTGTACATTGTAAAGCACCTAGACCCTAAAGAGGAAAAAGGCTTAGTATGTCTCCTCAAAGAGTTTACAAGGTGTTTGCATGGGGGTGGTTGCAAGATGAGGGTACTCACTTTCGTTCACTCTCTCTAAAATTGGGACATCCATGCATCTCGGGCGGAGTACCTCGATCGTGATAGTGCCGCGAATCAAAAGACGACACGTGCCTCCCAAGCCTAAATCGACATATCTCGATCGAGATGCCAACTAATGCCACGCTAGCAGGTCCGGGTTTCTAGGCATCATCCATGTCACCAATACATGTCACCGCCACCACAATATCTCGATCGAGATATCTATGCCACTCGGATCCACATCAGGGCCACGCTGTATCCCCGTAGGCATATTTGACTAGCACATCTCCATCGTCCACGTATCTCGAACGAGAAATTTACATCCAATCGCGACCATTCATTGTTCGAGGTAATCGGATACAATCTCCACCGTCCCCATATCTCGATCGAGATACTGAGTTCAAATCTCAGCCGTCCAAATATCTCGATCGAGATACAGAGATTCAATCTTCACCTTCCGAATATCTCGATCGAGATACTTAGATGCAATATCCACCGTCCAATTATCTCGATCGAGATACGGAAACGCAATCTATACCGTCCATTCACGTACGCTGGAAGATGCGATCTCGGCCGTTTAAATATCTCGATCGAGGTATATAATGAATCTTGACCATCGAGATACCTTGTCGTGGTAATGCCTTTAAATCGTGGCCGTCCATTTACCTCGAACGAGATAGTAATATCAAATCTCAGCCGTCGATCCTTCCCCAACCCTAGAATTAGGTGTGTATCTTGGCCGTATGTTGCACTAACCCTAATATCCAGAGCGTTAATCTTGCAAACCCTAAATTGTTACCATATTATAGTAGTGATGTGTGTGAACACACTTAGGACCGCCGGGGCACTTTTTCCCTCACTAGGAGGTTTTTTCCCCCGTGCATTGTATATACGCCCATTATCTTCTAGGGCTTGTAATCTTTCTTTTTGGCACTCATAATACACTACTGTGTTGTGCTCAAGCTTCCTCATCTTCTTGAAGTTGTGTGTGCATTCCTACAACCCTAATTCCAACAATTGGTATCAGAGCAGGCTTCCTCCTCCCGGGCAGCATCACCGGCACCTGCCGCTTCATCTCCTCCGATTGCGACGAGGTTTCACGAGCATCTGCAGGTTAGTATATGCCGTGGGTGAGCCCGTAGGGCTCGGTCATTTCAGAATTTTGATCTGAAGTCATTTCGCCCTCCGTTTTTGCATTCCAAGTACTGCGCAGGCAAAATCGTCCTATTGTGCAGATTTTCTGTCAAGATTAAAATCTGCAGGACAGGTGCCCATTCGTCTGTTTTGGGCTGTGCTGCATAGCACAGGTCGATTTTATACAGGTTTACCTCTTACAGACAGCATTTACATCTAGTAGTACAGTCATTGGCCATGGCTGACAACAATGATGTGTTCCGCATGTTGGCTGCTGAGGATAAGTTGGATGGCACCAACTATCCATTGTGGGCATATATGATGCGACATGTATTGGTAGCAAAGGGGTTATGGAACATTGTGCAGGGTATTGATGCACGTCCTATTGTGGCTGGGAATGCTGCAAACACATCAGAAACAGGTACTGTTGATGATGGTGCAGGCACAAGTGCTGTAGCAGCTGTTCGAGAACCACCACTTTCAGCAGAGCAGATTCGTTGGGATGGTAGAGATGCGCAGGCTCATGCCTTGATTGCGCTGTCTGTCAAACGTACCATTATCCCACATATTCGCTCTTGCAGGACTTCTAAGGATGCTTGGGATGTACTTGCCACATTGTATCAGGCAAGAAATGAGGCTCGTGTTGCTTATCTCCGAAAACAGTTGGAGAGTGAGCATATGAACGAAGGTGATTCTATGGATAGCTTTTTGACAAAGATCAAGGATTTCAAAGAGCAGCTCATTTCTGCAGATGAAATCCTGTCTGACAGTTCACTTGTGCAGACTGTTTTGAATGGTCTACCAGATTCTTATCAGGGTTTTGCTTCCACTCTTCGCTTGATGATGAAAGGCAATCCCAATGCCTTATCATTTGAGGAGTTAGTTTCTGTTTTGCTGCAAGAAGACCAGTCAAGGCAAAACAGGAATATTATGCGTGTCGCAGATCAAGCTTTCGTTGCTAGTCAGAGAAGTGGGAAAGGTAAAGCTGGCTTTTCTTCTAGTAAGCAGAAATCTGCAAATGCTGCGCAACCAAAGAAGGAAGACAAAGATGAGAAGAAGGGTGACAAACAGAAGACATTTTGCAAGTACTGTAAGGGAAATGATCATGTCATCAAAGCGTGTCCTAAGCTGGCTGCGAAAGAGGCTAAGAAGAAAGAGGCTGGTATGGCTGTTGCAGATGCCTCTCCTTCTAACAATGAATCTGCTAATGTTGTGCTAGATACAGAATGGGCATTCAATGCGCAGTGCAGTTATGACCCATCTTTGCATGACACATGTATGTCTGCAGTAGATTCAGATGTATGGTACTTTGACAGTGGTGCCACTAAGCATATCACCTCGCAGCGCAGTTTATTCACTTTCCTTGAGTCTGCTCCCACAGGGAATACTGTCACTTGTGCCAATAACTCCTCTTATCCCGTTGAAGGAGTTGGACAGATTGTGCTGAATGTTGCAAATGGCAACACCTTTACGCTTTTTGATGCATTGTATGTGCCAGGGATCAAAAAGAATCTGCTGTCAGTCTCCGCATTTGCCAAAACAGGTTTGGTTGTAAAATTTGTGGATGACAGATGTACTGTTCATGATCTCTCTTGTGGTGACATCATTGTAGCATCTGGTTCACTATGTCGAGGGCTGTATAAGCTCAATATGGATGGCAAATGTGTAGAGGATTCAGCATGTGCTATTATGGATACGCAGGCTATTTCAAATGCAAAACTGTGGCATGCACGTTTTGGTCATCTGAATTTTGCAAGTTTGCTGCGCCTGCAGAAATCTGAAATGGTGTCTTCTTTGCCTAAGCTTGAGGCACCTGTCAAGCATGTTTGTGAGGGCTGCATATTGGGTAAAATGCAGCGTGCTTCCTTTCCCAAAGATGGATCAGTGAGAGCTGAACGCAGATTGCAGCTTGTTCACAGTGATGTTTGTGGTCCCATGCAAACTCCATCATTTGGAAACTACCTTTACTTCGTGACTTTCATTGATGATTTTACCAGGCATGCATGGGTATATCCTTTGAAGGCAAAGTCCGAAGTGTTTTTGTGCTTCAAACAGTTTTTGGTTATGGCTGAAAATGTGTCAGAAAGTAAGATGGGCACCCTCCGTTCAGATCGAGGGGGGGAGTATATGTCTTCAGAATTTAATGCATTTCTGGCTGAGCGTGGGATAAAACACCAATGTACAGTGCCGTATACACCACAGCAAAATGGTGTGGCTGAGAGAAAAAACAGGTCTCTCATGGAAATGGCAAGATGTATGGTTAAGAGTCAAAGTCTACCACATGGTTTTTGGCTTGAGGCTGTCATGTGTGCCACTTATGTACTAAACAGGTGTCCCACCAAAGCATTACAGGTTGTCACTCCATATGAGGCTTGGCATAGCCGCAAGCCATCTGTTGGCCATTTACGTGTTTTTGGTTGCCTGGCATATGCATTAGTGCCTGTGCAACATCGCAGAAAATTGGATGACAAAGCTGTCAAATGTATTTTTGTTGGATATAGTGCTGAGAGCAAAGGCTATCGTTTGTATCATCCACAGACAAAGCGCATTTTGGTTAGCCGTGATGTTGTATTTGTGGAAGATGCAGTTCAGCCCTTGGTTTCATGTACTAAGGAGACAGATATCAGCTCACGTGATGTCTATGATACATTGTTGCCTCTTTTCAGTGGTGCACAGTCAAGTGCAATACCTCATGAGGCAGTTTTTCAGCCTATGCAGGTTTTAAATGATGGCACAGATCAGCCTATATCTGATGCAGATGTGCATAATGCACTTGAGGATGAGAGACAAGAGATTGAGGGCTCTAGGAATATGCCTAGATGGCTGGTGCAGACTTTGCGTGACAGCAAGTTGGATGCCCCTTTGTCTAGTCGCACTCGTTCTGGCTCTCATGGTGCCTCTTATGCGTCAGATTGTTATGCATTGGCTGTTTCTAGTATGTGCGATGAAAGTGAGCCTGTTTCATTTGATGAGGCACAAAGTTCAGAAAATTGGATGGCTGCTATGCAAGCAGAATACGATGCTATTATGAAGAATGGTACATGGTCTTTATGTGACTTGCCCCCTGGCAAGAAGGCCATTGGCACTAAGTGGGTATACAAATTGAAGCGTAAGCCTGATGGCACAGTGGATCGCCATAAGGCTAGGCTTGTTGCAAAAGGTTATGCTCAAGAGAAGGGCATTGATTTTGATGAGACTTTTGCTCCCACATGTCGTATGACCACTGTTCGTAGCATCTGTGCATTAGCAGCTCATAATGGTTGGAATGTACATCAGCTGGACATAAAGACTGCGTTCTTAAATGGAGATTTGCATGAGGAGGTGTATGTATCGCAGCCTCGTGGTTTTGTTCAAAGAGGGCAGGAAAACAAAGTGTGCAGGTTAAAAAAGGCTTTATATGGTTTAAAGCAAGCTCCACGAGCTTGGTATGAAAAAATACATGCATATTTGACTGCACATGGGTTTCAGAATAGTCCAACAGAAAGCACTTTGTATGCTAAACGTGTGGATGGTGTACATCTAATCATTGCTCTCTATGTCGATGACATGCTGCTCACAGGACCAAATGAGAGTCATATTGCTGATTTTAAGGCTGATTTGAATGCCTCTTTTGAGATGTCAGATTTGGGGCATTTGCATCATTATTTGGGGATACAATTTAAGCAGTGTGATGGAGGTATTGCTTTGTGTCAGACAAAGTATATTGAAACATTGTTGCGGAGATTTGGCCTTGAAGACTGCAAGCCTATTGCTACTCCAATGGAGACAGGTTTGAAGTTGAGTCTTCATGATGCTGGAGATCACTTTGATGTCACACTCTATCAGACAGCTGTTGGTTGCCTCATTTATGTATGCATTACGAGGCCAGACATTCAGTTTGCAGTCTCACAGGTGAGCAGATTTATGCATAGCCCAGGCATTAAGCATTGGCAGGCAGTGAAGCGTATCTTTCGCTATTTGAGTGGTACTCGGCATCTTGGGTTGTTTTATCCCAAGGGGGGATCATTGCCGCCAGATTTACATGCTTTTTCAGATTCTGACTGGGCTGGTTGTTATGACACATGCGTGTCCACGAGTGGTTTTTGCTTCATGCTTGGAAGCTCATGCATATCATGGTTGAGCAAGAAGCAGCCTACTGTGGCCACTTCTAGTTGTGAAGCTGAGTACAGGGCAGCTTTCACAGCTACGGTTGAGTGTGTGTGGCTCAGACGCCTTATGGCTGATTTGGGTGTTGGGCAGCCATCTGCCACCACCATCTTCACTGACAGTCAGAGCGCATTGGCAGTTGCGCGGAACCCAGTGTTCCATGCTCGTACGAAGCACATTGAGGTGCACTACCATTATGTCAGGGAGAGACTCTCTGCAGGAGAGATCAGTTTGGCTTATGTGCCAACACAGGATAACCTTGCAGACCTTTTCACAAAGGCTCTGCCTCGTGAGAAGTTCGAAGCTTTTCGCAAAGCTTTGGGCTTACTCCCTTTTGTGGATTCGTCCACATAGCTAGACACTTCCCTATACATGAGTGCTAGCTCTTGTTCACCGCATCACTCCAGGGGGGATTTGTTACCATATTATAGTAGTGATGTGTGTGAACACACTTAGGACCGCCGGGGCACTTTTTCCCTCACTAGGAGGTTTTTTCCCCCGTGCATTGTATATACGCCCATTATCTTCTAGGGCTTGTAATCTTTCTTTTTGGCACTCATAATACACTACTGTGTTGTGCTCAAGCTTCCTCATCTTCTTGAAGTTGTGTGTGCATTCCTGCAACCCTAATTCCAACATAAATTGCATGATGTTTCCGAACCTCGATCGAGGTTATAAAACCGGAAAACTTTTTTTTTTGCCTCATTTTCACAAGTCGTTTTCACTCTCTTGCTCTCTTGATTTGGATTAGTATTAGTGAGCCCATTAGCTTTGTTTTTAGCTTCATTAGTGCTACTTAGCACTAAGCATTAGACCCTTCACATTAGACCCTTCACATTGGACCCTTCACATTTGGCTTAGGTTTTAGCATGGAGGGCCACGAGGAGGGCCACGAGGAGGGCCGCTCATCTATTGCGGACCTCATCGCGAAGATAGACCGCGAGTTAGCGGCTATCCGTAGGAGTGCTAGAGACACTCCGTCTACATTACATATCGTGGCAGACTTGGAGGCGATGCTTGCGTCCCTTCGTAGCCTTCACGATATTGTTTATGTAGATGAGTGGATAGCCCACCATCGCGCTGCTCCTGTGTCACATGGCCTGACATATCGTCAGGTCTGTGATCTTGCTCCTATTAGGGATGGGGCTTTCCTAGATCTTTTCCTCGATAGTCGTGGGATGAGGCCCGGGGCGGGCAAGCCCCTCACTATTTCGCGGTGTTCGCATCCTCGTATGGCGGCACATATCTATAGTCGATATGTTGCCGCATATGGGAGGATGCCGAACAACCGCCAGATTCCCATATACTTCGCAAAGCAGTTATATGCGGAGTTTGTCTTAGGGGAGGAGGTCGATTACACCAGCCATCGTCCGGGTGGTGGTGCTGGCCGAGGCCGTCTCGAGGACCAGGGTAGGCGGCCTCCACCAGCCCTTCATGTAGCACCTACCACAGATCCTTCATTTGTGCCATTGTCGACAGTAGAGGCTCTTGGCACGCAGGTCGGCATTGACGTACGAAGTACCACGGAGAGCATCCAGCACGTGGTGCACCTATTCTCACGATCTATACCGATGACAGATGTGGAGGTATTTACATATATATTACGTCTTAAGTTTTTTTGGTCATTTATCTTCATGTTTATATGTACTTTTCTATATTTTTACATGAGCAGCATGGTTGATTGTGTCATGCAGGTTCCCACACCTACCACTCAGAGGCTCACTCAGGAGTTGGTAGAGGCGAGAGCGGAGATAGACCGCCTCCGAGCTGCATTACAGATGGCAGAGGCAGCTACTGCAGAGGCACAGCATCTGAGAGAGTCCGACATCCAGCAGGTAGGTTTCTCTTGCACGTTAAAGAGTTATAATTAAGGTCCTAAGTTACAAATTTCTTTAAGTAATACCTAATGAGAGACTAATCAAATATTTTAATGCTTTACTTTTTTGCGTAGGCTCGGACCGAGGTAGAGAGCTCCAGAGCTGAGGCACAGCATCATCAGATTATGGAGCAGATTGCCCAGCACAGGGCAGAGCAGCTGATGCTGCATGTTCGAGAGTATCGTAGATCATCGGACGTGACAGTGCCTTACCTACCGTTATATCCACGGCCTGCACAGAGGTTTTTCGACGACCTCTCCCGCAGGATGCACCACCCTTCCTACGTGATGCGTGCTGCTGTTTATGTATCGAGGACATTGATAGTACAGGAGGATATGCCCTAGGATGTGGACATATTTTCCACTTGTCTTGCATCACCCAGGAGCTCGTCCGGTTCTCAGCATGCCCATCCTGCCGTGCACGCGTCGACTTAGTGACGTACAGGGTATTGGGCATCGATGATCTTCACCCAGGCCTTGTACGAGTAGATGCCAGGACTGGCAGGCCTGTCGACTTTACATCAGCTATGGACTTGGGACTCGACGCCTTCGACGATAGAGCCCAGGAGCCTGAGGTGCCTCCTGAGATAGAGTGGAGCTCACATGAGTTCGACGCTTACCAGAGAGTCCTACATGAGAGCCAGGTGACAGCATATGAGCGCGTGGGTGGTGCTGGCCCTAGTGGCGGGTGATGGTGCTAGCAGCAGTGCTGCTTCTCATGAGCAGCGTGTCCTTACAGCAGAGGAGCTTACACGAGCAGAGTGGCACACACGCACCATTGCAGATTATAGATTTTGGGTTTACAAACAGAGGCATCTTGCATTAGTACGACGTAGAGAGAGAGAGAGGGCCATAGCAGCTTTTGGGACTTGTGAGCTCCCGAGTACACCGGCACCAGCTCACGATCCCTCCTTTGAGGCAGACCTCCCCGCAGACATTCGACGACCCCCGCAGCCGGCACAGCCTCCTCGACGTGCATAGCAGCCTCGACGCGCACGTCGACCGGCAGTTAGAGATGACGATTTTGATTGGGTTGCTGTTGATAGTGACTAAACTCAGACTAGCTGGGTTAGCTCACTTACATTGTACTTAGATTTTTGGGCAGTGACTAACCTCAGACTAGCTGGGGTAGCTCATTTTCATTCTGATGTACTTATTTGATGTTTATATCATTATGAGTTTTCTCATTATTGAGTATCATTACATTTTAGTTGATGTTCTTGATTTTATTATATTTTTTAACACTTTGGCTATCATATTGTTTGTTGAAAATCTCCATGCCATCGTACCCAAACATGCTCTGATGGGGACCAAACTTTGCAAGCATGGGGAGGGGACCCACCCCCACATGCTTGCAAAGTTTGGTCACAATCAGAACATGTTTGGATTGGTAATTGGCGCCCAGTGCGGGTTTTTGAAGTCTCTTAGTGCTTAAGAGGCCATGGAAAATCCGGGCCTTCCCCATACCATCGTACCCAAACATGCTCCGATGGGGACCAAACTTTGCAAGCATGTGGGGGTGGGTCCCCCCCACATGCTTGCAAAGTTTGGTCACAATCAGAGCATGTTTGGATTGGCAATTAGCGCCCAGTGCGGGTTTTTCAAGTCTCTTGGTGCTTAAGAGGCCATGGAAAATCCGGGCCTTCCCCATACCATCGTACCCAAACATGCTCCGATGGGGACCAAACTTTGCAAGCATGTGGGGGTGGGTCCCCCCCACATGCTTGCAAAGTTTGGTCACAATCAGAGCATGTTTGGATTGGCAATTGGCGCCCAGTGCGGGTTTTCCAAGTCTCTTGGTGCTTAAGAGGCCATGGAAAATCCGGGCCTTCCCCATACCATCGTACCCAAACATGCTCCGATGGGGACCAAACTTTGCAAGAATGTGGGGGTGGGTCCCCCCCACATGCTTGCAAAGTTTGGTCAGAATCAGAGTATGTTTGGATTGGCAATTAGCGCCCAGTGCGGGTTTTTCAAGTCTCTTGATGCTTAAGAGGCCATGGAAAATCTGGGCCTTCCCCATACCATCGTACCCAAACATGCTCCGATGGGGACCAAACTTTGCAAGCATGTGGGGGTGGGTCCCCCCCACATGCTTGCAAAGTTTGGTCACAATCAGAGCATGTTCGGATTGGCAATTAGTGCCCAGTGCGGGTTTTTCAAGTCTCTTGGTGCTTAAGAGGCCATGGAAAATCCGGGCCTTCCCCAAACCATCGTACCCAAACATGCTCCGCCGTCGATGGGGACCAAACTTTGCAAGCATGTGGAGGGGACCCACCCCCACATGCTTGCAAAGTTTGGTCCCCATCGGAGCATGTTTGGGTACGATGGTATGAGGAAGGCCCGGATTTTCCATGGCCTCTTAAGAACCAAGAGACTTGAAAAACCCGCACTGGGTGCTAATTGCCAATCCAAACATGCTCTGATGGGGACCAAACTTTGCAAGCATGTGGGGGGGGGGTCCCCCCCACATGCTTGCAAAGTTTGGTCCCCATCGGAGCATGTTTGGGTACGATGGTATGGGGAAGGCCCGGATTTTCCATGGCCTCTTAAGCACCAAGAGACTTGAAAAACCCGCACTGGGCGCTAATTGCCAATCCAAACATGCTCTGATGGGGACCAAACTTTGCAAGCATGTGGGAGGGACCCACCCCCACATGCTTGCAAAGTTTGGTCCCCATCGGAGCATGTTTGGGTACGATGGTATGGGGAAGGCCCGGATTTTCCATGGCCTCTTAAGCACCAAGAGACTTGAAAAACCCGAGAAAAACCCGCACTGGGCGCCAATTGCCAATCCAAACATGCTCTGACTGTGAACAAACTTTGCAAGCATGTGGGGGGACCCACCCCCACATGCTTGCAAAGTTTGGTCCCCATCGGCGGAGCATGTTTGGGTACGATGGTATGGGGAAGGCCCGGATTTTCCATGGCCTCTTAAGCACCAAGAGACTTGAAAAACCCGCACTGGGCGCCAATTGCCAATCCAAACATGCTCTGATTGTGACCAAACTTTGCAAGCATGTGGGGGGGACCCACCCCCACATGCTTGCAAAGTTTGGTCCCCATCGAAGCATGTTTGGGTACGATGGTATGGGGAAGGCCCGGATTTTCCATGGCCTCTTAAGCACCAAGAGACTTGAAAAACCCGCACTGGGCGCCAATTGCCAATCCAAACATGCTCTGATTGTGACCAAACTTTGCAAGCATGTGGGGGGGACCCACCCCCACATGCTTGCAAAGTTTGGTCCCCATCGGAGCATGTTTGGGTACGATGGTATGGGGAAGGCCCGGATTTTCCATGGCCTCTTAAGCACTAAGAGACTTGAAAAACCCGCACTGGGCGCTAATTGCCAATCCAAACATGCTCTGATTGTGACCAAACTTTGCAAGCATGTGGGGGTGGGTCCCCTCCCCATGCTTGCAAAGTTTGGTCACCATCAGAGCATGTTTGGGTACGATGGCATGGAGATTTTCAACAAACAATATGATAGCCAAAGTGTTAAAAAATATAATAAAATCAAGAACATCAACTAAAATGTAATGATACTCAATAATGAGAAAACTCATAATGATATAAACATCAAATAAGTACATCAGAATGAAAATGAGCTACCCCAGCTAGTCTGAGGTTAGTCACTGCCCAAAAATCTAAGTACAATGTAAGTGAGCTAACCCAGCTAGTCTGAGTTTAGTCATTATCAAGATAGAGATCTAGTCAGCAGCACCCTCTCTAGCTCTCAACTGCTCTAGAATGCTCTCATGGTCATCCACTCGAAGCCGAAAACGAGGGTGAGAACTGTGTTTTCGGCACTATACTCGAACAAGAGTGAGCCTGGTAGCAACCACTAGATGAGAGAACTGAAATGCCTCTAACTCCCACTTCCACTGCTGGAACTCAAGACGCCCCCGATGAAGTCGAATCTGCTGGTAGAACCGGCCTGCCACAATCATGCTATGGGCGTCATAAGAAAACCCATGATCATCCACTGTATCCTGGTCAAGCATGCACTTTGGCCTAGTGCAACTCATCAGATAGTAGTCTACTCCCTCGCTATTTCCCTCACTGGCAATAACAGCAAATACATCACCCTCCTGTAGCAAATCTGTCAGGTCATCATAACTGACCATGAACGCAGGACCTGTGTGCTCATCAGACACCACTGGATGTGAAGGATGCTCGAGGGAGAGGAATGTCTGTATCCATGCATCTGCCCATCCTCTCGAGGCACAATGTGACCAATCGCCATCCATACATGCTCCACAGAAGCATGCAAACCGTCGTGTGTAAATCGTGGGGGCCGCCATGCACGTGCTCCTGATGGAATGTAAGCCCAAGGTGCCAGGTACTGTGTCACAATCATGGGAGGCTCTACGGTCAATCGTGCCACCATCCACATGCCAAAAAAATCTCCTGACAATCCGAGCATCACGTTTGGGGTACGATGATGCTGCACTCCCACACAAATGTTGGGAGCACCACTCGACTACGTGGCCCGCATCTCTGAACCGCTGAACATCCTGTCGCAGTTGATGACGCCTCAAGGCACGTTTCACACACGCACCTGCACCATCATGCTCACCCTTCCCGTGACCAGTCTCAAAGAATGACCAAATCACTGGGATACTAGACTGCACATGCCACCTATAAATCCATAAAAGATAGTCTTAGTTATTGTTTTCTTTAAGATGTTCTAGTGAATTTAGTTTAATTGTAAATGTAAGAAAGCCATAAGTACAACCTGTAGAGCCAATAGAATTGACGTGATGACTTGAACTGTGCGCCACAACCATCCGACCAAACCCATCGCTGGACATGTCTGATCCCACAATCTCCTAAAAAATCGTCATGGAAACGAAAACAGTGTTGCACAAAATGTGCATTATGTGAACGATCATCACTGATATAGAAATGATACTCTCGAATAATGACACGAGTCTCGGGGGTACTCGCTATCCCATCTACATGAGCCTCTGCATGTCGATAGCTAATGTGGACCAAAATAGCAACCTGGTGAGGTAAGCAATACATACGTTTAGGACACAAAAAATCAATTAAGTAATGTAGCTCAAACATAAAACAAATATTACAAAATATAACCATTACCTGCTCTGAGAAGTAATACTCAGATTGTATCTCCTGAAAAGGTGTGAAAGTGTAGTTCTCTGCAAAATCAATCACAGAGACGACCACACCAATAGGAAACTCTGCTAGGCATGCTCGGAACTGACGATCCTGCCACTTGGCACAATGACTGTGCCATATGTAGGGGTAGATCTGCTCCCTAAATGTGGCTGTGAAGTGACAACGTGGTGTATGTTTGTCCACGAGCTGCAACTTCCTGGACTGTCCACCACTCTGGAGCTGGTGTGTCACATACTCATAACGTTGCCATGCCACTATCTCTTGGTCACTTGCATCAAGATCTACCATCTGTAGATGTGCAAGTGAACCACATGATGTGCAATTGCTCTCCACACAAGGCATCCTATGGAACTGGGCATCCTCCGTGCGTGCACACAAAAGAGAGTGGATGAAATCACGTGGACTACGAGGCAACTCTCTATGCCCACTAAGAGAACGGAACACATCATAAAAAAGTTTGAACTCAACATGGTAGCGACAACAACATGTGTCACGCTGACGTGAGTACCTCACAAACCAAGGCTTACACCCCTCAAATGACCTTTGCCCAATTTTAAGCTCTGGATACGAAGCCACAAACTGAGAATACAACTCAGTTTGGGACATTTCAAGAAAGCAAGCACCGTGCTCAATGAACACTCCTCTTGTCACTCTCTTACGCAAAGCTTTCTTGAAAACTGGCGATGCACGACAATTCTCCTCCCAAAAACTTTCTATCAAGGTTCTAGTGGTTTCATCTAGTAGGCGATCATGCTTAGCTACACGACCACTACTCGCCCACATAGCACCAACCTCATTGGCATCTAAACTTTGTCGCCTAATAGACCCAACTCTAAGTGCGTGTGGTGCTATGGAAAGGATGCGAGATGTGGCACTAACCTTACCCTTCATTTGGGAGCTACTTATGGCTGCCACAATAGCCCGTCGAGCAGCCAAAGCGTCCGCAGAGTTCCTCTTCTTGTTAACTATATAGGAATGACGAACACTTTGTAGCACCGCCATGCCAGCTCTCCTCTCTCTTCGACCTCCAATGCCGGAAAGCGCCCTGCAGTTGGCCATGTTGGGCAGATCAATCAAAGCATCAAGCACACATGCCTGTGATGAAGACGTGAGGTCTTTGAAATAGGATTGGAAGATTGCATGGGCACGACGATGTGCCCCTGAGACTTTGATAGTTCTTTCCTATCCACACGAAGGGCGCCCAAAGGAGGGGGGGTGGGTTCTTGTAGAAGAGAGGACTCAAGAAGGGCGGGTTCATGTGGATTATCTAAACTAAGGGGTAGTGGGGGGGAAGAGGGCGAAGGGAGAGGAAGTGGAAGAGGAGCAAGGCTTGGATCATCGCCAACGGAAGGTGTTGCTCGTTGACGTGCTCTCCACTCTCTCTTTCTCTCACGAGCTACCCTTCTCCTCTCCTCCTCTTGAACTTGGTGGATGGGGAGGAGTCTAGTCCTATCACGTTTCCGACTCCTACGACTTTGAGAACCCATTCTCAAGGAAGCTAAGAGAGAAAATATTATAAAGGCTCAATGATGGGATAGTACTACAGATAAGTGTGGGATAGTACTAGAGATGTGTGATTATATAGGAAAAATAGGTTATCCACTTCAAATCTCACTGGATTTCCTATCTAAGATTGATTGGATAACTAAGATAAACATAAAGATAATTAAAGATAAACTATTATCCACTTAAAAATTAATATTATTTATAATATTTATTAACAAGTCTAAATATTTATCATTACCAGATATATAAATATATCTTTAAAGAAATCTTTTATTTTATAATTATATAACTGCTTTTTTTAAATAAAGTATTTTTTTTATATTTTATTCAAAGGTTTATTCTACATAAAAAAATTTCAAGAAATATAAAAATAAAAAATTTATTTTTTTTAAAATTAATAATATGATCTTTAATAATATTTTTATTGATCTAATCCCAAAATATAATCCTTTAAAATTAGTGATTTTAAATTCTTTTATTTAATAAGTTACATATATTTTATTATTTAAATTTTTATATTCTATTTCTCTAAATTACTAAATTAACTTTTCCAAAAATATGTTTTTGAAAAAAGAGGGGAGGTGGGAAGGAGATGCCACGTGTCACAAGCGTGCATGACACGTGGCATTCTCTTGACATGTGGCACTATTATGGTTGATGTGGCAATTCCATGATGTGGCATGCCATGTCACCATGTGCGAGGTGGCATGCAAAGGTGGCAAGATGATGTGGCATTAATGATGACTAGGATGATGAGGTGGGGAGCCAACTAGGTTGACCATGTTGACATGGAGGGTGGAGGTGGCAAGCTAAGGTGGCAAGCTGCTTATGTGGATCCTCTCGATGCTCACGTGGACATAAAGTGGCATGCATATATAAGGTTTGGGCCTACCCAAGCCTCACACATGGAATGAAACCTAAGCTGTGAAGTTTACCAAGCCTAGATTTCCAAACCTAACTAGGATTGGTTTTAGACTTGAAAAGGGGAGAGTGGACACAATATGGGAATTTTCACTTGGGAGGATTGAAAATGGACCTTCCCATACTCAAATCAAGCCAAATTTTTTTTAATAAATTCATGGCAACAAGAGTATTGATCCCTTGAGTTTTTAGATTGAAAGATTCAATATTTAATTTTCTAGAATTAAATTACTATTGATTTAATGGGCCTCTGACAGTCATAATAAATTTTCCAAAGTAAATCTACAAAAATCAAACCGTTAGATTTGTAATTTTATCTTATACCCACATTATACTAATCTTTCCCAATCTAATCATCACTAGATCCATACAATTTGAACATTTTAAATGGTAGATGTGGTGGGAGGATAAAATAGTATGTTTTTTAACAATTCTAATATCTTTTAAATAATATAGAAAATAGTAGAACACATCAAAAATTACTCGATAAATCAAGTTAAGCTCTATGTTATTCGTATTTATGATATGCAAAGTGGGAACATCGTATGAGTAATAATGTAAAAGTTATAGGCAATTTACTCACATTCACTATACCTGTCTAAACCTAGGACAGGGCCTGTATACAAACTTGGTTCCCAAAGAAAAGGGGATTTGCAATTATTGGATATTCGATCAGATTATAGTTTTAGGTGCCCAACTTTGCATATGATGTTTCATTAGAAGACCTTGAAGTGAAACTCCTTGGCTAACTATGAGAGATTGGCTATTCTTCTTGAAAAAATGCCTGTTTTTCAGCTAAAGCCAAGGGCGCCCATGACATGAAACTAGATAACCTCATCTTGCAACCACCCATGGTCCTATACTGACATGAAAGGTGTGCATCCTTCAGTTGTTATGTACACGATTCCCATTGTGGCAGAATCATGGACAGTTAGACAAGGCCACATGAGATGAACCCAAAATATACTTAGGTTATCAAAGAGGAAATTCAAAAACTTTTGGATATAAGATTCACCTATGATATCAAACACACAGAGTGGGTGTCCCCAATTATGGTGATGACAAAGAAAAATGGCAACCTCAAGATTTGCATTGATCTTAAGAAAGTCAATGTTGCCACATAGTAAAAGATAGCTTCCCACTTTCTTTCACGGAGCATGCTCTTGAGAGAGTAGCAAGCAAAGAAGCTTATAGTTTTCTTGACAAATTTTTAGGATAGATTATGATTGATCCTAAGGACCAACATAAGACAGCCATTGCTACTCAGTGGGGCATTTTTGCTTACAAGGTCATGCCTTTTGGCCTCACCAATGCTCTAGCAACATTCCAAAGACTGATGATTGAGTACAGCCTTCAAAGAACTTCTTAGAAAATATTTAGAAGTGTTTATAGTAGATGACTTGTGTGTCAATTCCTCTTAAAAAGGATACCTAGACTATCTATAAAAAGTATTTGAGCTATGCAGGTTGTATTGCATATCTCTAAACCCAAAGAAGTGTCAGTTCATGGTATGCATGGAGTAATTCTTGGACACATTGTTTCCCAAGAATGGTATATCCACTGATGAGAGTAAAATCAAGGTTATCATATCTATGATCCCTTAACTTCAAGGGTGTCCAAAGGTTCATTGGACATTGTGGATATTACCAAAGATTTATCTTCATGTATGCAAACCTTGATCGACCACTATACAGATTGCTCATTATCTTTGAATGGGCGAAAGAATGTGAAGAAGGCACGAAAGATTCAGTTGAAGAATGAGCTTCATACTGTGGAGAAGAAAAACATGTATGTGAATGATTATGCCTTGAAGATCAAGGGCATTGTGGAATGAGGCATTCCAGAAGTTGAAGATGGCAATGTCTTCGGTTCCAATACTTAGACCACCAGGAAGTAATTTTTCATGTGCACATTGATGCGTTTTCTTTTGCCATTGGCTATATCTTAGCCCACCAACTAAAGGAAAACCACATGGATTTTCTTGTGTGCTATGCAAGTAGGCAACTTAATGATAGAAAAAAATTACACAACAACTGAAAGGGAAGGATTGGCCATGGTATATGCAGTGAAGAAGTTTAGATATTAGCTTTTAGCAAATAAGTTCGTGTATTTTGTTGGCCTTCAAGCACTTTTGTATTTGGTGAACAAGCCTTGTGCGACTAGCCGGGTCACTCAATGGTTGCTAATTCTTATGGAATTTGATTTTACAATGACAATTAGAAAAGTCTCCCAGCATGTTCTAGCTGATCATTTATTTAGATTTCCAAATGGAGAACTTCCCCCAGAGGAGTGGAGGATGATTTACTTGATGCATGCCTATTCCACTTATGCATGATGATACTAGACTGGAGCCATGAAATACTTCATTTCTTATCCACTAGCTTACCAATGGATAAAGATATCACTCCTAACCGAGCTTGCAAGGTAGCATCTCCATATTGCACTTCGAACACCTCGTGGATTGGAGATGCTACCATTCGCCCATAGTGCATCAACTAGGTGTGCAAATCGGTCACCCGTTCCATTATGCTACAGAGTTTGTTTCGACACGTCGTGGCTCTCTTCTTGGAGCCGACCACTAGCACGATATTCTCCTAAACCCTTCTAGAGTAATTCAATTATGATGTGTATTTCTATGTTGGGGAGTTATCCACCTATATTTTGTCTTGTTTGTGCGGGCCCCGAACAGTTTCACACCTAGGCTTCTACTTCAAGCCAGGCCGAGGAGAGAGTTGGGGCAGCATCACCTTTACTAACACCCCCTAGCCATGTGAGAACATTGTTTAAATTATTTTCCCATTGCTCAAGTATGATTTCTTGTGTTTGTCTTAATATTGTTCACTTTAACTTTTCAGGATGCCGACCTAGATGAACTTTGTCGACAAGTGTCACAGCTCACTCTAGATTTACGGGAGCGTCACCACGAGATTAAGTGCCAGAGATAGTCAGTCTGTGAGGTGGACATAAAGAGATGTATCGCATACTACTGCACAAAGCACTACATGAGGGAGTGGACCAGACTGGCAGAGATGTAGCTCACCATCGTGTGATGCAAAGAATTGCTATCTATCCCCTTTTGCCAGACTCTTTAGTTGCAAGACCACACCGCGGACACCGGTACCGCAATTTGTGGAGTTTGCCTTGGCGAGTTTGACACTTGGGGATGGTACACACTATCTTCGTACAAAGGGTTAGCTCAGTGACTAACACCACTACTTTCCCTAATCATCACAAAGATATCTTCTTGTAATCAGGAGTGTCTGCCACAAGGCTCAATCTCGGATTTTTACAAAGAAGATTTGAGGGGACGAAAGTGTAACTTCATGTTCAACTACGAAGATTCTTTATAGAATATTTGAGTTTTCTCGTCCATGTTTCCTTCTATAATGTCTCTTTGTGTGTCGCTATTTTTGTGTGTTTACTAAATATTTTTTGAAATTTTGGTGTCTTTTATGTGATTACTTGCATGAAGTGTAGCTAATTTAAATGCTTGTGTAAGTGTGTTTCTTTGGGGTAGGGGATCATGCCACACAGTTATTAATTACAACATAGCACACAACATCAGATTATCACTTTACCAAATTGAGCATTATAATTTTCACTATTCAACTTATCTATGTTCACAACATAAAGTGAAGACCTGAGAGCATCACAAAGTGGAAACTTAATAATTATTTTGAAGATGAATAAATGATAACCAAGATAGCATGCACTTTACTCCTCTAAGGAACGGTGATTGTGTAATGTTATGTGCACATCATGTGCATATACTAGGAGGCTAACCCACCCTACAGCATGTTCCCATGCTCCCATGCTCACATGCCTAGGGTGGGTTAGCCTCTTGGTATATGCACATTACTAGGAGGCTAACCCACCCTAGTATATGCACAGGATGTGCACATAACATGTAAGAAGGTGAGTGTGCGTGTGAATGCATATAGATGCAAGTGAATGCGTCTAGATGCAAGACATGACAAAACAAGTGTATATATATCGCTGTCTCATCAAGACTCGACACTTCAGTGGTTTCAAACCACCTAGTTGGATCCTAAAGAGTGACGACTAACTCAACTATGCTTAATGTGTCGAGCGTTGAGCTACCAATCTACCCATCCTTAGGGGAGTTAACTTTGACTATGCGTGGGCTAGTTTCTAGGTCCTTCATGCTTCCTGATGGTAGTTAGCACAGAGGCAAACATGCGAGTGACACAAAGTAGATAGAATTATCCAATATAGAGTAGCAAAAAGAGAGAGACCAACCCAGAAGACATTCTTGCAACATTAGCTCTGACTCTTAAGCATACATTACTCCAACATCTACTCCTTCCCCAGGAATTCCCCTTTTGCTCCTTACACCCATTCGAGTATTACCCGTTTCCAAGAAGTCGTTTACAAAGTTGTTACAAAAGCAAGAAGACTTGACACATGATCAGTTTATTACTAAAGTTAGGAACTTTGGTAGCAGAAGCCAGATGGGCTGGTTGTCTTCCAACACCTGGCAATTATGGTGGATATTGCATCAGCAAGCCCACTCTTTCCTACTGGCATTTTGAAAAAATTTCGGATCTAGACTATGTCTTTGACTCTAGACCATGTTGTCCTGTGACGCTTTATGGTCGGTTCCATCCTCTTTTCTCTAGTTCAGGCTGAGCGATGGTCCCCCCTAGTACATGGTGCCTTGATTAAGGAGAATGAGCAGCTCAAAGCTTTGCCACAAACGGGGAAGAATAATTAAGTTAGGATTAGTGAGACTAATAAATTGAGATCTGGCTTAATTATGGACTCATAAGGATGAATGTGAGATGGTTCATGAGGAGAGGAGTGGCTTTGATACCATGTTGATAAACATGGATACTAGGCATGTAGCTATGGAAGATTGCAAATACAAAACCCTAATCTAGGTGATTAGTATCCACCATGTTGTAGACATGGATACTAGTAGGCATGTAGCTATGGAAGATTGAAAATACAAAACCCTAATCTAGGTGATTAGTGTGTCCTAATCCTATAGTGGGTGGAACTAATTACACACATATTGAAAACCCTAAACTAATTATAAGCTTGACTTAAGCTCAATTAGGTTACAAGATTAAGACTTGTATTCATAGAGGCTTAAGAGCAACTTGTACTTATTTCTTGGAAATGGCCCTTTTTATATGAGGAGGTTACAAATATGCTCATGTGGGATAATGGCTAAGTGTGATGTGGTTGCATGCTCACCTACTCACTCCCTGCCTCTACATGTGCTCTATGGCACCACACTTCTTCTCAACACTTGTGTCCTTGCAGCCTGGTCCTGCCTCTATAGGCGCTTCCGACTTAGTCATGAACTTGGTATACGGTCCAGGTGTGCTAGAATTATTCACTTGAGGGGAGGTGTTGAAATATGCAAGTGAATGGGTGTGCTAGAATTATTCACTTGAGGGGAGGTGTTGAAATATGCAAGTGGATGGGTGTGTGCAGGAACAAGCCCTTAGCTAGAGATTGTAAAAGGGAGTCTGTAATTGAGTGGATAGCAGTGAAAAGGTGAGAAGAATCTATTGAATGAGAGAATCAAGGGTAGCATGAGTATTCATATAGGGGTGTGGAAAGATTCTAGGAAAAGGTGCTCCCAGATGTAGGGGAGGTGGCACAAATCAAGGAGAAATCAGTGGAGTGGGTGCTTGGCACCTTGTGGATGTGTAAAAGCTATAAATTGAGGCATTGGCCTAATGAGAATTTGCTGGTTTTTGAGTATCCATGCCTACATTATAGGGTGGTCCAGGTGTGCTAGAATTATTCACTTGAGGGGAGGTCATAGGGCTCCTGCTTTTTGCTGAGTAGAGTGAACCAATTGCTACATACATTGCAGTGCTATCTCTTTCCAAGCACTTAGGCTTTTATGCCCCAACTCCTCTTGCACCTTAAGTTTCCACTCTTCTTTGGACCTTTTCTCTCGGTTGGCCCAGCCTTGGAAATCTTGAATCATTTTGTCTTTGGATTGTAATTCCTCAGCATGGGCTTTCCTCATAGCTTCCAACTTTTCTGCTCTCTTTTTGATCTCAGCATTGGCAATAGTGCCACATTAAGCTCATTAATGCTCATTTTCCTACCTTGCCCCTTGTCACCCTTTTGGACATGGCTGCCTCTACTTCCTTCATTAACATTTTGATGATCTTGCTATCTTGCTTTTGTTGTTCCTTGTATTCCTTGATGAGTGCCTCCAGCTCCTCCACTTAGACCTGTAACGTTGCTTCATCATTCCCTTTCTCTTAAAATTTCTTTGTGGCCATCCATGCATGTTCTTTAGCTCATTTGCTGGGATTTGATCCAATGCAGAGCCGGTCCACAGTACTATCTCTTTAACTTTTCCATCTGTTTCTGCTGTGCTAGTTTCTTTCCTTCTCCTTTTAGAAGAGCAAATTGCTTTTTCCATGTTTCCAATTCTTTTTGCAGCTCCTCATTATCTTTTCATAGTTCTTCAGACTTGTTGCCACCACCTCTACTGCCTCCTCCTTCCTTTCTAGCTCCACTCAAGGTCGGGGCTTTCAAAGCCTTTCCTAATTTCGAGCTCAAGGATGTAGCCAGATCATCTGGATATCCTGACCCTCTATCCCCGGATTCCTGTCTCCTAGCTGCTGATGAGAAATTATTTGTTTACAGGCACATGTGGGTGCTTCCATTATTGATTTCAACTTTTCCAAGTATGCCCCCACACCTCCTTGAGATCCTCCACTGCATGTGTTTCACATTGCTCCATCCTCTCTGCCTCTAGCTCATATACCTCTAGATATTTCTCGGTGTCCCAACACTGCTAAAGGTGCCTCTGCCTTCACTAGGTTCACTTTATATTTATCTGGTTGGTTCTGGACATCTGTTATGATTCTCATGTGCTCCTCCCTGATCAGGGCCCTTCATGCCATGTTTCTTTTCATTTCTTCCACCTCATGCTCCAACCCTTTCCATTACCTGCCTTTGGCAGGTCATCTACCTGGCTAGCTTCTACTCCTCCGATAGTGGCTCTTGTTGGCTTTTCAAGTCCTACACTGCTTTTGTGCTTTGAGCACATGTAGCATCCTTCTCCTTGCACCCAATCCATTTCTATTGTCTCCAAAAAATTGGATGGACTCAGAACAATCGAGGCTGATTTGAGCATTGAGGATTCTAGCTATGGACGCTGCATTTTCAGTTGTAGCGTGGCAGTGAGGATGCTTCCTGCTACTATGGCTCCAACCTCTGAGACAACAACATGGTTCAGCCCAACGTAGCTAGATCCTCCTTTATTTGTTGGCCTCTTGGCACCTCCACTGGAACCTTCCTTAAAGATTTTCCCCTTCTTTGTGCTAACTTTCTTCTCCCCAAACTCAAACAACCTCTTTTTTCCCTAACTTGTGGTGGGCTAGTTCCTAAGTCTTTTCAAGGCTTTGAGAATTTCGATCTTCTAGGAGCATTGTCTTTTGTGCCTTCCTCCTTTTCCTTCTTTGCTCCTCGTTGAACCTTACCTTTGAAGAGAGCATTGAGTTATGACCCGATTTTTGTTTTTGTGTTTGGCCTAATGAGTTTCCTGATCTTCTCTTTAAGATTGTGGTAAAGCACCTCTTTCCATGCCACCCGTGTGCCTTTTTCTACATCTTTCAAGGTGCCAAACATTTTCCTGGACATGCAGTAGGGTTTGTGAGTGAGGTTTATCATCTCCACCGCACAAACCTCATCTGCTTTTGCTTGTCCTCATCAGCAATTTTGGTTATTTTGTACTCTTTGGATTTTCCTTCTAGAAAGCTGAATTTTGCGATGAGATCATCATCTTCTGTAGGCTTGATTTCAACTTCACCTTATGTTGGCAAACAAAACACCTCAGACACGTACAAGGGAGTGAACTCCTTATCTCTTGAAGGCAGTGTGATGACATTGAAACGTTGGAGCTCCTCCAGCTATTCTCCTACCTTGAAATTGTGTTGGATCTCCTCCTAGGGCAGCTTTGCAAACTCCTTCAAGCCCATCTTCTCCAACCATTCTACGTGCTTGTTTGCTTATCTGTACATGATGGATAACAAGTACTCAAACTCCACCATCCTACCAGGCAACAGATAGCTAGAGGAGCCTGAGAGAAGGTAGGGATCACAGAGAAGTTTAGCAAAGAGGGGGCAAGTAGCACAACAAAGCTTAGTGAAGAGAGAGCAAGGAATAGAGATTTTGCATAATAGAGAAACGTAAACCAAGCAAGGCGGGTGTTTGAGTGAGAAACTATAGTGCCTCTCACTGTGTCATGGTGCATGCCTCCCCTTGGTACGGCCATAATTGCTTAATGTTTTCAAGATTTTCCAAAATTATTTTCAGATATTTCTCATCAATGCCTATTACACAGGCCACAAGGTTGTTTATAGCTAGGTAGTGGTGGGGAAAATTTGATGTGACACATTTCCCTTTCCATCCATGCACCCTTTTATGGGGCACCACCATCGATTTTCTTGCCACCTCCATGCAATTGCCAGCTGGCTCTTTGCTTTCTGCACATACAAAAATTACCTTTACATTGACCGTTTCTATTTTTAGATCTTATGCTTCTCCCTTTTTGCTCTTTCCAGAATCTCGTCTCGATTCCTATTCCTGATCTTAACTAGATTCAAATTCTGCTCCTTGGATGTTTTCCAATTCTTAACATGCTTGTCCTGCTTGTGTCATTTCCCAGTTTGGCATCTTTCCATGATAAGGCTTGAGCCTATAACCGTTCACTAGCTTATTTAACCTTTCTCCATCCAAGCTTGCCAGTTCAAAGGTTCCCGTTCCCATTTTCCTAATGATTCTGAATGGGCCTATCCATCTCATCTTCAGCTTTCCTGGGTGAGGTCCCATTCTTGAGGAGAATAACAGGACGACGTCTCCTTCCTTGAAGATTTTGAATTTGGTGTTCTTGTCCACTTGGAGCTTCCTTCTTTTCTACAAAATCTCAGCTGTCCATGCACTATACAGTCTTTTTTCATCCAATTTAAGGAGTTTCTTGATTTTGTGAACCTCTGATTCTTCTGAAGATAATCTTTCTGCCTTGGCTATTCTGAGACTTTGTGTGAGGAATTCCATGGACACTACTGCTTCAAGCCCATACGCCATGCTAAATGGCGTAAGTCCTATCATATTCTTGTAGGTTGTCCTGAATGCCCTTAATGTGAAATGCAGTTTTGTGTCCCAATATGTCTTGTTTTCATTGACTATCTCTATCAGAATTCTTTTCAGGATTCTATTCATGGATTCCTCGTGTCCATTAGCCTGTGGTGGGTAGTAAACTATTGATTTCTTGTGTATGACTATGTGTTGCTTGTTTGGATTAAACAAATGCACTGCTAACATTTAGTAAATTAATGGCCGACCTGTATTGAGAACAAATGGATGATTTCATTTTGGTATTCTTTGATGATATTCTAGTTTACTTTGAGAGAGGCCAAACATGAGAATCATGTCTGGAAAGCTTAAGGAAAAATGAGCCTTATGCTCAAAAAATCAAGTATGTATTCTTTGCCAATAAGATTACTTACTTTTCTGATTTGTGGTTACTGAGAAAGGAATCATTCTTGACCAAAAAAGGTTGAAGCTATCATTCATTGGTTGGCCAACTCCAAAGTCAGTTTAGGAAGTTCGTGGGTTTGGGCTAATAGGTTGGTGCCACATTTTTGTTAAAGATTATGCAATGGTAGTTGCTTCGCTTATTAGAATGCTTAAAAAGGGTTTGCCTTCAAAGTGAAATTTAGATTTTACAAGCTAAAAGTCATTCTAGCAAATTTCCATGTCCTGAAACTCCCCGATTTGTCTCAACCCTTTGAGGTAGCTTTGCTAACACTAGCAAACATGCCACTAATAATATTTTAATGTAAGAAGGTCACCCTTTAGCCCATGAATCTAGGAAGATCTGACCATACGAGAAGAATTAATTTCATAACTTGGAGCTATTAGCTTTTATTCATGCTCTCAAACTTTGGAGGCATTATTTATGTCATCTCACATGATTGTTTGTATCAATAATAAAATAATTTCTTGTTATCAATAATTAATAAAGTATAAGTTTTAAGGAGAATGATGGTTTTTTACATGTGTGTGCAATTTCACCGAATCTATCAAGAGATCTTGTCGTGAGATTTTGTGGATTTTTAAAGCAATGAAAGATGAAGAGATAGATAGAGGATATTATGGAAATGCTTTATTTACTTGCTTACATTAGATTAAAGGTCAATGCGCCTGCATGTAGTACCTCTCATAGGGGGAGAAAGAGGGGGGAAAGGGGGAGGGGGTGCTAGGTTGATGCTAGGGTTAGGGGCTATTGGGAGGGGGGAATCTATAAAAATCTATAGAGCACATACATGTAGGCATGTGTTTAAGATACCCCCTAGCATGTAGTTCAGATACCATTATTTTTAAATTTTTACATTTTTAAGCAATTGTTCATGTGCCTTTTATAAGTATCTCATGTTTGAATTTTTTTATTTATATGTAAACTCATATAAATTAATTACACTTACTATTTTGAATCCCCTATTGCATGTGCCTGAATTAAAATAACTCTCCTCCATGCGCTAAGATGATGGGCATAGAAAGTGACCCCCTTGAGTGTAAATCCAATAACTCAAATCATTTTATAGTTGAATTATTTTTAGTAGAATCATTTTTAGTGGAATCGTTCCATCTAGAACCGCTTCTAGTGGAATCATTACCAGAATTGTTTAGAAGTGAATCACTTGAGTAGGACTGACGATCATCATCCTACTAGGATCGATGATCTTATTAGAACAAAACTTTGGAGGCATTATTATTTTTTAAAAAAAGCCAATGTAAGGAATTTGACCATAACCTTAAACGTTGACCTACTAAATCTTGAAAAAACCATTTAAAAAATATAAAACCTTCTAAATATACCTAAAAATACTAAAAATAAAAAAACTACCCAAAAATATATATATCAAAAAATTATCCAAAAAGCCATAAAAATAGAAAATGGATAGAAAACCCAAACATCAGAAAACCATGAAAAAACATGAAAAGAAACTTAGTAAGTGATTGTGGGACAGGACCAAGAGTCTATCTAACCACCCTTGTAGCTCTAGATTCTAGTTTGGAAGTAGACCAAGAATCCTTCACAATGGAGGAACACAAACTAGAAGTGTATGGCTCAAGCCCAATAGAGCTTCAACTATATGAATGGTCAAATGAGAGCATGGAGTGTTTATAGGAGAGTCATCAAAAGGAGCCAAAAGGCCTCAAGCTTTAAGACCAATGGGAGAGAGAAGGGATGTAAGGGAGCTAACAAGGACAAGAGCTCAACACTGTGGGGCTAGAGGAACCTCTATGATGCAACACTATGGTTACCACAAAACTACTAATGTTCTATCATCTTCAAACAACTTAATAGTACTCTTTTTGTTAACCTCAGATTCTTCACGTGGGCAAAGTTTGTTCACCCCATAGTTTTTGAATTTACTCATGATGTAATTTAGCTTATGGAACTTGCTATCTACAGGTCTTGGACATAGACAAGATTGCACAATTATAAAATCTCATTGTATGCATGTTGAGATGTACACACCAACGACTCTAGTTGAATAGCAGATCTCAAAAAGACAATTGAACATTGGTCCATGTAATCCACATAACTCCAAATGCATGCTTCCTTTAAGTATAATATTTGGATGTGTGAAATGCAACAACTTGTGTACAAAGAATGGTTTCAAGCTCTCAAATGAATTTTGCCCAATTTTGGCATCTATAAAAGTTGATTTGAACCTCATATAAAGCTTAATCTACATACAAGCTATGATAATAGTCAATCAGTTCTATATAGTGACTATTTTCATTTAATACTAAATGAAAATCAAAAGATATTAAACATCAAAATATGACCACTTGCTATGTAGCATCATGTAGCACTCCATGGTGATTGCTTTACAGCATTATATTACTATATATAGTGTTGTAAAGCTATCAGAGAATACTTTATATAGTGATTTTACAACACTATAGTGAATAAAGCTATTAGGAAATGCTATATATAGCGCTTTGTAGCAGTTAATAAGTCCTAATGCTATATATAGTGTTTTTTAGCAGCTAACAAGTCCTAATAGAAATGAATGCTATATATAAAGAAGTTAGATAGCACTATAAAGCACTTAAGCCTTGCTATTTTAGTAATCAGTCTCACTACTATGAAGTACTCATTTTGTGTAGTACTTTATAGCAGCCAAGTAGCACAATAAAGCACCTTGTCCTTACTACACAATAGTCACACACTGCTATTAAGTACTCATAGACTTCTATGAAGTGTTATATAACCCTCCCTTACTGCTTTACAGCTCTAGATGTTGCATTATAGAAGAGGGTGATTGTTATATAGTGTTATTAAGCTGAGGTAACACTATATAGCACTTTATAGCAATTTGAGTTGTTAATAGGGGTGAGTGACTGCTATATAGCATGGAGTAAGTGCTTTACAATGCTTTATAGTAGTAGCACTCAAACTATTAAAGTACTATACAGGGGTGCAAGACTGCTATATAGCATGGAGTAAGTGCTTTACAATGCTTTATCGTAGGTAGCACTCAAACTATTATAAATTACTATATAGCAGTGCCTCACTGCTATATAGTACTATATATATTACCTCACTACTTTATAGCACTACATACTACAATATAGTAGTGAGGAGTTGTTGAAATATGCAAGGGAATGGGTGTGTGCGGGAACAAGCCCTTAGCTAGAGATTGTAAAAGGAAGTCTGTAATGAGTGGGTAGCAGTGAAAAGGTAAGAAGATTCATATTGAATGAGAGAACCAAGGGTAGTATGAGTGAATAGAGGAGTGTGGAAAGATTCTAGGAAAAGGTGCCCCCAGATGTAGGGGAGGTGGCAAAAATCAAGGAGAAATCAGTGGAGTGGGTGCTTGGCACCTTGTGGATTTAAAAGTTATAAATTGAGGCATTGGCCTAATGAGAATTTGTTGGTTTTTGAGTATCCATGCCTACATTATACTATTAGATTAAACTTACCTTAATCACTTTTTAATCATGTTGATTCTTGCATTTGATCCACCATAGCTCATCACATTGCTGCAAATTCAACATGGTATTAGAGCCTAGCTTAGGATTCAGCTAATTTTTTAAGCCTAATCACCATGCTAATCATGGATTAGGAGTTAATCTTTATTTTTAGTTATTTTCAACTAATCTTCTGCACCCCCAGCTAGTGGAGGGGCTTGATCTCCCTCCAATCCTCAAATTAGCTAAAAATATCTAAGCCACACCTAGGTAGCATCCCCACGCATCGGCATGCCATGACAATTCTTCAAACCGTTGATGCATATGCTGCCGATTTTCGTAAATTTGTAAGCACCTTTTTTCTGGAGCAAATCACAGATCTACACCTCTATAAATGGAATTAACCTAATTCCTCTCAGCCCCAAGGGTTTTCAAGGGTGCTCTACACTTCTATGATCTCAGATTTACACAATTTGTCAAGGAGAAGTGGCATCAAGATCTGGATTAAATCTGCAAGTGACTTTGGTAAAGCAGAGATTAAGCATTCATTATTTGGTCAAATCTTATGTTTTTGGGCTTGATTCTCTACTAGGCTAACTGCTTTTGATGCCCTTGAAAGGATGTGAGCTTATTTGAACTCTAAGGCATCGGATCTGGTCTCCCCGTACACTCTATTTTTTGCACACAAAATAGGAGATTAATCTCACTAATTAGTGATTAATTAGCACTAATCACTACATTTTGGTACAATTGATGGTTCAAAATTACCATTGGGTATCTGATATAGATCTCTATCACTTTAGAATTATTCACTTGAGGGGAGGTATTGCTAGAATTATTCACTTGAGGGGAGGTGTTGAAATATGCAAGTGAATGGGTGTGTGCGGGAACAAGCCCTCTAGAAATTGTACAAGGGTCTGTAATTGAGTGGGTAGTAGTGAAAAGGTGAGAAAAATCTACTGAATGAGAGAATCAAGGGTAGCATGAGTGAACATAGGGGTGTGGAAAGATTCTAGGAAAAGGTGCCCCCAGATGTAGGGGAGGTGGCACAAAGCAAGGAGAAAGCAGTGGAGTGGGTGCTTGGCACCTTGTGGATGTAAAAGCTATAAATTGAGGCATTGGCCTAATGAGAATTTGCTGGTTTTTAAGTATCCATGCCTACATTATACTATTAGTTTAATTGTACACGAATCTTATCTTAATCACTTTCTAATTACTTTCTAATTACTTACTAATCATGCTAATTCTTGCATTTGATCCATCATAGCTCATCACATTGCTGCAAATTCAACAGGAGTGTTGTATAGTAGTGAGGAGTGCTATATAGTAGTGAGAAACTGTGACAATATTACTACCTATAAATTTTGATTGAAAGTAATGGTTGTCCACTCACCACCCATGTGCTTCGTGTAGTAAGGAGTTTTGATAGCAATCTACGACGACTATAAATGAAGGCTTTCTTTGCTTACAAAACTAATAAAAGTTGCCAAACTAGTCTATATATAGCGCCCAAGGTTGACATGGGTGTAGGTGAACCATGTGGACCAACCCACAACTTGGTCCTAAATGACCAATTGACTTTATCATCCCATGACTACCTAAGACCTTTTGGACTCTCAAACAAGCCCTGTTAACTCGAGGATAGTGTGTGCTTAATTTACTATCTACTCACTAATGCAATCACATAGCATAAGCATGCATCCCACTTGGTAGAGTGCCAAGTCTATGCAAGTTGTCTCCTGAACATCTGGCCATATTTGGCTACCATCCAATGTCTAAATTGAGAAATGATAAGTGCCAAGATGCTCAATACAACAACTCTTTATATACGAAGTCTTATAAAATAGAATACATCCATCATCATCCACTTTAACAACATGATGATGGAGCATTAAGCAAATTCTTTTCCAACATGCATTAACTTACACTAAGTGCAAGTTCCTCTCAATCATCAAATGTTGGTCTCACATCCAAGTGACAAGCAAGCTTATGAAGTGACATGAATTAAAAAAAACTGATGTACCTACTACCACACTTTTGTAAAGTCTACATTACAAAAAATATGATAATATCATGTCAAATCTTATAATCACTCTACTCAATGATTAATGGTAGTAAATTTGATGAATGAATATTTACATGTATAACCAATTATACACTAGTCAATAATAACTATAGCTTCTAATATTCTAAACTAGCACAAGTCCAAATTCAAATATTTTGAACTAGCACAAGCCTAGATTTATTGTAGACATGGTAAGACTTCAAATCAAGCTTTTATAATACAATATCATAAAGTATCTTCATCCAAAATTATCATTAAATGTGAACATTTTTCACTAAATCCTTAAACCATGGTAACCTCAATAATTGTGATTCAAAAAAACTACACTGGTATACACATGCATTTGGTCAATTTAGATTGCAATTTTAGAAAATAAGAAAAAACCAAAATGACAAGTACCTATATCATGCCCTTTTTTGTGAAAAGATTGTGTTGCTCTCTATTCCCTACTTTTATCCAAGTGATTATATTCTATGTATGTGTAAGGGTTAGGAAGGCGACCTTCTTTAAGGTTGTACTTCAATGTTGTACTAATGTTATAATGGTGTGCCAAGATATAGCATGTATATGCATGTAGAGCTTTCGCCATTGGAATGAGGCTTGATTTATAACCGCTATCATGCTAATTTTTGCTCTTGCTAACCATCAAATACACAAATTTCTATCGACCGCCGAATACACACACACACACACACACACCCAAACAATTGAAAAGGGTTCAACATTTATGGGCATTTATATATACTAAGAATTAAAAAATAAAAAACAAAACAACCGTAAATTGGAATAAAAAGAGAAGTCACATTAGCTACAAAAAGAGCATTGTGAGGTTAATTAGTGGCCCATAACAAGTTGTTAAATGTTCATGGGAGAGATGAATTGGCTTCCTTCTAGGAATTCGTTCGCAACAATCTCATACACACTTTGAGTAGGAAGGTTAGGAGTTTTGATAGCAATCTATGCGAACTATAAATGGAGAATGTCTTTGCTTACAAAACTCGATGATGAATAAAGTTGCTAAACTAGTCTATATATAGCGCCCAAGGTCGACATGGATGTAGGTGAACCATGTCGACCAACCCACAACTTGGTCTAAAATGACCAGTAGACCATATCATTCCATGACTATCTGAGACCTTTTGGACTCTTAAACGAGCCATGTTAACCCAAGGATAGTGTGTCCTTAATTTACTATCTAATACTCACAGATGCAACCACATAGTACGAGCATGCATCCTATTTGGTACAGTGCCAAGTCTATGTAAGTTGTCTCCTAAACATCTGGCCATATTTGGCCACCATCCAATGAGTGCCAAGATGCTCACTATGACTACTCTTTATATATGGAGCTTTATAAAATAGGATACATCCATCGCCCACTGTAACAACATGAGGATGGAGAATTAAGCAAAGTCTTTTCCAACATGCATTAACTTACACTAAGTAGTTCCTCTCAATCATCAAATGCTGGTCTCACATCCAAGTGACAAGCAAGCCTATGAAGTAAACTGAATTAAAAAATCTCGTGTACCCACCACACTTTTGTGAATTCTACATTAATAAAAATACAATAATATCATGTAGATCTTATAGTCATACTCTACTCAATAATTAATGGTAGTACATTTGATCAATGAGTATTTACATCTACAACCAATTGTACATCAATCAATAATAACTATAGCTTCTAATATTTTGAACTAGCACGTGTAGATTTATTGTAGACATGGTAAGAGTTTAAATCAAGCTTTATAATACAATATTTTATAAAGTAACTTCATCCAAAATTATGTTCGGTATCATTAAATGTGAAAACATTTTCACTAAATCCTCAAACCGTGGTAACCTCAATAATTGTGATTCAAAAAAACTACACTAGTATAAACATGCATTTGGTCAATTTAGATTGCAGTTTTAGAAAATAAGAAAAAACCAAAAGGACAACTGCCCCCTTTTTTTTTGTGAAAAGATTGTGTTGCTCTCTATTATCCAGGTAATTATATTCTATGAATGTGCAAGAGTTTGAACTGTAAGATTGTACTGCAGTGGTGTTCTAATGTTGTAATAGCGTATGTATATGCATATAGAGCTTTCGCCTTTGGAATGAGGCTTGATTTATAACTGCTATCATGCTAATTTTTGCGCTTGCTGACTATCAACTACACAAATATATATATATATATATATATATATATATATATATATATATATATATATATATATATATATATACCAAGAATTGAAAAGGGTTCAACATTTGTGTGTGTGTGTAGATGCATGATACTCATCGAGCTACACGTATAAAGAAGATAATTGCAACCCTAATTACTGCAAACAATAGTATTCTTGGAAGGTGATCCTACAGGAATGGAACTCATCGATTTGATAATTAGCGTTCGTGCGCGTGTAATTAAGCTTGCCTTAGTCTTCTGATTTTGACCTTGATGAGTACTACCGTATCATGCAACCATACAGATGCATGCTACGATACTCATCAAGGTGATGATGATGAGCCTAATCATATCATTCATCTATATGGTACGCTGCTCATAATCATAGGCTTAATCCTACTGCATCAAATCAATACTGTATACTATAGATCGATACTTATCAAGCTGATAAGGCCATAAATCTATGACTAGAAGGCAAGCTCAATGCAAGCCTGATATGTGGTGATTAGTGAGACAAAATAGTGGATGGAACTTACCGTAAGCCTCAATGATCATGATTGTTGATGCTTTTTGATCTCGATGTGATTCCATATTAAGTAAGCATCAGCGTATAAGAAGGTAGCCCCTGGCAAATCATTATTGAGCTCATCCACAGTAAGCTCCTGAGAGGGGGCCATTGAAAGCAATTGCGAGCTGATTTGCTTGTGAAGAGCAATTGCCGCCACTGTGGAGTGCTGCAGCAGCCCATGATGGGCAGGTTCACCACCACGAACTTGCGGCCACCCGCAGCATAAATGCGCTAGCAAAAACAATAATTATCTGGATCTCTCATCAATTGCGGCCATTTGTTATCGCTATAATTACATGTTAACACAAAATATCATCAATTTGTTCTCAAAGATCATGCACATATGGAATATCCAAACATGATTTGAGATTCATTACCTCAAAACACATCGAAGTGTTAGTTACTAGGGTCTTAATTGAGTTAACAAGCCCACCCTCAACGCCACCCTCCTTAGTTAGGGCAACAAGAATCAATGGCTTCTCCTCAACTACCTCCTTATGTCTGTGTCTTCACTGTGTCTTCACAGACAATCTTCCAACAATTGGGCCTTGGCCTTGGCCTTGGGTGGGTGCCTTGGACTCTTTGTCCTCCCTTTTAAAACTCCAACCTTCTCTTCATCACAAGTTTCAAGCTCTCATAGCTCTAGCCTCTCAAGCTCAAGTTCCCATTGCTCGTAAGCTCTATAACAACCTTTGAGCTCTCTATCCTTTCAAATTGATAATATGTAATTACCGTATGATATCGTGCCGTGCCATGCCATGCCGTACCATATCATACGATTGTATGTGAACAACTATGCTCTAGCCTACAAAAGCATTGTACTTGGTGAAAATTAAATCTAATTAATCTATCATTGGGTTGTGTGCAATACTTGTCTCGCATCTCTCTACTTATCTCTCTACACAGATACAACTTGGAAACATTGACCAAGCTAGCATCCACATTGTCGAGCAATTTGGTTAACTATGTTTAGGAGAACAAAAATGGAATCAACACGAGAGATCTCCAACTATAAAAGTTAACTTACCTCTTGAAAGTATTAAAAGATCCTATCAACTTGTCCTCAAGGATATATCCATATAGAATTCTTACTAATGTTATGCCACATAGCTAGGCATATATTTACTAGGGTCATGGATATATATTAGCAATCTAACACAAATAAAATCATTAGCACTCTAAGAATTACTAGATTTATACTAAAACATACCTTTTAGTCTACACCTAAATATTATTCCATATTATCTACACAGTTTCTCCCCCTCACTCCACTAAACTCTTTCATAGCAACTAGCGCAGATTTGAGAAAACATGTCATGGAATGTGAACCATGAGAAAATATATAACTCCATGTGGCTTCTACATACATAATCTACATAGATAACTCTTATCAAAGGACTAGAATCACCACGAATTTCCTCAAACTATGTTCCCTTTTTGACATGTTAGACCCACCATTTGTCAAAATCTCATTATCTTCTACTCAATATATCACCTATTTATATAGGCCTTCTACCCAAGTCAATTTAGTCCTCACATTATTCAACGTTTTATCCAAATAATAAGACATTAGTAAACACCTTAATAAGAAAATAAGAGACAACATTATCCAATTATTAGTTTGGACCATACTTGAGCATAACATGACTTCTGAAATAAATGGTTACTTCATATATAAAATCAATTTTCTTCCAAAAAATGCAACATCGCAATTACTCACCTCAAATTGTCCTCTAAATCGCCTGATAAGCTTTTGATTGAATTTTTTTGAATGGATGACCCGTTCCAAGGTAGTCGAAAGGGGAAGCAAATAATTTCCAAGAAAATTATTGGATCCTATTGTGATAGAAAAAACTACATAGGCAAGTAGATCTTGGGCCTTGCTAGCACCTAGCATTTGATTTAGCTCAACCCCTGTTTGCTCAAAATATCTTACTTGTTGCAAATCCATTGGTTGCATTGCACCTGCAAAGTAAAATCATCTAAATCATTACTTGTTAAAAAAATAGGTAAAAATACATGCCAAGAAAGGTTTCTCTTTTAGTCATACTTTGACTACCTTTAGGATGAGAGAGAGAGAGAGAGAGAGAGAGAGAGAGAGAGAGAGAGAGATTACATGATGAATGTTAACATTCATGAATGCCAAAATTCCAAAATTTAGCTACCAAACTTTAACCCACAATATCAAAAGAGACGGAGACGAAGAGATCACATGATAAATGTTAGCATCCATGAATGCCAAATTTCCATAATTGAGCTACCAAACTTTAACCCACAACATCAAAACACATTAACAGATAGATACCTCAAACACAATCAAATGCCAAATATAAACATGTACATAGAGGTACAAAGTTCTTTTATATGGTGAGTCAATGACTCTACCCCATTGTAACATTCCCCACCCACCCACCTTGTGAGCTACTCAAACATTGGCTTACTACAATATCTTTTACTTCACATATTCTGGTATGAATTTCTCACTATGCCCTTCAAGCTTCAGGGTATTCAATTGCTTGAGAACTAGGTTTAGTAGATTATGATTAGATGATTTGTGCTTCTTGGTGCTATGCTCATGGCTTGTTTTGTGTGTGTGTGTGTGTGTGTGTGTGTGTGTGAGAGAGAGAGAGAGAGAGAGAGAGAGAGAGAGAGAGAGAGAGAGATCTCACCTATCCACCTTGTGAGGTACCCCAACCTTGTCTTAGTGCGTAGATTGTTCTTTTACTACCCATAATTCTATGCCCTTTGGGGGTATTTTGTTTGCTCAAAAACTATAAGCTTAACTTCTTTGTTCTTGTAGGTTCTAATTATGTGGTTTATGCTTCTTAGTGCTTTGCTTATTGCTTGAGCAAATTTTAATTTCATGTATGAAAATGTAATAAGAGAAGAAAATCACTTAATTAAAAAGAAACAAGACTTTACGACAATGGAAGAACTAGAGGTTACAAGTTTCATAGTAAAATATATGTACTACCCCTAATAATGTAATCATACACAAATTTTGAATAATGTTAGTGTCCTAGAGGTAGTGAAATTATTTTGTCTATATCAATGGAAAGACCTTCCCTTGCAAAATCCACCTAAAAACATAAACCATATGTACATTTAAGAACCACCATTAAGACTTTACTACAATAAAAGAGATAGAGACCACAAGTTTCACCATAAATAAAAGCTTTGAACTATGTACTTTCCCTAAATAATATAATTATACAAGGATTTTGAAGAATATTAATATCCAAACTAGATAACTTTTCTCTATCATAATGCAAAGGCCTTATTTATAGAAGCAAAGCTAAAAAGCTAACCATATATGCATTTATAAAGCACCATTCTTTTGACATCTTAGGTTTGAATATAGAAAGTCAAAATGTAATTTTTTTAATGGAATTCAAAACAAAGCTAACCATGTATGCATTTATAAAGCACCATTCTTTTGACATCTTAGGTTTGAATAAGGAAGTCAAAATATAAATTTTTTATGGAATTCAAGCAAAGTTACACACATACACTTTTAGCATGTGCAATGATTTTATCATAGATGCATTCAAAATTAACATAGCAAGAAATTATTCCAACAAAAATCTTGGCTACCCATTCACAACTCCTCAATTACAAGCACTTGCATTGTAAAAAAATTGATAAGCAATGCCCTCTTATCGATTTCATTAAACTTATGCAAAACTATACAATGCCAAAGCCATACTCTAGAATACTCATTTTAAATAAAGTTCATTTTTGTTCTTTTCACTAGTAGACATGCATGTAATACTTGTATGCACATACTAAGATATAAAATACTCACTAAAGAGGTTTAAAGCCGCATGGCTTTTTCCCTTTCCATTTAAGTGCACATATGCATGCACCCTTAAAAATATTGGATTCAAAACCAATGACTTGCCACATAAAACCAATACTTTAACCAAGTTATTACTCAAGTAGAATATTTCTAATACATACATATAAACAAACTATCCAAAGGGACTCTTTATAACTCTACCTTTTTCCTTCCCTTTTCATGATATATGTCATGTGAAATCATTTTTTGTTACTTTTTACTAATAGACACGCGCATACTATTCATATGCACATGCTTGTGCGTAAAGAGATTGCTAGATGTAGTAATATACTTACTAAAATGAGTCTTAATGCCACATGGCTCTTCCCCTTTCCATTAAGTGTGCATATGTGTGCATGTACACAAAAAAATATTGGCTTTTTGCCTTTCCATTAAGTGTACGTACGAGTGCATACATGTGTGCATGTGTAATAAAACGTCTTGGATTCAAATCAATGACTAACGATAATGGAACAATTGTGTGTGCATATGTGTGTTACACTCAACAAGATATTTAGAAACATCATGTTCCATTAGAGACATTTTTGCTTTATCATTGATTCTAAGGATTATGTTTGAGCACTCTCTTAACTTCAATGGTACTCCATATCCCATCTGATATATATGTGTATCTATGTTACTTACAATCTATGCTACTTGAGGCCATTTGGAGATCCTAATAATAGAATCATATAGAAACTTTGAAGACTTTGAATATCTATGTTACTTGAGATCCGTGCTCATTGAGGCCATTTGGAGATCTTAATAATACAATCATACAAAAACTTTTAAGACTTTAATATCCTCATGTGTGAATAATTGCTTTTACCCATCCTAACACTAGGACCTTCCTTTGAAAAAGCAAACTAAAAAGATTTAAAATTTTATTTTCAACCTCCAACAAACACAGAAAAGATGCATGTGGTTCATGACAATACATATAGACTTGTCCACATAGATGCCAAACGCAGGGCTTTGCTTTAGCCTACAAATTGTTTCCTTTTTTATAGTATCTGCCATAAAACCAACAAAAACCGCAAAGCAATCTTATCATTGTTATAAAGTTGCTCTGGCACACTAGGATCCCCACAACATCGAAGCAATTCTAACAAGTACGGGTGCTTCAAAAAAGCAATGTCATGATTTGCCAAGAAATATGCAGCTTGAAAAACACATGCAACAATATCTTCAACATTCCTTTATTTATTTTTTCATACCTTCTTCCAAGGCTTTTTGAGCATGTCCTTGAGCATATGCAACAAACTTATATGTTCTAGAATCAGCATGTTGTTTAATGGCACTTAGTTGTACATTGATTGAACCACTAGTCCCATATTCATTCTTGTTATTTTTTACTTGAGACAAATAGTAAAAAACACTCTTCCACTTTGTCTATCAAAATAAGCCCACTCAAAAACAACCCCCCATGCTTCTATCCAACTTCTCCTTGCTTTTTGGATTCTAGTTCCCTCTTCTGCACTCACATTTTCAACAATCTCTTCTTCTACTTCATCAGTATCAACACTACTGAAATATTTTTTACGTTTGAATGAAAGCTTAGGGGTTTTTGTGAACCCAACATTAAGGAGTGTTTTCTATTTACCATGCATGATTCCTCACCACTATTCAAGTTCCAAAAATATTACAATATTCAAGTCCCAATATTTAGCTGCTAAATATCATCAAACCTTGCCTCTTACCCATAGTATCATAAAAATTTCCATTCAAAGCATAACAACATCAAAGTCTTGCACATCACATACATCTATCAGAATCCCCAATCTGCAAAATGCATGTACACAATGCACACATTATCAATGATCATCCATCAAGATACCATGTGGATCATCAAGACAAAAAGAAAAATGTTTACCATCCATAACCATTGCCTGATCCCTTACCATGTGAAAAACTTGAACCATGAGTTACAAGGCAAGCTGATCGATAGAAGGAACACAGCTCCTAAGAACACTTCTGTAAGCCACACGAATGAGGTCATTCACCCCATGGTTGTTGCCTAGACTACAAAATAAATTTTTTTCTCAAGGAAGGATTCTGCATTAGTATCGTGCATGAGAAAGGTAACTTTATATGAATATTAATTATATTCATTATTTTAGCTAAACATAATGTTAATAACACCATGACACGCAAACTGCATGGACCTACCAAAGCGCTGGCAATGAACCGTGCCGTGAGTAGACGGAGAAGATGGCCACCAAGAGGGGAGTCAGAGGACCGGCTATGGAAGGCTACGTGCAAGAAAGGTGTTGATCCACACACCAGGTGGGTGGCGGAGGGCGTCGGAGAGGACGCATTGTCGGAGTGCAGTTGTTGCGTCGTGCGACCACCAGCAACTGAAGGCGCGCAGGTGCTGACAAGCTTGACATGCACTCATGCATGCGAAATGTGCCGCTTGAGGTTTGAGCATTCCCAACAGCCTACGGCATCGTAGTAGCAAGGCTTCATGACTTCTACCACCAGCGTCGTAGCAAGGCTTCACGACTTCTGCCCACCAGCAGAGCAAGAAGCGGCTACCCTGCCCGAGACCCTCTCCCTCTCTCTCTCAGCAGGGGCAGCAGCATGAGAAGGGTAACTCTTAAATACATAAACATAACGAGAAGCCAAAAATGGTGAAAACCCTGTGACACAGAGTACGCAGAGAGATAGAGATCAGCACTGATGTGAGAATATGGGAAACTTGAAATGCAAAGGCTCTGTCAAGCGTACTGCTGGGAGCACTGGGAGCAGTTTCTGGTGGCCATGGAGGCTTGGAGTACAAGAATCGTGAATGAAACGTCAAAACTCAGAGCATATACCTGAGTGGGAGTCGGTAAGTTGTAAGCTGAGTCGGTAAGTTGTAAGCTGCTACTATAACCTAACCATGCAGCATGCTTCTTCCCAATGGAATCGAAGGAATGGAGAGTCGGTTTGACTCGAGACTGTGGAGTGAGGAGTCGAATGCATAGGGACTCCATTTAAAAGACTAAAGGTCGACACTCCAAGGATTCTAATTTTTTATTTTCAAATAAAAAAATTAAAATTTCCGTTGTCCCAACAATAAAAGTCAATAAAACTAATGCAAGCCAAATCAAGTAGTGACTGTAGTATGTACACTGGCAGTGCGTAACTGTTAGGCAGTGGGCACCATGAAAACGCTGACATTGATGATTGAACTCCAACTTGACATTAAGTAAATACATTAACAAAGGTATACCTTTAAAACTTGATATTAACTATTAATAGTAAATATATTAATTTTATGATTTAAATTTTATCCAAGATTCCAAGGGCCAAGGGCCCAAGTTGAAACTTAACAATTACTAATTTACTATTAACTAATTAGTAATTTAGTAATTACTAATTATTAATAACTATTACTAATTTATGAATTACTACTTTATTAATTACTAATTAGTAATTATTAATTAATATTTAAAAATATTATTAGTATCGATTCAAAAATTGTAAGAACTATATTAACCCTAGGTTTTTCGTGAACACTTGATTGGCGGTCCTCTCAAATGTCGGAGGTAGGCAAAGTCCGGACTCGGGAGTCAAGAGGATAGCCCCGCATTTAAAAGCTTCGATGTGGACTCGCAATACCAAAAATTTAATAAAGTATAAAAAAATCAATGGTCGGATATTACAATTAATGAGCCGATGGTGGCCAAGAAAACAAATAAAGGCAAACTTTCAAAAATTACCCAAAAGTTTGTGAAAAATCAACTTAGGGCCTTTCACATGCTTGGTGAAACCATTTTTTTTTCATTTAGATGAGTGGGTCCCTTACCTAGTCGCACACTCAAGGAGATCTCCCTCACCCATGCTCATGGACGGAGGGAGTCTCCCCCGTCCACCCTGTTGTTGTTATGGAGGAGTCTCGAGCTTTATAGTATCAGTGTGTAAACCCCCTTAGTAGCACCTTAAATAGGATAAGAAGCCCCGCTTATTATTATGTGTCATTTTGAAGTGAATCCAAAATGAACACTTAGGCTAGTTTCTAATTTTTAAATAAAGGCGAGGATGTTTTATATAAGTAGGATCTCAAGAAAGATATAGAAGGAGCAATTACAAGACTGGTGTACTGGATACTTGGGACTGTGGAGACTCTCATAGAGATTAAGAAAGTTGATGATGCTTTGGATGACCACCTAAGTAACATCATTATCCTCAAAGTCTCAATGTAATGCTATTAGCCTATGGCTTTATGGGTTCATCCCCTTATGTACACTTAGGCTAGTTTCTGAATATGTTTTTCTTGTGAGCTCATTTGAAGCCCCCCAAAGCCTACTCGTGCACATCCAAAGTACTCAAGCAATGCTCATGTTTTAGGTCACCATTGCTCCAAGGAGCTGGATATTTTTTTTACATTCCATTCAACCACATGAACCCTGAGATCTTCATAACCTATCATTTTCATTTTTCAAAAAAACCCATGTCTCTGATCTCTAAAAAAGGGGTTGTCCCCACTATATGCATCATAGAAATACCCATGTCTACACCTGGCAAACAAAAAATCCCATACTATCATCGATATGTATAAAGGTTGTGACTTAACTTTTAAAAATACACCTCATGTCAATGCACTTATTATGTTACGACCACCCTAGAAGGCCTCATAGATTAGTAGATAGCCTTACACTCAATATAAGAGAAAAATGTTTCTTATTAAATGATACACAATCATGATATATCAAGGCTGAATTTACTTATTAAAAACTTTTTAATGATTGAATATATCTTGAATATTAGGGACCTGAAAAAATAAATTTATTCTCCTTTGTTTTCCCCTTCCGTCTGTCCTCATCTCCTCACATCACTTCCTCTCTTTTTTTAAGATTCTACATTAAAGAACTATGATCGAGTTTGTTTGAAATTTTTACATGTGAATGGTCTAGAATCCAAAGGCTCATGATGTTGCATGTTGTTTTCAATGTCTTAAACACTTTAGTTGCAACTCTTTTTACGTTTTGTAATCATTTTGTGTACGTCACACAAAGTGATTAGTTGTTTTCAATGTCTTAACCACTTTAGTTACAACTCTTTTTACGTTAATGCAAAACATATGTAATCACGTTGTGTAAGTCGCACAAAATTTGGAAAAATATCAAAGTTGGTTACAATGACATGTCACATAAAGAGATCTCATAGACCTAAAACTAAATTCATGTATATTCAAAGGCATATGGTTACAATAGCTTGGCACATTAAGAGAACTTGTAGACCTAAAACTATATTCATGTATAGTCAAAGGGCACATGTCTACAATGTATTTTCAAAGAGCACATGGTTCAATGACCCATCACATTAAGAAAACTTGTAGACTTAAAAGTTAAAACTAAATTCATGTATTTTCAAAGGACACATGGTTCAATTACCCATCATGTTAAGAGAAATCATAGACTTAAAATTAAATTCATGGATATTCAAAGGGCATATGGTTATAATGACATGTCACATTAAGAAAGCTCATAGACCGAAAATTAAGTTCATGTGTGTTCAAAGGGCATATGGTTATAATGACATGTCACATTAAGAAAGCTCATAGACTTAAAATTAAGTTCATGTGTATTTAAAGGATGTGGCCCATCTCTTGGTAGAAATATGTTTGAATGCTTCAAACATACCACATTAATGTGATGTATATGCACATCTACATTTCTACCTCATTAATGCATTCATTCAAATCAATAGAAATATGTTTGAATGCTTCAAACATACCACATTAATGTGATGTATATGCACATCTACATTTCTACCTCATTTAAATGCATTCATTCAAATCAATAGATAACACACCAATCCTAGATTAGCATATTTAAACCTATTTCTTCTTCTTTAAGGTAGCATTAGAGATCATGGCCTAGATATTGCCTTAGCACTCTCCTCTCTTGCTACTTTGCCACTTCGCTATCCCTGCCTCTACTGCCCACACCTCTCTTCTCTGTTGTGCCCACACTATCATGCCTCTATTACCCATGCTTCTCTGTTGCCTGCCTCTACTGCCCACACTGCCCTTTCCATTGTTGCCTGCCACCACCACCGTTTCCCTTCTTCCTCTTTTACCACCCATCCTCCTACTTCTGATCTCATTGCTTGCCCTTTGTTTCTTCCTTCCCTCTTTCTATCCCTCCTCCCTTGCAATCTTCATCACCACCTAGGTGGGTAGATTATGCCCCTTGTGGTCGCATATGGTACCCCGGGTATGCTCCCTGTGGGGTGGGTACTGTTGATATACAAGTGGAATGGGCTAATGTGAAGGGCCTGGGTAGACCCTTTCTCGCTGGTATAACATTTCTGGTGCTTGAGAAGATGGACCTGGCCCTAGGTTTTGTACAGGTCTTTGGGCCCTGTAAGGATCAGCCACTCCTGAGACACGCATGGCTCTCCAAACTGGTGGTTCAGTTTGGGTTGGGCTCAATTTCTTGTCGATGGTCCATACCTCTCGGTCTGGGTCGCTATTCTTCTGACTGTGTGTTTCCCAGGATAAAATTCCAGAGCCTCGAAGCAAGGCTTCTCCGTGAATGTGTGGGAGAGGTAGGAGCTTGCTCTTGGACAGGTGTTCTATCCATGCATTGAGGTTTGGGCTCTCCTGTCTTGAGGTCAAGGGTTTCTCATCCCATGCCAGGATGTTCTTTGCTCTCTCACTGGTGCTGTGTCAAAGATAAGCATTGTTTAGCTCCACGCAATATTGACCAATGGGTTCAAACTTATAAGCAAGGGAGCTTCGAGAGAGTTCACGTCGTCAAAAAGAGGGTTGTTTCGCACCAATTTACCTGTGCATAGGTGCATGGAAATGTGAAACTACTATGTAAAACCCCCCTGTGATTTTATTTTATTTTGGGAATGGTACGGCTGTACACTTTGGGATGGTATGAGCGTACACTTTCTAGAGCTGAAGAGAACGGGTGTATGCTTCTCAGAGAGCATATGGCATGGGCGTTTGCTTTATGAAGGACACGGGCGTGGCCTCACAAAGGAACGGTGTTAAAACCCTGAAGATCTCTCTAGCTAATAACCATGCATAAACTTGCATGGGCATATACTCATCCACCCAACCACCCCCGAGCCCAAGGGTGCACACATAAATACAATGAAGTATCACATATCTTACCTTAGTGACCCATACCACCAAGAGATATGACTTCACTCTAGTAGCACTTAGCTCTAGCTTGAAATGGCAAGAGAGTAGACACAATGCTCTACACAAGAGAGTAGACACAATGCTCTACACAAGAGAACATTCCTTGAGAATGCCCCATACCCCTATTATATAGGAGGGCCCTCAAGTGACTCTTGGCTCTCCATTTCAATGTGTGACCCTTGGTTGCCTGACCCTAACCTCAACCCAAGGTTAGACCTAACCCTTGCCCCATTAGAGCATGTTCTCATGCTCCCATATTCACATGCCTAGGGTAGGTTAGCCTCCTTGTATATGCACATATAATGTGCACATAACATACTTACCCTCCCTCAAAACATTGTACTCTTGCAATGAAAAGAAGGAAAACTACGCTGAATGTTCTCAATTGACTCCCAAGTTGAATCCTCAATTTCCCTGTCTTTCCACTTAATTTTAACCTCAGGGATTAGGCAACTATGAAGTTTCCTTTCCTTGAATTCAAGTATCTTTTAGATTCATGTGGAACATAAGAAAAATCTTTGATTTCAACGAGTTCTTGAGGAGTAACTATGTTATCCTCACCTCCCAGCTTCTCTTTCAGTCTATTGACATGAAAGACTGGATGAACTCTGACATATGGAGGTAGTTTTGATTCATACTATGCAGCCATACCAATCCGATGTATAACTTGGAATGGACCACAATATCTAGGAGATAATTTTGAGCTCTTTCCTATTGACAAAGTCTGAGAATCTTTAGGAACTTTCAAATAAACCAATGCTCCTAGCTCAAAAGACTGAGGTGAGCGTCCCCTATCAACATAAAACCGTGCTTTATCCTGAGCATTCCTGATAGAATCCTGAGCTTGGGTTAGCATTTCTTGCATATCTCGCAAGAAATCCCTCGATGCATCAAACTCAATGTCCTTAAGATCGACATCAACAGGTGCCCGGGATTGATACCCATACATAAGTATGAATGCACTATAACTAGTAGCCGAATGCTTAAAACTATTATAGGCAAATTCCATCATTGGAATATATTTTTTCCAACTCGATGGTTTTTCAAAGACATTTGCACGAAGCATATCCTCTACAATCTGATTCACATGCTTTGTTTGCCCATCAGACTACTGTGGATGATCATCAGAGGAACTACTCAAAGTAGTTTCCAATTTCTTGAAAAAATGAGCCATGCACTTAGAGTCCCGATCGCTCACAATATTAGAAGGTAGACCATATAGTCTAAACAATTGCTCGATAAATTGGTAAGCCAATTTCGAAGCTTTAATTGTTGTCTTTGTGGGTAAAAACCTAGCCATCTCTGTCAATCTATCCACGACTACCCAAATGGCATCATGACCCCCTGGCTGCTGGTACGTGGAAGTCCCGTAGTGAAATCCATGGAAATACTTTCCCACTTTCGAGACGAAATATCCCCCAAAGGATGTAATATCCTAGCAGATTTAAGGCGCTTTGCCTTATTAATCTGACACTGATGACATTTGACCAAATAATTCTAAACAAAATCCTTCATTTGTTAACATCGTAGAACTAGAATGCTTTAAGGTCTAGCTCTACCATGTGGTGGAGCTAGAATTGCATTTGAGGTCTAGCTCTACCATGTGGTAGAGCTAGAATGCATTGATCTAGATGTGTACCATGCAAACCAACAAAACCAATTACTTCAAGAAGAGACCATGACGAGAACCAAGGAGCTAGAATTACATTTGATCTGGCTCTACCACGCGGTAGAGTTGTGTTCTATACCTAGACCACATTGTAGAGTAAGAATGCTTTGAGGTCTAGCTCTACCATGTGGTGGAGCTAGAATTAATTTGAGGTCTAGTGTGGCAAATGGCAAAAATTTCCAACCGTGGCCCAAACGGCACCGAAGAGGCATGAAATTCGAATCATGCACGGACAAATGTGTGGCAAGCAACCAGGATCTTTCTTGTTGTGTTCAGATACGATTCGGACTCATTTCGGACCCGAAACTCTGTTATGGCGATTTTGCACTATCTTCGCCGGGACCCAACTTTGACGCGCTGGGAGAACTGATTGTGATGTCCAAATCCATGCATGGACTGATGTGGACATATAGCAACTTTCCTAGCACAAGTCCATGTGGTCCATTCTCTGATGGGGTCCCGGATCCTCAACTTCTAACTGTCCGAATCCGGGTTCTCGAAAAAGATGCACGAGCGTGCCAAATGGTGGAAATTTCCAACCGTGGCCCAAAACGGCGCCGAAGAGGCATGAAAATCGAATCATGCATGGACAAATGTATGGCAAGCAACCCGGATCTTTCTTGTTGTGTTTAGATGCGATTCGGACTCATTTCGAACCCAAAACTAAGATATGGCGATTTTGCACTATCTTCGTCGGGACCCAACTTTGACGCGCTCGGAGAACTGATTGCGATGCCCAAATCCATGCACGGAGTGATGTGGACATAGAGCAACTTCCCTAGCACAAGTCCGTGTGGTCCGTTCTCTGATGGGGTCGCGGATCCTCAACTTCTAATAAGTGTCCGAATTTGGCTTCTATCTCCCAGGTGGCATCTTTAAAAGGATAGAACTTCCATTTGACCAATAATTCTCTCAGAATTCTGTTCCTGAGAACCTTTTCTCGAACATCAAGGATTTCTTTAGGTTAATGTTCCATCTGCCCTTGGGTTGAAGAAGTTAAGATTTCATCTCATCAAGCACATGATTCGGGCTTGGTACATACTTTTTAAGAAGGCTGACATGAAATACATTATGTACTTTGAGATGAGGAGGTAGAAAAAGCTCGTAGGCTAAGTCACCTACTTTCTTTGTAATCACATATTACCCAACAATATCTAGGGGATAACTTCTTGTACTTCCCAAGAGATAGAGAACTTCTTTTGGGGCGTACTCGAATGAAGACCATATCTGCTTCTTCGAACTCTCTGTCTGTCCTCTTCTTATCTGCATACTACTTCTATCTATCCTGGTGGTGGGCAGCCAATAAAAAGTCCTTCTAACCAAAGCCAAGGTATGTTGTATGCCCAGATGTCCTACCCCGCCGATGGTGCATCATGACACTCAAATAGGATCCTCAGTTTAATTTTTGGCACATCCAGTACGCAAACCTTATCATTTCGGAATAAAAGACCATTCTAAATAAAAAATTGGTTGGCTTTTCCTTGATTCACTAGGTTTTGATCTACCTCAAAGTTGAACCCTGATTTTGCCAATTTTCAATATTTTCCAAAGAAAATATTTGTACTGCATTTTTCCTTGAGTGAATCATACAAGTTAGAAGTAATTTCTGTGAAGCTAAGTTCATTAACTTCACCAATTTGACTCAATGGATCAGCAATGCTATTCAAGCTACCTTTTCTATATTTAATCATGAAATCAAAGTCCTATATCAATTCAGCCCATGTGGCTTTTCTACCTTTCAAGTCCGGTTGATCACAAATGAACTGCAAAGACTAATGATCTGTCAAGACCATAAATCGAGACTTGTAGAGATATTATCTCCATGCCTTTAAAGCATAAATAATTACATACAACTCTTTCTCCTGAACTGCGTCCACCGCAAAATCACTAGCATCAGTCTCTATAATGTAAGGCCTACAAGGATCTAGTAAGGCTAACATAGGAGCATCTTGAACTTTATATTTCAAAGTATCGAAAGTTTCATGTAGCTTCTGATTCCACTCAATCAGAGAATTAGACTTCTTATTTTTACCCTTAAGAAGCTTGGTAAAAGATATTGTCAACTTCAAATAATCTTTGACAAATTTTCGAAGAAATACCACGAAACCTAAACTGCTTGACCATACACAGAACTGGCCATTCCAAAACCTTTTGGATGTGATCCAAATCTATACTTAAGCCATCTCGAGAGATCTTATGACCCAAGTATAACAATTACTTTTTAAAGAATTCACACTTAGATAATTTACAATACAGTTTCTCCTTCCTGAGCCTTCCTAGAACCTCTTTAAGATGATTCTCATGCTCTACCAAAGTTTTACTGTATATCAAAATATCATTTAAGAAAACCACCATGTATTTTCCTAACAGATCCCAAAATATATCATTCATCATCTGTTGGAAAGTTACTGGTGCATTAGTGAGACCAAAGGGTAACACTACAATTTCATAATGGCCATAACGTGTCCTACAATCAGTTTTAGGAACATCTTTCTCTACAATATGGATCTGATGATAACCGGTTCGCAAATCAAGCTTTATGAAATACTTAGCTCCTTGCAACCTATCAGTAAGATCATCTGATCTAGGCAATGGGTATTTGTTTACTTGTAACTTTGTTAAGACGTTTGTAATCAATACACATCCGCCAGGTACCTTAATCCTTTTTCTTAACCAGGTGTAACTAGTGCCACCCAAGGAGACTTACTTGGTCTAATTTGACAAATCCTCAAGTATTCAGCTAGTTGCTTTGTTGCCTTGTCTTCCTCAGTCTGGCTAAGCCTATATGGAGGAATAATACTAACAGGTTCTGCACCCGGCACTACCTCAATTTTATGGTCCACCTCTTGTTTAGGAGGTAATCGATGAGGTAACTCATCAGGACATAGATCCTGAAATTTGCTTTTAATGGAATTTAATACTTTACTTTCCGAAACATCCATAGAAACAGTGTTTACATCAAAATAAACACATGAAGACACTGGATCCGTAACCAATTAAAGAAGTTCGTAGTTAAAAAGATTTTTCATTAACTCAAGCTCATTAATAAAAGTTTCCTTGGGTACAACAATGTTTCCCTTAAGAGTAACAAGGTTTCCATTGTGATGGAAAGACATCAAATGTTTGACCCAATCAACAGAAAAATCCTTTTTTTTAATGAAACCATTCCATCCCTAAAATTATATCTACATGACCCAAGCTCATGACATGAAAATCAAGTCTATCTAAGTACAATTGGATGTCTAACGGTAGTTTTGACACCTTCTTGTCTCATAATTGGACTTCTCCTCCAGCCATCGTGACCTTGTACATGTGATCATTCTGTGTGGTTTCCAGCTTCATCCTCTGTACCATAATGTTGTCAATAAAATTATGAGTACTATGAGGATCAAACAAAATATGAACCTGATGCCCATTTATTGATCCACATAAACATAGAATAATTTGTTTGGACCAAAAAGGTCTTTACTGAAAGTACAATCTGAACATTGGCTTCCTTCAAGATGCGTAATATTGACTTTAAAAAATTTACCTTGAAGTTTTGTAATGTGTACAGATTTCTTTAGTATGAACTTCTTTATTGCCGCCTTTTGTCTAGGTGCCAAAGGTGCTGTAGCTCCATTCGAAGGACAGAATTTCTTTGTGTGTCCCTTTTCCTTGCATTTGAAACATGTGATATTATCCTTGCTCACAAATTTCTGCTTCTTTGCTGGCATTGTCAGAATATTTTAGTTTTGGTGTGAAAACAAACTTTATTTTTTGTCCACTATTTGAAAAAGTGAATGTGGATTTCTTTCATTAGATGATGGTTTTGAAGTATTGGCGCCGACCATAGTCTTATGAAAAACCTGAGCTGCGAATAACATCCTCAGCCGTTTGACCTTGCATTTCTTTACCTCTTACTAATAATCACAAGCTAGACCATTGATGAAAATTCCACACAAAGTATGATCAGATTTGGCTTTGGCAGCCAATTGTCTAAATTTCTACACATAATTGTCAAAAGACTGATTTTCCATGCTATTTTTTACACGCTTGGCAATTATTTCAAATTCATCCTTTAGTTAGATAAACTCTTTTTTAAAATCTTCCTTAAAACTTTGCTAAGTGGTAGGAATGGAATCATCTTTGAGATCCTTCCACCAAGTTAATGCCAGATCCTTCCACCAAGTTAATGCCTTTCTTTTCAATAAACCCTACGCCATCTGCAACTTTTGCGCATCTGTGAATGAATGAAAGGCAAAATGTGTAGTCCACCTATTGAGCCAGGACACCCATGCGTATGTCGTGGTGCCTAGGACACCCATGCGTATGTCGTGGTGCCTAGGACACCCATGCGTATGTCGTGGAAGATATGTATGATGGATGAAATGATTATTGTAATCTGTTATTACTGGATCTCGTTGTTGCAAACCAGCTGCTCTCAATGGAGAGTCCAGAGTGATACTGTTTTTTTTTTAAGAAACAAGGGACTGGATAAAAATTTTGAGTTATGATATCTGTAACCAATAATTGTTTGTCAATGGATTATTTTATATGCTAAAGTTTTAAAGAGGAGTGTGTGCGTATCTGTATTCAAAACTAAAAGTTAATAAAGGCATTCAATTATGGGTGGGTGAGTAATTGTCTGGTTCTACCAATTCTAGTATTTGGCAATCAGAACTTTTCATTTTTTAGGATAAAGAATCCATTAGGATCTTCACTTTTGTTTGTGTAGTCTCTTACATTTATTTTTATCATTGGGAGCTTTTTGATTTGATGTGAGATTGTACTACGTGAATGGATAATAGAGTGAATAACTTTCAATACATCCAAAATTTAAACATGATATAAACATAAAAATAATGAATGACTAGTATCAATCCAAAATCCTTGATGAAGTTGATAAAATGAAGACATGAGTTTAACTATTTCACCATAACTCTCTCTTTTAGTATCAAGGTTTTAAATCCAACAACCTTGATTAAGTTAATAAAGTGAAGACATGAGTTTAACTATTTCACTATAACTCTCTCTTTTAGTATCAAGACATAGGTGAGTTAATGTCAAATGACATTGCTTGAGAAAGGTCGCATCTTTAGTGACTCCATCTCGTCATGACATTTGGTAATAGCTGCCTCAAGATACTCTGTCACTTCCAAAAATTCACTCTTTCCAACAGCCTCCTCTTTGGTAACTTGAAATTTTAGATCTTCCCCACCCAAGTTAGGATGATCACTCATCTCATCGACATTATCATATTGACTGAGAAGTCAATATGAGCCATTGTAATAAAATTCTTCAAAAATCACGGTTCACTCGGATTCAACTTCTCTTGCTTTGTTTTGACCAAAATGATCTAGCAAATCAATTCGCTAGAACTAACTGCACATATAAGAAAAAATGCTTTAATAAGCATTTGGTGGCTAATCAACCGGTAAAAAATCATGAAAACACTGTCTAGAATTAACCAAACGGAAACAACTATAAATACGAGGCATCATCCCATTAATTATATGTGAATAATATGCATCTATCTAATGTCAACACTGAAAAAACGTACTTCAACATTATATAACTCCCAAAAATATTAAACTCTCGAGAAAAATAAATTATCATGATTTTTCTCTATTTTTCTAGGGCCTCAAAATTTACTACTAATGACACTCCAAAATTCCTTCTTATGGCACTCCAAATTCTATCTAATGGCACTCCAAATCTAAAATTTTCTAGAAAATTTTAGCAATAAAATTTACCAAAATACAATTGATATTTTAAAATTACCAATTTTTAAGATTTCTAAAATAATTTCTAGAATTTTTCTATTTTTTTGTAATTATTAAAAAACTTTATCCCAAGAATCCCATCGAACACAAAATTTTTCAATTCCACCCGACAATTCTCAAATCTAATTAAAATTTACAATTTTAATAAATTTACTAATTTTTTGGATAAAATTTAAAAAAAAAAGAATTTGAACGATCATGTGAGCGCCCGAATGGACACACCACATGCTGGTCACCAAACCCGGATATTCCAAAAATTTGAAATAACATTTGTCTATTTTTCACAAATTTTTTAAATTTTTTTAAAAAAAAATTAATGCACCCCGAATGCATTAGAATATGAATGATCAAAAAATTCGAAACCCGAAAGGTCATCATGGAATACGGAAAGTCAAGCGGTGCTGGAAAATGAAAAGACAAAAAAATACCGAAATTCAAAAGGTTCAAAAAAATTTAGACCCTAAAGGTCAAAGGGCTGAACATGAATTTTTTGTTGTTTTAAAAAAAATCATGAATAAGAATATTTTTTTTCTCATTTTTAAAGCTTTAAGTCAATTTTAATTAAGCTTTAATTAAATGCTATTAAAGCTTTATTCAAATATTTAAATATCTTTTTTTTAAGCTTAATTAAAACCTTTTTTAAAGAAAGACGCCCGGGGGGGTGGGGGGTGCCAGTGGCCTGCAGAAAACCCCCTCCACCACCCCCTCCCCCCGGTAGCAAGCACGATTAAGAGGGAGAGGGAGAGGGGAAAGGAGCAAAGCTCACTCCCCCACTTCATCCTCCATCCCCACTCTCTCTTTCTTCAATCTTTCTTCTCCACTTTACATTCTATGTGTGTGATTAAAGTGTTAATCATAATTTTATTTACTAATCATGATTAAAACTTAATGATGTTTAATATTAATCAAATCTACCCCACCTAAGAGGTGTTCACACGAGGGAGAAGAATATGAAGGAAAATTCAGATTTGAGAGATGGAAAAAATGCCATGCACACGGGAGAGAACCCGATGCATCGACATGTTGCCCCCTATTGTATTTCAGCTAAAAATTGGCAGAGATGTGATAACATGCCCGTGGGAAACCCATAAAAATGCATTAAAAATACTTTTTTACCATAAAATGCTCAAACAATGTCCTAAAAATTAGGAAAAATTTTCTAAATTTATTTGAGATATAGGGGAATCCTTTTTTAGCAAAATATCCACATTATCATGTGCGGTATTTTGATTTTTTGAAAAATCCGTAAATGCTTACTTTAACCATAAAAATAAGGAAAAATATCATTTCCACTTACGAAATTTCCCCGCAACGTCGATATGTCATCCAAGTCGAGAAGCACCGCGTTCCAACCGCCATATTGACGTTTTCAATGCATAGACCACCAAAACAAACTAAAAAATAACCTTTTTTTTGCTTAGTAAATGTTTAAAATTTACTTAAAAATGCTTAAAATTTTGGAATAATGAGAGAAAAACATCAAAAATTAACTAGAGACCGCTTTGATACCACTGTTAAAACCCTAAAAATCTCTCTAGCTAATAACCATGCATAAATATGCATGAACCAGGTATATACTCATCCACCCAACCACCCCCGAGCATAAGGGTGCACACATAAATACAATGAAGTATCACATATCTTACCTTATTGTCCCATACCACCAAGAGATATGACTTCACTCCAGCAACACTTAGCTCTAGCTTGAAATGGCAAGAGAGTAGACATAATGCTCTACACTCCCTTGAGAATGCCCCATGCCCCTATTATATAGAAGGGCCCTCAAGTGATGCTTAACTCTCCATTTCCATGTGTGACCCTTGGTTGCCTGACCCTAACCTCAACCCAAGGTTAGACCTAACCTTTGCCCCACTAGAGCGTGTTCCCATGCTCCCATGTTCACATGCCTACGGTGGGTTAGCCTCCTAGTATATGCACATAACAAAACGGTCGTGCGCTTTGAGACGAAGAAGGTACGGGCGTGGCAAGTGAATGGTACAGGTGTGGCCAGTTTGCCACAGGTGTACACTTCAGGCAAAACAAATGGAACGGGCATTCGCTTTGGATAGGACAAGTGATACGGGCATGGCACAAGTGGAACGACCGTATGCTTTCTGAAGTTGGGGCAAAAGAGAATGGCACGGTCATGGCAAAACTGATACGGCCATGGCAACCACAATGAATGCTCTGGAATGGGCATACCCTTTGAGAAGGAACGAGCGTGGAAAACGTGGAACGGCCATGGAACTGTTAGATTCAGAGATTTTTTCCATATTTTTCAGGAGATTTAAGGGAATTTAAGGCTGTAGGTCTGATAGCCACCCACTATATTCCCTGACAATTCAGTTGTACCTACTTTGTTGAATGCAATTGAATTCTCTTTATGCCCACTTAATGCAGTTATTTTGTTTTTAATGCAAACTGCCACATTCAAGGTCGGAGATCTTCCAAGATTTGGCCAGTGAAAGGAACGGGCATGGCACAAGTGCCACGGTCGTGGCTTATAAAGGGAACGGCCATTCGCTTCTTAGAATCACATGTAGAATGTGATTCTGTCTGGTTTTTCCTCATATTCTTGCTAATTCAAGTATCTTCCCACCAAATTTTTTGGGTTTTTGTTTCAATAGAGAGCTAGAGCTAGTCTCAAGCTATCTATTGATGCCTACAATGCTTAATGAAACCTAACTAATTAAGATTAGTTTGTTAATTAAGCTAAGGTGCAAACTTGATGAAGAGAACAAAAATCAGTGATTCGCATAAATGTCAAGGGCAATGTTTAAGCACTTACTTGCTTCTCCCACACATGGTGAAGATCTCAATGCTCTCAATGCTCCAATGCTCAATTGACCTCCATTGCTCCATGGAATCACCATCAATAAACAAAAACAAGCTCAAAATCAAGCAACCAACCGGTGGATTTGCACTCCAACCGGGCCATATAAGGACTCTAGAGAATGAATAAAGTGGAGGACCCTAAGCTAAATGCATTCTCCGGTAGCGGCGCCAAAGATGTGAATCCTAACATACTACCTTGCACACAAGACAGAGAGATAAGAGAAGAGAGACAACATGCAAGGGTCGAGTTCAAAGAGTTGTACTACTTAGCCAACCCTAATGAGGGTTAACGGCTTGATATGAAGCCGCTAGGGGCTCACTCCACCTCTACTTGTGTCACCCAAGTAGAGATTCACTGGCTAGGTAGAGAGCAAGAAGGAGGGAGATATGGAAAGCTCAACCTTCACCTCATGCCACATGCATACAAGAGGGACTTGGTAGAGAGCAAAGAGAGGGGAGAAGCTAGAGCATCACCATCCCTACAAGCACACACCAACATCAGGCATGCAAGCACAATAAGTAAGCATGCAACCACAAGCTCATGAGAGAGAGAGAGAGAGAGAGAGGCAAGACTCAAATGAGACTAATGGGATTGTTCGTTTTCATATTTCATTAAATGTCTTATATACAAGAGCTCATAGTTTACAATGGTCAGCCGCCCATTTACAATTGGGGGCCCAAAACTAGTCTTCCTAGCTCTATGTACAACTATTCCTTATGACTAGCATTACACAAGCCATAAGCTTGGTCATCCCATGTCTCTTTTACATTAAACGCTTTGCGTGGTTACAAAAGATGAGTACAATAAGCGTAGCCATGCTTGAAAAGTAATGTTGACTATAGTGGTTTTCATATGAATTTTTGGCATTCTGATCATTTTTGGATTGTCAACCAAGGTAGTGCATAAAGTTGCAAGACTTTACAATAGTAGTTCAAACAAGAGAGTCATGAAACCCTTATGTCTACGTAACTTTTTGTAAAATATTATATGTATAACGATTCTTATACATGGTTCTGAAGTATTGTAATATATGGATGACTCTTGATATGTGTGTTAGATATGTAGGTTTTGTCCATGTAGGATTTCTCTCTCTCTCTCTCTCTCTCTCTCTCTCTCTCTCTCTCTCTCTCTCTCTCTCTCTCTCTCTCTCTCTCTCTCTCTCTCTAGTTATTTGTCTTTAATAAACTTGTAAACTTATCACTGGTCATGCGATAAGTTTAAATGGTGTGTAGAAAAGTGGTGATCAAGATGCATGCTGAATGTGTTAGAGATGGCTGATTCACATGCATCTCATATGCGTATGCGTGCACTGCCAAATATGAGGTGGTTCTTTTATAAACATGATGGATATTTGTTTCACGTGCTTATGGACTCTAGGAGAGGAGGAATGGTAATGTCAACTACACATGGTTAGTATGTGTGGGTCACATATTTGTACCTTTATTATCTTGTTACTTGGCGGTTGCACCATTGGTCATTTTGAGCCAAAACTGGACAAGCACATAGCTATGAAGGAAGTTGACATGTATGCATCGCCAAACTACTCAAGAGAGGCTTATGGCTACGTCTAACCCAGTCCTAATTATGGGATATGGTCTTGTCAGACCTTGTCAAACTTGAGTCGAAGCCTTCAGAAACATGGTGTGTCCAATTCAAGATCTAGAGTTATGTGCGCATATCTAGGTATTTTTTCCAAGTGCCTGTATGGTTAGTATGCCTATTAGAGTCATCATCTACCTATATGAGCAAACCCTAGCAGGCCAAAATGTTCACCACTACTGTTAATACTACAGTCGAGTGTCGTATGGTCAATAGAAAAGTGATTTGGAAGATTTGGCAGGCCTAGGAGGTGCATTAGGTATAAGGATTCATGGCCATGCAATTAGATCTCAATTCAACTGGTAGCTTTTATAGTGCAGGTCAATCGGAAGGTCAAAGACAAAAATGGCAACTGTGGCCACATGGATGGCCAGATGGAGTCTAAACTTGGTGGATAGGTTGGCCTAGGTCTACGCCACATGTTTATGCCATACTTGGGTGCCTCGGGCACCATACCAGACTGTCAACAACAAGGTATAGCGTTGGGTTGTACATGGCGATTTACAGCCTACTTACAACCAGGAGGAGACATTTTGGACCCGATGTAGCTTTTTTGTGGTGGCTCCGATGAGGGAGATGTAGAAGACAAAAGTGAAGTAATTTTACATTACTATAGCTATTTGGTTCAGCTCAAATTTTAATTTTACACCATTTTTGAATTATATGCGCACGAACAGGCCCTAAAGATCATGGTTTGCACTTTTGGCATTGTTGGCCCGACATTGGAAAGGATGGACCGCACCACAGGTGATTGGATGGTGTGATTGAGTCTGATTTGGTATCCAAGATAAACGAAGGAAGTGTTGTCCACATGTGTATCAAGTCAGATCATGGTTTGGTCGTTCTTAGGTCATAGATCAACACCCACACTACCTGAGGTAGTAACATGCTGACTCACTTTCTTGGCATAGATCAACACCCACACTACCTGAGGTAGTAACATGCTGACTCACTTTCTTGGCATTTGGCGACATCTTGGTGGTTGTAGTGGCTCCGTTTTGGGGTTGCAAGTCTTGGACAGCATCTAGCACTCAACTGTGGTGCACATCTCATCCTCCTCCTCTTCAGGTTCAGATTCATGTGTGCGGGCTCTTAAATTCCCATTTATCCAGTCAGATAAGTCTCTCTAAATTTGTAAAAGAGAACTTATCATGGGACTTTGCCTTCCAAGGATAAGAAGGTTGTGAGGCCTACTTTCATGCTCACCTAGCTTCTACTCATTCAGAGGTGAGCTTAGACCTGCCAATCTGTATGGGATGTGCACTCATCCTTCCCTAGGAGAGGTAATGCCTCTCCTCTAAGGATCGAAATGAAGTCGTCACCTGTCACATGGGAGAAAATATTATGGTGACTATGATGACCCATGGAAGGCTAACTTTTTTACTGTCATTGATTCCTCCTTGACTGCATCTAGCAATGACAAATCTAGTCGAATTGGTTTCAAAGGTAGAGGCTCCAAAACTGGCTCTTTTTGTGGCCTCTTAAGAATGGTGACAGTTTTGGTCAAGGCCTTTTGGTTCTATAATTGGCCCAAGGATAGGGTCAGGGATTGGCTAAGGTAAGGTAAGTAGTTGCTCTAACACTAGCTCTAGTTCAGCCTACAACTTCCTTGGGCTTGTTTTATTCGCTGTTTTTCCAACATGGGGTAGTGGAATCCTTGAGTTCCTTCATGTAGTCATTCTTTGCGAAGAGTTAGTTTGAACAAAAGATCGCTCGTTGTCTTCTTTGCGAAGAAGGAAGCTTCAAAGCTATCATTTAAACCACTTTCATGGTCACAACATCCTTAAACTTGGCAACTAATTATGTATTACATTTTCACATACTCTTTAAGGTCTTCTTTCTATGTACCTCTAGTTCTAGTTCATTAGTCTTTTTAGGGGCTTGTGCCTTTTCTAGTTCTAGTTCATTAGTATTTTTAGGGGCTTGTGCCTTTTCTAGTTCTAGTTCATTAGTCTTTTTAGGGGCTGATGCCTTTGGGGCTTGTGCCTTCTTTGGTTCTAGTTCATTAGCATTTTTAGGGGCGAATGCCATTGGAGCTTGTGCCGTTATCTCCTGGGCTACTCGTTTCCAGGTCAAGGCTTGAGCTTTCTACTTGCCTTGGATGTTTCCTTGGCAACTACACTTGACTTGGATGTTTTCTTTAGCACTACCCTCGAGTTGGTCTGGATCCTTGTGATAGCATTAAGGGAGACTCTATGAATAAGTCCACCTTGCACACTTAATAGGTTCAGGGTCACTGAAGTGACTGATACTCCTGCCACCATTGGGGTGATTATCACTCTATTGGGATAATCCTTCAAGGCATGTTTAAATCCACACTTGTAAACAACATGTGCCTTCATATGGAATAACATTGGGGTTTGGCACTAGATTTAGGGAACTTAGAGCGGTAATGGCCCTATGATAGTGACACTCATCAACACAGTGTAGGCCCTTGTAAAATGGAAACATTTGAAGAGGTGGCATACATGCCTCTTGCCCTGATCCGTGTCATCAACCCCCCCAGAGCCGTGCCGTCCCACCCGCTCCGATGCAATGCCCTCACACCTCGTAGCCTCCCCCCTGAGCCATGCTATCAACCCCCCCATAACCATGTTGTCCCCATGGCTTAGAAAAAAGTATAGCCTATGACTGGAGGTTGGTCTAAATATCCATATGAGTCATATTTCTCATATGATGCATAACTCTCCTATTCTTGACTCTCTAATTATGTTGACAATGTCACCAAGTACTGCTGTATTGGTGTAGTTCTTAGAGGAACTAGTTGGAGTGGTAATACCATAGGTGCATATGGTATTTCTTTTGCCCAACTTTGAGCTTCTAGGTGCTATGCTCGCTTGCCCTCTGGATTTAGGCTTCACAGTTTCCAATGGTACTTGTTCTCTATCAGCCTACCTTTGAGATTACAAGCTTGCTGCTTTGGAACATTATGTGAATGCTAATGTGTATCTCTTTGTGCTGAGGTAGTCCCTAGCACTAGCTCCTTACCCCTCCCCATGTTTCCTATTCTCCTTGTCCAAATGGAAAAGAACTAGAACTTGGTTCCATGGTAAGGCACTTCTATAATGATCTCATGTGGAGAGTGGTGCTCCTACTTACGATGTGTGCGCTCACTGTTATGTGGAACATTTATCCATGTGGTGGTATGGAAAAAGAGACGTGTCATGTCTCAATTATTGTAACTGTGGTTGTTGGGTTGTTTTTACTAGTCATGGGTCAGCTTGGGATAAACCTAACTCATAATCGACACCAACTATGGCGTCTGACATGGTTTGACCGCTTCCTATGGGAGCAAACCTTGAGGTTCTTGGCCCCGCTTTGGCTCCTTCACTAGAGATGTTCCCAAAAAATAGGGTGGTTGAATGCTTTCTTCATAAAATTTAAGGTGCTATTAATAGAGCCAGTTGGTGAATTTGGAGCTTGGAGGGCTGTGGGGGTGGATCTTGTTTGTAGGGGTTCTATTATTCCTCCACTCACATTTGTGTTTTGGTAGCTCTTTTTCTCCCAAAGTTCCTTGCTAGAGGTGGATGTGAAGGAGTTTAGCCTTCTTAATAGGGGAGCACTTTACTGAGAGTGCTAGTCATTTCCTGGGATTGAAGGCTTGGTGGGTTTGAGGAGGTGTGCTTTGATGCATTACAAACGACTATATTGTTGCTCTATTGTTGTTTCCAACACTTAGTCGAGATCAGGTTTGCCTCAAATGTCCTTTGTGTTTCTAGTGCAGGACTAAAAAAGGTTTTTAAATATTTTTATTTTTATTTTTTGCTACAATTGCTGTTGCTAGGCTCATGTGTCTAGGTCCATGTCTCTAGACTCACGTGTCTAGGTCCATGCCTCTAGACTCAAGCCTCTAGACTCACGTCTACAAGATCACGTATGAAGGTTCATGTGTTTAGGCTCATGTATCTAGGCTTACATATCTAGGTTCACGTCTCCAAGCTCACACCTCTAGACTTACGTGTCCAAGTTCAGGTATGCGAGTTCTTTACGTCTTTAGACTCATGTCTCTACAGGCTTATGTCTCTAGACTCATGTTTGTAAGCCCACGTCTTTTTTGTATAAACTCAGCTTAATACTTTCCTTGTATGAAATAAGCCTACTCATGACACAAAAATCTAAGAACTGGGCCTATAACAAGGTTGGCGTGCAATTATTGGGTGTAATAAGTGTACTTAATCCCCAATATTTACAAAGAACTATAAATTTCCTTGGAATTTGTAGATGGTACAGATTGTATGATAAGAAAATCTTCCAAGGACATGGGTAGCTATGTCTATATGAGTCTTTATGGTAGTAATAATTGGTCCATATTATATTAGGTATATCTACCTCCATACCATGTCTACAGGTTCACGTATCTAGGCTCATAGCTCACATGTCTAAACTCACAATGCAGGACTATGGGCTCACATACTCTATCCAAGAGCTGGTTTAGCCTGGTTTTTTATGGTTTTTGGACTTCACGAGATGTGATTAATGACCTTAATCTTATTTAATGGTTGTGATACAACTAATTAAGTATTTTTTATAATTTTTTGATGACCTAGCACGCTACTAATCTACCAATTTTAACACTCCATGAACAAATTATTTAAAAAATACGAAATACATGAACAAAAAACAATCCCATCTAATTCAACCTAAAAGAGCTCAATGCTCATGTTTTTGGACAGGATTCCACTCCTAATCACAATTGCTAAGCTAATCCCTAGATTAAAGCAATGAAATCTAAGACTCTTAAGCTCCAATTTCATGCAAGTTACCTAAAAACTAGGGTTTTGTCTTACCAAAAATAGAATGCCTTAATGTAAAATAAACTTCAATTTAAAAGCAAACACAAAAACAAACACATCCAATGGCTCCAAAACTATATGTTTTTCGGAGTGTGACCTCCTAAACAACACCGAGCATTATTAGATGATCTCGATAGCTTGGAGTGGATGAAAAAACAAAGCAAAGTTCTAGGCTAGTTCCCAGCAACAATAGAGCGACGCGAAATATGTTCAAGTCAAGAGCTTACCTTAGCCTTGCCAAAGCATGTGCCATTGGATCTTGCCTTTGAGTCGCAAAAAATGCAACTTCCCTATGTGGGTGCACTAGCTCATCGATTGTGTCCTCGCTTCATTGTCACACTGGAATGCTCCTTGCCAAAGGAGTAAAGGGAGAGCTCTCAATGCCTAGATGGAGGCAAGAGCAGATGGTCCTTTACGATGGTTCTCTCTCACAAAAGGCAAGGGAAGAAGAAAAATCTATTACAAGATGAAAGCTTACAATCAAACCTATCTAGCATGTATCCATCAAGCAAGCAAGAAGAGGGAAGAAGGAGAGCTCACAAGAAAACTATTACAAGGGAATGATTGTGAATAAGCTCCCACTCCATAGCATCGCCCTTCTGGCTCAGTTCTTCTTCCAGGGCCTCGTTTCCTTCACCCACCCCCACATCTTCTTCGACTTTCCTACCCACCCTCTCCAAGCAAACCTCATGAGTTAGTCCCACCTCCTACGCTTTGGGATGCCCACTGACCAGAATGATGTCATCGACCTCTCCATCCCGGACGGGCTTTGTCCTTAACCTTACCCATCCCAACGAACAGCGAAAGCCCTCCGCTACCTCCACCGCAAAGTATGTAAGATCGTCCACGCAGCTTACCGATCCCTCCGGCGAGATGAGCTCCTACCATACTTCGCGGCAGGTCTTCTCATTCTTTATTGCAAATGTCATATACAAATGGAGGTCATGCAAGCCCGGGCATCATGCAATTTGATGACTCACATGTGGTGTTTCCCACAGAGTTTACCCTCAAAGAAGCTACAGGGCCAAAGTCTTCCACCGAGCCCACGGCCCGAATACTCAGACGAAGAAAGAAATGACGGTGACAGCCACCACGATGACGGAGGTGATGGAGCGCCAAGAGCCCAACCCCCTGAACCACCACCACCCTCTTTCAACCTCCGTCTCCCAGCTCCTCTCACCCAAGCACCAGCACACAAACCACCCCACCTGGCATCACAACACTCCCACTCTTCCCCTCACAAATCTCTACATCCATCCATCTCCCCACTCCACCACCCTAACCAACTCCCCCCTCACCTCCAACCTTAGCACTCAACATAGGCCTGCCCAACACCCTTCCAGAATTCCTCTCCACATCGGCCAAGCCTTCCCCAGTCCTTAAGGCCAACCTTGCCATCGTTTCCTTGACATCACCCACCCCTCCAACCTCGTCACCACCGCCACCAAGAAATCCCTCCCCCCCACCTTCGGAAGAAGGCGAGATCCCACCACCGCCACCATGTGAGCGGCGCGAGGAAGTTGACCCTCCGCTCAACCCCCTTAATTGGTGTGATCCGCTCGATTGAACGAAGTTTGAGCAGGCAATTCGGATCCTGCTCGGTTGACAACTCCAGGAGGAGCCGCTCACCAAGGTCACAGATTGCATAGACATCTACGTCCTGTGTCTCCACATCGACGCAAAGTATGGCAGCTGGAAGCGCGAGCACCCCCCTCGACAACATGGCGGGTACCATCGGTGACTCGTCCCTGCTTGTTCCATCACGTTCGATCTCATGGGTGAGCAACTGGCCTGGCGGAGACCTTTCTTACTGAAGCCGTACATATGGGAATAATACTGCAAGGCGCCATGCCCACTCCGAATAAACCCAGAATACTTGCCAATCCGACACAGATGGGCTTGGAATCTTTTCCACGAGGAGCAGACAGAGTACCCGAAGCTTCTTTTCAACTTCCCATGGTTCGCTCCTCCGACGCCCTAGCAGCCATACACTGAAGCCGGCATGTTGAAGCGCATCCATGAATTCATCAGAAGATGTGATTAGGCGCCAGATCCTGCGGTGGTCGCCACCATTAGATTCTTTAATCTGATCATCTCACTGTTGGAGACATTCCCAGAATGGAACCATTATCATGAAGGCACTCAAGGCTTGGCCTTCGACGCTAACATTGAAGTAGATCTTTGGGTACTACAAGCGTGTCCAGTGGTTGGATGCTTACTCGACGCCTCTAAACATTCAAAGACATGATGGAGACAACTTTTTGGATGAGTTATCGTGTCTTCCATCGAGCCCCCCTCCCTCCCTCGGCGGGTGCATCCTACCTCGCGACGCGACTTCGTTTGGATCTACTCGATATCTGTTAGATCCATGTTAGTTCCGAGGATGGACCTGAATTAGGGAGGGGGTATGCTAACCACTTCGGTTAACATCATTTTGCAAGCATGGTCATACTTTTTGTAACTTATCTATTTGTAACCGCACAAAGCACTTATTGATAAAAGAGACATGGAATGACCAAGCTTACGACTTGTGTAATGTTGGTGATAGGAATGAGATGTACATAGAGCTAGGAAGCTAGTTTGGGTCCTTAATTGTAAATGGACGGCCAACCATTGTAAAAAGAGAGCTCTTGTAAATAAGACATTTTATGGAATATGAAAAGGGGCAATCCTATTAGTCTCAATTGAGTTTCTCTCTCTCTCTCTCTCTCTCTCTCTCTCTCTCTCTAGTTTCCCATTTTCCCATGTTACTCTTGATCTCTAGATCTTTTCTCACTTTTTTTTGTTACACACCACTGACATTTCTACTTTATCTGACTAGATTATTGTAACTTTTGGTCTCATAGGTCATTTTGGGCTTTTGAAGACATTAATATAGATTTCATTTCTCACTCTCTTGAGCTTGTGGATGCTTGCTTGTATTGTAGATGCTTGCATGCTTGATTGTTGTTGTGTATGCATGTTAGGGATGGTGTTAATCTAGCGTCTCCTCTCCTCTCCTCTCTCGTCTCTTGTCTCTCTACCAAGATCTCTCTTGCATGCATGTTGCCATGGAGTGAAGGTTGAGCTTTCCATAGCTCCCTTCTTCTTTGCTCTTCACCTAGCTTGTCTTGGGTGACACAAGTGGTGGTGAAGTGAGCCTCTAGCGGCCTCACAAAGGGGAGTTAACCTTCATTGGGGTTGGCTAAGTACTAATCTCCGACATGGTTGTTTTTCTTCTTCTTTCCCTCTCTTATGTGCAAGGTTGTATGTTTAGCTTAACATCTTTGTGGGTAAAATACTGAGGGCATAGTGAAGTAAAGAGTGACCATTCACCCGTTGTACTTTCAATTCTCATATTAGTAAAGCAAATATTCTTCAAGGGGTGGGCAATGACTTTGTGCATTGATGTGTGTTGTTTCATTTTGTGTTGTCTAAACAATAGTTATGCCCAAATAGGGATTCATGAACTTACCAACCGAACCACCAAATAGGGATTCAAATTCCTAGATCACCTTGCCATGCAGCATTTTCTGCCCATTTTACTGAATCGGGCAATCTAAAACTCATCTCATGGGCATCATAGTCCTAGACCCACACATTGATGCTTGTCACCTAGTCATGTGCAGCCCGCTCAGTTGTATAGGGTCCTGGCCCTATTAGCAACCTTTAGTTGACTGCTGATTTCGAGTCAATACTAGCAAACCATGCTAAGGATGGAACAAGAACCATGTGTTGTTGATGACCTCATGATTCTCTAGACGTTTCTTAAAGTGAGGTTTTTCATGGATGGAGTCATACTTTTATGATGTTTGGGTCTTCGTGCTCTTCACAAGAGCTTTGCTCCTGAATCTTCATCACAAAGTGCACTTCAGCCACTTGTGGTGTGGAGGCACTCAATCCCTCCCAGAGTTGTGTATGACCTAGGCGATGGCTTTTCCATCGTGGCAGAATGGGTTCTATGTTCTATCTTGTGTGGATGTGTTGATGGCTGCTTCAGCCCAAGTTGAGGTGGTGCCACTAATGTTGGTGCCAGGTGGTAGTGTTGTTTGAGAATTCTTTGCAGGTTGGTGGAGAGAATGGAAGCCCCGGGTATTGACTTGGCTACCTTTGAAACAACAGGTCTTGCTAACTATGATCTTTTTTGCCTTGGGTTTCAGAGCCAGTAAACCTTATGGACGATACACTGTATCATCACAAGGACATATGTTCTTTTTCGCACACAATCATACACGTATAATCTCTTTGCTCCAAGTCTAGAACAAGGGTGCATCAGACATGTCTTGGACCTGAGGCTCTTGATATCCTTCAATGGCAGTCTTCCATAGCTTCCATGAGGTTACAGTCATCTTTAATTTTGGGTTTTGTTACTTGTAGCAGCAGCTAGTTGGTCCCATCGAGCTTCCTTTAGGGTGGGATGATTGTTGTTGTCCTTAGCTGGCAGCTATGGAGCCATGTCTTCCTGATTTGCAACTAGCAAAGAAGATATGTGCAAAGCTGAAGCTCTTATACCACTCAAGGAATGAAACACACACAATGGATCCAGATGCCCCAGTCAACTGTCAACCACGGGGGCCCTGCTAATGGGGGCTTGTTTGCAATTCTTTGCTTAGAAAATCTGGAGTTCCAGGCATAGAAACAGCCATGGCAGATATGGATCAACAATCTACTCTACCTTGAGTGATATAGAATAAATAAGCTCGAAAATCCGGAGTTCGAGGCATAGAGACAGCCATGGCAGATATGGATCAACAATCTACTCTACCTGGAGTGTTATAGAATAAGCTTTTACATACATCATGCCATGTTATCAAACATACACTTTTTAGTTGTGGTTTTAAGTTCTAGCTTGAAAAATGAAAATAAAAAATAAAAATATATTCCTTCAACTTTTTTTTTCAGACGACAAGGTCCACAACATCTTAAGGAGTCACACGATGCGAATGGTATGCGGTGTGCAGGTATAGCACTAATCCCATGTCCAAGAAACATAGAGGAGTTTTTGTTTTTATATTTAAGTCATGGTGTCTACGAAATTCTCACAGACTTATGTTTAGGGTGTGCAGTCCTTTCATTTAGCAGGCAAGAGAATGATTTCCTGCCAAATCAGGGCACCTCATGCTAGAACAGAAGACGATGGTCGCAGAGAAAGGTTTCATGTTTGTCAGAAATTATTTTCGAGGCAGCGAGGACTTTCCCATGGGAAAAGGTGTACGCACGATTCATTCAGCGTGTGCTGGATCTCTTTTGGGTAGCCGTCAAGTGGCTGGCGATTCCAGTCCTGGCTTTGTCGATATTGAGTGAACTTGTTTACACCCTGTCAGAAAGAAAAGATTTCTTCATACCTCTTGGCGTACTTTCAGGACTACTTCTGGCAAAAATTGTAAATGCTTCCCTTGGGGTTATGAAGGAACTTCAGGTAGTTCTCTTTGCTGGATGAATATCCGTATGTAATGCTGTTTAAATCATGTTCTAATCAGTCATAATTTTGATTTTCCATCTGGGATAACAGGCTGGAAAAAACCCTTGGCCTTTGGCGGTGATGGGGTTACTCTTCATATTGTTAAAGTTTCCAGGACCTTACTACCCAAGGTGGGCTGCCGCTTTCTTGCCCCATGTTGCCAATGCGGGCTTGGTGCAGACGATCCTTATCTTTAGAGAATGGCAGCAGATATCTGTGTGATAGGCTTACTAGCAAGGAGAGCTCGCTACACGGTTTCATTACTTCTTTCTTTTGTGGATGAAGGTGGCTTGACGATAGCATCAGAAGACCTCTGAGGATTGTCGAAATTTTGTCACGCAGGAAAGGGCCATCAATGCTTCAACCTTCCCTGAGGTTTAATGAAGTTTCCTCATTACCTCAAGACTTGAAGCACTTTAAAAGTGCTATTAGAATATAACTCATTGTGAAGAGGCTGACTTTGAAAGAGGTTTTGATTGACCTACTTGGGCAGAGCTGTTTCGAAATGTTGGTTTTTTAAAAGGAAAAGAAATAGGTATCAGGAATATTTAATAAGCAATTCAGCCTTAGTAGGTAGGGAGTCAAATAACAACCAACAGATAGTAGCTGTTAGGAGGGATGAGAAAAGAAAGCCAAGGCAAACTTTGACTACATGGGAAAAATCACCTGCTCTGAAGGAGAGCTTAACTCAGCTTATTCATAAAGGCATCTGGTCTGCTGTGCATGTATTGTTGAGCATATGTTGGTGCAGCTCTTTTTCAGACCCTCATCCTTCTGTATTGCTGTTGTATAGTTTTAGTTCATGATATTTGCTTCTTCAGTCTCCTGGATTTGTTGCCCAGCATACATCACAGAATCACATACTGAGTTCAGGTCTTCTAAAACTTTCTGTTACTTTCATGCCCTTCTTGGTGTTCTCAGCCTCTCTGCTTTGCAGCTTGAGCATCTGGGAGGAACAGGAATCTCCAAAAGTGACATAGGATTAGAATTGTTATTTCAAAATAGATTTTGCTCAGTTTGTAGTCATGGACTGGCTGGATCAACTTTGAAACAAGATCCCACAAGTTTTTATTCCAGGAACAGGAGGTGATGGATTTATTCCACTTGTCTTCCATCTGCAGCAAACAACATTGGTGCTATTGAATGCCAGGTACATTTACAGGGCCACTTTACAAGTATCTTGGATTTGAAGTGCCATCTAGTACAATGTTCAATCTCTTATTTAATTTCAAACCTGGCAGAACCATACATACTGATGCACATCTTGCTTCATGCGAGGCCAAAAGAAAAGATGAACTTCTGCAATGTTAGGCATTTGCCAAGGTGTCTTGAAACCGGCACATCATGTGCTTCACACAATAGCACATGGTAGAAATCACTGCCCTTGATGATACAAAGTCGATCTTTGTAGTATCACTACCCATCTCGAAGGTGTTACTTTAAATCAATGCCATGTGCACACTTGCTCCTCCAAGGTTCCTTGAAGTTTGGGTCTGGTATGTCCCGTGTTCTGTGGACATACGTGGCTAAAGATAGAGGCCAGTCAAACAATTCTTATAGCAGCGTGAACTAGGCAAGTGGCTATATAGTTGGGATTGTGTGTAGTTCCAGTTGTAGAGCTCTACCTTGGGATTGAGGCATCCCAAGGGTCCTAGCTAGTGGTTAGCCCATTGGTAGGCAATGCTAATGACAGTCGAGATGGTTGTCAT